>NW_027286070.1:32790062-32895062 GCF_022747635.1 Hetaerina americana
ATGCAAAGATGCAGGAGGTAAGGTGGAGTGGCAATGGAAGGATAGATGAAGAGGAGATTTTATACAGGAAGAGGAGACCTAAAGTGGGTCTGAAACAATAATTGGAAAACATAGCTCATGTTTCATTGTCAGGGCTAAAATGAAACAAAGCTACCTTGGATTTAAGGCACTAGGAGATAGATGGTGTAAGTTTTGGCTCCAAGGATAATTTTGAAACATTTAGCATCTTGGCTTATGCACCCACAGAGAATACCGATGATGCAGAGAAGAATGGATTCTCATATAGGTTAGACTGCGATTGGAGTAAGATACCTAACCAAAAATACTGTAAACACAGTGATCAACCCTAATGGTTGGTTTAGTAGCTAATAATACCTGTAGAGTCCACACAGTACTAAGCCTGACGGCATAGAAAATGCGCACATCAGGGTAGGGGGGCCAGTTCCTTTCCATGTGCCGGTTATGTTTTCCCAGAAATATCAGTAACCCGAAAAATCACATAGCTTGGGTGGAACTGCAGGTGTCTAGAGAGGCTTACCTGGGAATCGAACCCGGGCCCCCAGGTCAGTAGTCCAAAGTTCTACCCTTGGACTACCCCGATGATAGCTAAATATGGAATGATAAAACTCCTTGGAGACTTAAATACAAAAATGGAGAAGATTAAATACAAGATATAACCGAGAAACACACTACACAGCGAAACAAATGAAAATGGAAAGATACTCAGCTATCTGGCAGAGGGTAATGGATTGATGATTAAAGGCATCTGTTTTGAACATAAGGATATGTATAAAGGAACCTGAATAATACCAGGCACAGGAGTAGTTCAACAAATTGACCATGGTCTGGTGTACAGAAGGCGTGATAATCAATCATTAATATTAGGTCTGTCCAAACCACGACTCGGATCATTACTTAGAAAAGGTGAATTCAAAGGTACTTGGCTGAACTTTTAGTTTTATATCAGCTTTTATTTTCCAATTTCACTTAGTAAAAGCTCGGTTCAGAGAGAGAATTGCAATAGTAGAATCCATTGAGGGACCCAAAAGAATCCCATGGGATGTGGAGAAATTAAAACGATAAGTTTGTCACTCAGTACTAGGAAATACTGAGAAAGAAATTAAATAAAAGGCACAGGGCATGACTGAGAATGAGTCAATACAGAGAAAGTGTTCAGGAATAAATAAGGCAATGGAAGAGGATGCAAAAGACACCATAGGGAAGCAAAAAAAGAATGAGAAACGGCTTGATAAAAGAGTGTAGAAAAATCATTGAAAAGAATAATAAAGACAGAATGAGAATGATTCCGAGGAGGACAAGGCAAACTATGAGAAGTATATAGAGTATAGAAGGCCAGCTAACAAAATATTTCAAAGGAAAAGTATATTTCAAGAGCTGCATGAAAAATATTGGGGAGCTGAACGACCAGAATGAACGTAGTTATACCAGGCAACAATATGGATTAAAAAAGGAGTTTCAACCAAGGACTGACACAGGTAAGGATAGAATGGAAAGCAAACTTCTGCGGGGAAAGAAGTTCAGGGAAAATGGGCTGAGTATTTCACAGAACTGTTGAATGTGGAAGAATGATATGAGGAGAATGAGGGAGCAGTGCGTATGAAGGTCATAAACCAAGAAGTTGATTAACCATTCTTAAAGAAGGTAGAGCTAGCAGTGAAGTGACAGAAAAATGGATGGGCCCCATGAGAGGATCATATCATAGGTGAACTACTTAAGTGGGGAGGAAGTGAGTTAACCATAATCTGAACAGACTAGTATGTGAAATATGGGAGAGAGAGAAAATGCCAGATGAATGGAGGATGGGTCAAATCTCTCCATTACAAAAAGGGAGATAAAATGCAGTGCAGCGACTACAGGGGGATCACATTATTTTAAGTCATTTACAAGGCCTTCTATAGTATACCACAGAAGAGAATGAACACATTTGCAGTTCTTGGAGAGTACCAATGTGGCTCTAGACCAGGAAGAGGAACAATGATCCAATCTTTGTAATTAGGCCATCAATGAAGAATGCTATCAATATAATATCAATATAAATATGCTGTTTATTGACTTCCAAGTATTTGGTAGCATAAATTGGAAAAAGATGTTGAATACTATAGGGGGACTTGGGAGTACCAAAGAACCTAATTAAACTGGTTAAAAGGATTACGAAAGGATCCCAAACAGGCCTTTATGGGAGGAAAGACTAGTACAGCCTTCAAGGCAGCAACTGAGGATAAGAGGATTTTTTTCAGCATTATTTTTTAATTTGGCAATACATGAAACAGTGAAGGAATTGAGATTCAGAGACTAACATACATGTCTGCCCAGGCTTAGACTGACGATATTGCACTGGTGGTAAGGAATACAGGTTCCCTCAAGGAAATGTACGAGGATACTTGGAAGAGATGAGTCAAAGGACTAAGAATGAATGAGGTAAAAACAAAATACCATGAAAATGTCTCCATTGGAATGCATAAGAAGAAGTCAAAATATAACATTTTGACAATACACTTTTCACAGTGTGAGATGTTTTAGCTACCTTTGTACTGTTCTCAATAGTAAAAACATAATGACAGAGAAGATTAATAGAAGGATCATGGCTGGGAACAGAGCTTACTTCCTTAACACTGAGTTATTGAAATCAATGCTCCAAAGGATCAAAGGATTTAAAAATTAAGCTCTATAAAGCACTAATTACCCTAGTAATGTTGACCTAGGGACCTTAAATATGGACTATGTCAGCTGCCAATGAGAATTCTATCACTTGAAGAGAATGAGTAAGGTAAGAACGCCAAAGAAATTGCTACCTGGGAGCATGAAGGGAAAGAGAAGGGGAACCAAAAAAGCAATTGGATACAGGATATGAAGATCATGAAAATTAAAAGATGGCGGGAGAAGGCTTAGAATAGAGGAGAATGTACAGTCATCTTGAGGGAAGCCAAAGCCCACACTGGGCTGCAGAGCCAAGGAGGCAGAATGCCATTAGACTAGCCACCACACCACTTTAATTCACTTCTCTTAACTCTAAAAAATCTTGGGTAAAATTTTACCCTTGTGATGCTAGAGCAAGCGGTGGTAACATTTATTTCTCCAGGTTAGACTATCAAGGTTTAGTATCAATAAACCCAGCAGTTAGATTTTCACAGTGAAAAAAGTACTTTACCTGAAATACGGTGTGTTATGTGGATATGCATACTCTGTTTACCTATTCCTCATTTTCACTTATATTTTTATTAGTGCTGCTTGGCACTTCTTCCTTTTTGCTCCTCTTGAAACTTCCATATTTCCATTCTCTTCTTCTCTAATCAGTTAGAAGCTTTAATTACATGTATCAACCAATTGCTGTAATCTGTAACTACACTTGCTCCTTGGAAATCATACTAATTAGTAGTACTGTTCCTAAATGTCTATAGGTAAAAATTATATTGTAATCTAAGAAGTAGGCAGCTTCCTGTATCTCTTTGGATTTTTAATGCGTGCCCATACTTTGGCTGATATTAGGACCAATAGGGTATTCAATATCAATGAATTTCCAGAGATTTCCAAGCCATTGCACTTCCAAAAACTAATGCTTGATTGGGCAAATATTAGTCATGGCCATAACTACTGCCTGCAATGTCAGAAATGACAAGGAATGTTAGTGGCCCTATTGTGGCCACTAACTCATTTCCCTATATAACATAATTTCATGCTGAAAGTATAATTGAATAATATGTACTTTGATCTGAAATTCTTTAGTAATTGTAAACTATTGACAGTGGACCCTACCTTATATGAACATGGAATTTAAAACCAATATTCTGCGCAAACTGTGGTACATGTTTCACCATAGTAGCACCCCTAAAATAGAATGCAAACAGTGGTTGGGGAGAAAAACTTTTAATCCAATCGAAAGTTCATTCTTCTAATTCAACATAATCAGCCTTATAATCACTCGCAAGCACAAAAATATCGCTTTTGAAAACTTAACTTCCAAGAACTAAAAGGAAACTATAAAATTACAACTATTAGGGCTTCATTTTCATGTACATAAAGCCCTGATTCAACTTGTGCCATCGCTATGTGGTTTCTTTCAAAGGAGGGTCACGAAGGAAAAAGGTAGGATGGAGATAGATACCTAGGTGTGAAAATGTGTTGAATAGCTATTTTTCCATAACATCGGCTTACTGCAGCGTCAGCTCGTCCACCACAGCCTCTTCACTGCCACTCTGGACATGGCTGTACAAGAATTTTCTATGGTGACTGAGGAGCCCATCTGAGTTTCCTAATTTCCTTAGTGATGGTCAATGGCCAACATCTTGCAAACAAAGCAACAACCAAAATACTTGTCACATTTATTTCTACTATTCCATCTAACTGAATGTTCTCCTCTGAATAGTTAATTAAGAAAGCGTTTAGTGTGCTCCTCAATATGCAGCTTACACATAGCATACTTTTCAGAGACCATTTGCACCTGAAAAAGTTGCTGCAGTGCAAAGCAAAGAGCTAAAAATTGCTTTAACAAACCAAAAAATAATGAGAAAAACTGTCATTAGTTCAGAAATAAGTATCACACAAAACAAATGACACTTGTACACTTACAAGGAAGTTTTATTGATGTCATTCCATTTGTATCATAAAGTCGACTATTTTTGGAAAAGGAACTTACATTTCTGTCAACACACCTTTTTCACAGCACTCACTATGGCAGTTACCAAATTTGGCAGAAGAAATTTACTATAAAAACATTTAAATGGAGATAAAAACATGGATGAAATAATTTATTTCATTTGATTTACATCTGAAAAAGAGGCCTATGAAGTGCACATAAAATGTTTAAAAAGTTACCCTAGGCCCTGAAGTTGTAATGATTCTTTTCCCGGTATTTACAACATGAATACCAAGAACGCTGAGGTTCGAGGAGGGAACGAACTTATTTTCCGCTCTGAGACAAATTCACACGCTCGCTTTTTAATGTAAAAACTTAGAAATGAGTTAATTTAATCATTAAATACTCCACAGGATCACACGAGTCACAAAGTTCACTCACTGAGGCACAGAAATAATGGAATATATCATCCTGAAAAGAAAATTTTAACTTAAATCAGCAGCGTCTATTAAGAAACTAAAATACACACAAAACGAATTCCCGGATCTTCGGATATAATTCAATTAATGTAATACGGATGTAAGTTCAATTGATAAAATCGTTAGACTTACCCATACAAATAATAGAAGAAGGACAGTAGGTAGAAAGCCAACTTAATCCATCCTTCTCTCTGACATTTCGTTAGGGTGTCCATATTCATAATACTAGTAGGATCATAAAGACCGGGGCCTGACATAACTGGCCTTGTGCGATACCTTCAAATGAAATAAAATTAATTTATTCATTACTTAATCATGCTTCAGTTCTAAATACCTTGTCATTCACTGCATACCTGTTTAGATGATAGGCAATAAGTGGGACATTCAAAAAAAGGGAAAACCATTCCCCCGCGATCATAAACAATACGTTGAAAAATATATGTAATATATATTCGGGTAGAACCAACTGGAAATAAGCAAGTTACAGTATTATAGCCAGTAGCATACATAAACTAAGTTGTTCTAGTTTCATTACTTAACTCGGTTGCATTCAATTTTAATATCTTACTTACTGGATTCAAACTATTACATTGGTCGATAGGATTTTTATAGTCCGTTTTTAACTCATCAAAAGCTATCACCTGGAATTAAAGTGTGCATAGGTAAACATTATTACAAGCGTGAATGCGTGGATAGATTTTTCTTGGAATATATTAATCTCTCACATGATAAATTGCAAAAAATATTAACACCGCATCTCCCAATAAAGCTATGATGTATGAAAACGCCGCAATGTTGAACGCCATTATTATGGTATACTTCGCGAATTCTTTGAGGCTTTTCGAGCAAAAATTCCGATCGCCAGGTAGAGTACAGACCACTACCGGGAAACCAAAACAAAACTCAACTTATAATGCAGTTTGCAGACTTGTCACTCTTAGCGCTAGGATCGGTTTAGCCGCTTCACGGACAGAGACCATCCATTTCAATACACTAGAAAGACAACCTAGTAGATTTTGGTAATGGTGTATGGATCCATTGCATGGACATACTCTGGAGTCATAAAATATTCAGGACGTTTGAGAAATCCGATACAAAATTTAAGAAACCGGTTTCAACATGAGGATAGGACTTTTATTTCCTTGGGTTACTGAGTAAATTATTGTTTGAGACAATTTTAGTCAACTTCATTTCGATTGTAGACCATTTGAAAATAAACATTAACAGAAAGAGTACAGTATTCTAAGCCATTAAAATTTCCATTAATGGCTTTGAGATCGCAAATATGAATCAATATTTCCTGGAAAAGCTATTAATAAAATGTCAACACCCCGTCACGGATAGGAAAATTACGAAAGCGCTATCCATCAGCTATTTCGACCTCCATAAAGTCATAGAATATTTACAAACTAAAGAAAAAGTTTTGGTAGAACGTAGCAAGTTTTACTCCCGGTTCATGGAGGTGACTTATTAATCTTCCATTACATTTACTTGACCATTCGCAGGAGCGTCAATAATAACCTACTAGCCTCCATATTATATTTTTCGCATTTAATTTCATGTTATCTCATGAAGTTCACCCGCCTTGAATTATGCATTTACAGCAACGGTAGACATTTCCCATGTGTGATTCCTGTTTTTTTAAATTCCCGCGTAAGCAACTATTTTGGTACGGAACATGATTTTCAACATCTTTATTTGACAGTCGTGGTCAGCTGAACTGGCAAATTCGTCTAAGCCGAACATTTTGTTTGGGTACCGAGAACTAGTTTCACCTAGATATTTACATTGATAGCACATTTTTAGTTATTGGGTAAAAGATACGGTCTCAGTTCAAAAAATCATCTTAAGATGGTTCATTAAGATAGAAATCAATTTGCCCTGTGGACGTGCGGTACGATGAACTCATTGTTTTCCGATGTTGTGAATACCTGTGAAACTTGTATGTTGTGAAAAAAGTGAATACAAATTCTGTACATTTCAAGAGTGATCAACAGTGTTGATTTTTGTCTTGGTTGAGTAAATTAGGTCCATATTTCTTTGGTTCTAATTCCCAGATTGATTTTCAATGGTTTTAGTGACGTGTACCAATCGTGTAATAGTTAAATAGGTGTATGAACATAGTAATCCGACGTTAAATTATACAAGTATGAAATTCATGGAGTCGTGTCGCTTTTTAAATTTATTAGCAATAGTTATAGTCCTAGTTGGGGTTTGTGTGCTGGCAAATGACTTGAGGGCATTTGATGACACAACTTTATATAAAATCAATTGGCCTGGGAGAGGCGGAAATGATCTTCTGGTGTGTGGTGTGCACATGTTCTGTACGATTTTTAATTTTGAAATAATAAATTATTTTAATGAATATATTTATTATAGGACGTGGACGCGGATTTCATTTCTGTGACGACGGTGAACAACGAGAGATATAAATGTATTCTCCCAAAGTTTGTGGAGAAAGAAAAGGTACTTTTATAATTCTGCCCCTCAGATTTTATTTCTATGTTCTTGTAATTCATGGCCAGGTTTCAATGTCTTTTCTAGGATTCGTCCGAAAATTATACTGGCTCCTCACCGTTAGGACTCCTATTTCCCCTTTTCACCCAGTCGTCTTGTTCATACAGGGTGAGTTTGTTAAAATACATTCATGATATAGTTTTTTCCATAGTAATATTTCCATTTCTAAATGGCACATTTTCCTTGTACAGCTGGAGCCTTATTGGAATTATGAATTATGCCATGGCAGATATCTCCGGCAGTACCACGAAGACAGAGATGGAAGAAAAATGAAAGTGCAAGAGTACATTTTAGGAGTCCTAGATTTCAAGCTTTTTAAATCTCTGAGTAAGTTCACAAGTTTTGATCACTAAACTGGTCTTGTCGAAAAACTAACCACAAGTTGGTATTATTTAAAATCATTTTATGGTTTACTCGCTGCCAGTTTATAAGTTACCACAATGTTAAACTGTTTGATAAAGGACGGGTAATTGTATTTTAAATAATATTAACTGTAATATTAACTGAAATGAACGTCTTCCCGTGAATTCAGGTGAAGAACTGGATAAGAAGGAAAAGACTGAAATACCAGTAAAAAAAATAGATGGAATTAATATGCCGTATTTACAGGTAATACTATTTTCTTTTACTAAGCATTGTAATTTTTTTAAATGAATGTTAAGTGCAGTTGAATTTTTTTTGGAATTGGGAAGGGTCAATTCTAATGTGACAATTACTGATTGGTCCACGAATGTGAATAT
Source organism: Hetaerina americana (assembly GCF_022747635.1). NCBI lineage: Eukaryota > Metazoa > Arthropoda > Insecta > Odonata > Calopterygidae > Hetaerina > Hetaerina americana. The sequence continues at coordinate 32,798,393 of NW_027286070.1, forward strand.
CCTATGCCTTTCTGGTTGCATGCATGGCTTTAAAAAAATATTGAAATGGAAATACTATGCTCTGTGAAAAATTAAATGAATATCATTCAAATGACTGCACGATTAAGGCAACAGGTTTCTGCCTACCACACCATTAGGGTCCAATAGTTGAATCAGAAAAGTTAACAGGAAAAGGAAATGCATTAAATCGAAAAGAAATGTCCCAAAAAATGGTCTTACTCTCACCATGATGCAAATATAATGAGCACTATAAAACCACGTCAATCAACCTGCTGGTTTTGATGGGTTAGAATAAAGGTCGCCCAAAACTAAGCTCAATGGTATAAAAAAATCACACAATAGAGTGGGGGGATAATTCTTTTTTTACCTGTGCCATCTGTGGTTTATGAGTAAGACCTGGTATCTGAAAAATCACTCTGCTTTGAGTGAAACTGAAGGCACCGTGAGGCATCAGCTAGAAATGAACCTGGGCTATACATTGCCAGGTCCACTGGAGAACAACACCTCATTGCATATAACAAATGCATCAATTTTACTCTGAATGAAATAGAAAATTTTGCATCCTAAATTTGAAAATGTCAATTTAAATAGATATTTGATTGAAATGGAAAAAAATTTGAACTGCTGTATCTTAACATCCCAATGAAGGTATGTCATTAAAAATAACTTTGTATTACGAGGATAATCCCAGAAGTACCTGACCCGAAAAAGTAAACACAAAAGTTTTAAAAAAATGTATATATTTTTCAACAATCTACTTTCAGCTCTATACACTTTTCCCAGCTATGTTCAATTTGTTCGATACCCTTATTATAATAAGAACTCTCTTGCTCCTGAAAATAGCCATTAACTGGCGACATCACTTCTTCACAGTTGGAAAATCTTTGACCACCCAGCCATTTTTAAGTTAGTTAAATTCAAGTTAGTTTCAAGTTAAAAATTTGAACTGCTGTTTCTTAACATCCCAATGAAGGGATGTCATATAATAACTTTGTACGAGGATAATCGCAGAAGTACCTGACCCAAAAAAGTAAACGCAAAAGTTTTAAAAAAATGTATATATTTTTCAACAATCTACTTTCAGCTCTATACACTTTTCCCAGCTATGTTCAATTTGTTCGATACCCTTGTTATAATAAGAACTCTCTTGCTCCTGGAAATAGCCATTAACTGCCGACATCACTTCTTCATGGTTGGAAAATCTTTGACCCCCCAGCCATTTTTTCAAGTTAGTGGAAATAAAACAATCCAAGGGGGCTGATTCTGGCAAATAGGGTGCATGAGGTAGCAATTCAAACTTAAAACCATGTATTTTGGCCATTGCAATAACGGATTTGTGAGCTGGTCCATTGTCTTAATGAAGCAACACTTTCTTCTTAGCCAAATGCAGCCGCTTTTGCTTGATTTCTTCGCTCAAACATTGCAATAAGTTCCCATAATACTCGCCGTAATAGTTTTTCCTTTTTCAAGATAGTCAATGAAAATTATCCCACGCGCATCCCAAAAAACTGATGCCATGACCAAACAAACAAATTCTAAAACAATGTAGCATCTTCAAACTTGAAACATATGCTTTATACATTGCATATTTTTTCGTACTGCGATATTTTTTAAACAAATACCACCATCTCTATGTCAGGCCAGGTACTTCTGGGACCACCTTCGTAAGCGGAAGTTTTTATATTCTCTAGTATAAATTCTTCTTTTATGTAAATACTTGGTGCCAAGTTCATGCAGTTTTTGTGTCTGAATAGGACAGTATCTTGCTGCCAAACTCCAGTTTCACCCCATTATTTGCTGAAGCATCTGCTGTGTGGTCATCTCTTTGACACCACTAGATTTTCAAACCCAAATAAAATCAAATGAATCAAAATCTGACTGTTGCTTCTTTAGAATGCTTGGCAGGTTTTCTGATTCATGGTGTTTGTTTTTCCGTTATTTTCATAGCTACCAGGAAGAAAAGGACTTAAAATGTCAAAATCTCCCCCTAAGCATGCTAATGTATGTGTGGCCTGCTAATTTACATGAGCATTTATGTGTAGATGGAAATGATGATCTCATATATTATTCTTTGACAGTTGGATATGGTGGATGGCACACTGTGTGACTTGAGCGGAAAACCTCGCACTACAAGGGTTCTGTATGTATGCCATGTGCATGGGAAGCATGAAATATATTCATTAAAGGAGTCTTCCACTTGTGAATATGAAGTTGTGGTTCTGTCACCATTATTATGTGCTCATCCAAAATACAGGTGAGTATGAAAAACTATTAGTTGGAGGGCAAAAATATTTCACCCATTTTTTATCATTTAGAGTTAGTTTTTGTGAATAAAATAGTTTAAATGTTGTGCCAATGTGAGGGTCTTCTTTATATAAATATTTTCTATGATTGTACAGTGGCAAATCTTACTGGTTTGTAATTTTATTTTTTCAAGGCCATTGGAGAGTATATTTTCCATTCCAAAAATGGAATTTTCTATTTAGGTTAAGCAAGTGTTCTCTCCCTTTAGTTTAATTGAGTAACTTTGAGAGAGGTAATAATTTTCATAATTTGTCCACTCATAAAGTCTCAATAACATGGATATTGATTTGTTAAACCTACAGCATCTCAGATGACAAATAAATGAACACATTTTTGTCTTTAAAAAATGTTTTTTTCACAATCAAAAATTTCCAGAAAAGTATATCCTAATAAGATCTAGCCTATGTTACTTTCTGAAATTTTACTCAATTTATTCTAAAAATTAGAAACCCTTTCTCTCTCTTTGCATGTTTTGTCACCAAACAAACATTTAAAATCAGATTTATCTATTATTAGGAGTAGGATATTGGCCAAAGAATGAAATACCATATTTCCTGGTCATTAAGATGCACCTTGATTTTTCAAATTAGAATTTATGAATAATACTAGGATCAGATAGAAAAGATCACAATATTTTGATATTAATATGTGCAATGAATAAGATTGAATTTATGCATTAAAAAATAGAAGCTACATGTATGTAAACATTTATTCATTGTAGAACCTGATTCTCATTCTACTTACTATAAGGCTGAATGCATGTATACTATGCTGTCAATGCAGTGGTTTACTGTGGTATTTGTGATCCTGAGGCCGAAACAGCGTTATCAGCTGAGCTTAATGCTATATAATGCTAGCTGCTTCCACTTGTTGGATCATCTGTGAGGAATAGGTGGCCAGTTTGAAAATTCCTTTTCCACCTCACAACTGTATCATATGACAAGACTATCATTTCCATAAACAGCCAAAATATCATCGTGGCTGGGCACTGTAAATTTTCAAATGAAGGAACTTTCATACTACGAGCCCATAACTTCTCCATACTGCAAGTTATTTCAATCGATGATTTCCTGAGACAAAACAAATCAACATTAAAAGCTGTAATTTTCAACATTATGTTCACATGGAACAATGACCATTTATAATAAATAATATCCAGTTACCTCAGTTATTTCTTAGTAATAATTACTTTAAAGTGATGCCCCTACATGTTCACTCCTTGAAATGTGAAGGAGATAAACATATGGTTTTAGTTATAATATAATTTTATTGACAGAAATTAAAACTTTTTTCAAGACAAATAAAACAGACGGAAGGTGTGTTTGGCCGAATTCTTAAGTCCTCTTAACCGCAGATTCTAGATTAAATGAAAAATTATATATCCTGATTGATATTTAAATTTATGTGGCCGCTTGTAGACAATGCTCTCTTGTTCCTTTAGTTTAACAATACTGTTGCCAGAGAATCTGATGCTGGGTAGTTAGGTGGTCTGCATATGACCTGGCAAAATGAAGGTCCATGTTACAGTCCCAATTCAAGATAGTATTTTCCTTGGAATTCTCGTACAATATATAATTTGGTCATAATCAGTCTTGGTTTTCATTGAGACCTGTTTATTTTCTTTTAAGGGCACAAGAGTCTGGTGAGAATTCTATCAGTTGCCTGCCATATGAGAATTCTCCCAAAAAGCCTAGAGATTTACTAAATCTAGAAGCAGAAAGCCTGAAACTGCGATACCAAAAAGCTCCGGTGAGTATAAATATGTTACTGTAATATATGTAGCATACCATAAGTACATTGGTAAATTGGAGTGATACTTAAAATTAAATGGTTTTGTGTAGGAATGTATATAAATGGGATTTATGTTATCAATCTAATAGTCTTAGATTTACCTGACCCATGAGATAGAATTTCCATATTTTTATTAGTATCAATGTAGATTAATAATAAGCATATTCATTGTGTGCATTCAGGTATGTAAATGGTGGTGGTCACTGCATTTATCCCACCCACATTAGTGTTTGACTATTTCTCATCTGAAGCACACACTATCTTCCATGCCCATGATGTGTATTCTGCTGGTCTACAAGGGAACCGTAAATATTCTTGCCTTATTTAATTCCAAAAACAATGACTTTGTAATCCAGACAAGACTTCAATTTGAACTACCTTAAGGCCATTCCTTTGTAATTATAGTACTTCGTGCCATTGGTGAGGGTAATGGTGTAAACTACTGTCATTTTCTTTGGTTCATAGCTAAACTCCCCGTTCCAAAATAATGACCATAATTAGACTTTATAAAGGCATTAGGGAAATATGTATGACAGTACTCTTAAACATTGACAGTTATTTAACCATAGTGTAGAGACAGATAATTTTTCCCAGCTTCATTCTTTATTTTTTTTCTTTTAATCCCTAACATATAGGTTTTAATGAAATACTTTTAGTTTCCATTGTATTTGAAGTAGAGAAAAAACTTTAGTGATCAAAATTTATGTCGAACCCATCCCTGTAAATAGTGGGAGGCAATTTAATTAATATGGAGTCCTGCTTGTGGCCTGCAATTAATCACTCCCCCCACCCCCCTCCAATTTTTCAATTAGTATGCTCCTAATTTTTTATTCCTGCACACATTATTTTTATGATTAAATTTTTAATTTCAGTTATTGCTAAATTTATTATTTGCCTCAAAACCTCATTGTTTCATGCTGTTTGTCAACAGGAAGACAAGAAACAGGTGTATTCTGCATATACAGTCATCCGCACGATTGAAAAAGATCAGGTTGGTCCTTATAATTTCAGGTCTAGCACTTAAAAATAGTTTTCTGTGCATTATCATTTGGTAATTAAAATTGGATGTAATAGCAATATGCTATTATACAATATGTTTAATATGATCATTTTGTTATTGTTACCATCAGAAGTTGCGTGTATTTTACTAAACTCATTAATGGGTGTATTTACACAGTAATTGTGTTCTGGTGAACGTTGCTCTGACATACTGAGAAATACCACCATACAAAGCAAGTTATGTAGAAAACAAGAATTGCTTTCATAATATAGCCATTAAAGTAAAACCATATTTTTTCTAGTTTAGTTGAGATAAGTATGTCACCTGTAAATAAAAAGTCTTCTATCTGCTTATGACAAATAGATTTTATATGCTAATCATTCCGAATATTTATGCATAGTGTGGAATTTGAAATCATAAACTAGGCAGGCAAAGATATTATTTATTTCTATCGCACTCATCAGGATATCTAGAAGCTCTATTGGAAAATTTGCAGCTGGCAAAAACATCATATTTTGTCTATTTCACATTAAACAAAATATTTTTGGCAGTTTGGTTCTGCTGTGTGGTGAGCCACTGCCACTGCCTTTGTTTCACAAAATCCCTGTTTCCAATGTTAAATTTTATTTGCAATCAAAAGGTTTAAAACTTATTAATATGTAAATCCAGATTTAATTTTTTTGTATTAAATTACCACAATATTGACCATAATTTGTAATTCATTTGCCTGAGTAAATGCTTGTCCTGATGTACGTTTGACAGTATTTGCAATTACTGAAGGCTTTGCATAAAAATCTCATGTTTAGATACTAATATAACATGGTCTTGCAAAATAGGTTTCAAATTTCCTTGGCATTCAAAATATATATGCAGATCAGAGTCTTTACGTATTGGAATCTACTATTTTTTGGCCATCCTCTTCGAACTTCCTCGTCCAACTTTTCCCCAAATTAGTCTTTTTATTTAGGCAAATTAGTCTAGGTTGCATGGTCCAATATTTAGTTACTAGGCGAGGCAGTAAGCTATTTTCAATTTTAAGTGAGCTTTCAAACTTAATGACTGCTAGAAAAATATACTGCATTGGTGTATCAGTATTTACTGAATTTGTATACACATATTAGTTACTCTCTTAAGATTAGTAATATAAAATGCAACCAAAACTTTTGCATAGCTTAATTTGTTTAGTATTGCATTCCTATATTTACCTCAAGTTAAGGTTAATGGGTTTGTGAATAACTTCCGCATTAGTTAATTAATTGTGCGTATAGGATAACTTTTAACCCATTTCTTCCTATTATGTGAAAATACAGCATTCTTATTTATTTTTTCTATCAGCTCTTTATAGGTTTAGTCTATCGTCTTGAATGATAAAAGTTAGAATAATATTGAAGTGTTAATCTATAATTTCATCATTACATTTCTACTAAAATGCTATTTTAAATATTCTGATGAACTTGTCTCCCATGTTTTAATTAATTTTCCTCACTAATGTTTGAAAATGTCAATTGCTTAATTTGTATGAAAATGTCATGGCCCTTTTTTTTTAAGTTATGCCTATTATTATTTTTAGCCTGATTAACATAATTAAGAATACATAGCCATTGTGTAGATATTCTTGTCTCTCCTTTTAAAGTATCTTTCTTAAACTTGCCCTTTTTCTTGAGGATAGTGCAAATTGTAATCTCTTTACCGATTGTAAGCTTGTGCTTGATTAGTCATGCTCACACCTTTTTCTCTCTTTTCAATGATTTTACTTTTCATTTCTCCAGTTTTTTTTTTATTCTCTAATGACTGTCGAATTGCAGATTTTTCTCCAGGCATATTTTGCCTAGGTTAAACTATGCACAGAAAATCACAAATAATTTCTCTGAATATAAGAGTGCTAAACACAGACTGAAGTAGCAGGCATTCAATCAATCCACGACTTCCCCTGTCCTTTTTGCTACTTCTGCAAAATGTCCTTTAAAGCAGTGCTTAATGAAATAATTTATAATTGATTATTAAGCACTCATTTAGCGAGTCATTTTCTCTCATCTACTGTTTCTTATGAATCATGGTTTGAAGTGCATTCAGAAATGGACAAGGGATGAAATTTCACCAGGCATCTGTCTAGCGCAAATTCTTTTAAACAGAAGCAGCCATCTCAGCTGCTGAAATGCTCACTTTGCATGCTGTATGCATATACATTGTTTTCTATCCGATATTCTACGAATGCAACATACTATTACACACATACATACATAAATAAAATCAAAATTTCTTTTTTATCGCATTTATTTCTCCAAAATGTGCAGAATACATTCTTGACTTTTAGTATCTGGATGAAGGAACTTCGGTATTGATAACCTCAAATTTTCAAATTTTTCGTTTACAAATCCAAATTATAAAAGTAATACTAATCAGTGATTAAATGTAGCGACTTTATGTCATCTATAATTATCCATGTGCCATAACTGAAGTTTAATTGCTTATCTAAAAAGTTGATATATTAAATTTGTTGGTTATTGTATGATATTGCTCTTTTTTGTTCTTTAAAAATATCTTTATTAGCTTTTGTGTTGTTATTGATTTTTGATGAATTAAATAGCCATTAGACATGGAAAAAGGCTTTAATGTTAATTATAACTTAGTCTCCATTGAAGTGAATTGTATTCAAATGTAAACTTATGATTTTAAAGAGAGAGAGTATTGGTTTAGGTAGTGGCTTGCAAAGGATGCCAAATTAATCAATGACCTCCGAAATCAAACAAAGCCAGATTTTAGTATGAATTTTCATTTAATAGCTGTTAAGGTATGTAGCTGTAAGCTGCTTCTTTGGTATGAAGTCTCATTGTATAGGAATTCTTGTGTCTGAAATTTGAAGGAAAATTTTCTCGCTACAGATGTTGGTTTATTTATGAGTGTGTTAAAGTGGTGATAGCATACATGCATATGCTTTTGAATTTAACAGTTAAACTACAATGAGAAATTTAATTTTAAAAAACTTTATGAAAACCGATTTCAGTTTTCCTGTGTTTTGTCATCTATTTTCAATATAATGTTTTAGACATTTCATTCATTCTTCCATTGAAAAAGCTGAAATGATGCCAAGATAAGAGAAGCAAATTTTACACCACAATCTTTGTGAGCTATCATGAAATCCTAAATGTTAATGATTTCTATTTTCAATTCCTGTTAGCAGATATGTGCCAGTGAGCACAATCTTTTCTTTAACGTAGCTTTATCATCTGGAGTTGATTGTACTAATAGATAACTTAAGTCTTAATTAATGGGCAAGGGCAAAAATGTTTATTTCTTATTATTTATTTTGTAGGAAGGTGGTGAGCCTAGGGTTAGAGTTGAATTCCATCCTGTTGAAGGTTCTTTGAAAAATGGTGAAGATGTTGGTGGGGATGAAACTAATGTTGGTGCAAAACCTGATGGATTGACCAAAGCACCATCTCCAACATCGCCTGTATCTCCACCCTTGTCTCCCACTGCTGATACAGGTCCAGCAAATAATTTCCTAATGGGCCATACCTGCCTTCATGGCGTAAGTTTTCCTCTGTGTGATTGATCCATGTTGTTTCATAGAATACAATTTGCAGTTTACTACTGAATAATTTTTTAGTATTTATTGATATTTTGGGAATTGTGGCAAAGTGGAATTTAATATTTAAATGAAAGGGAGGTTTCTACTCAACTTGTGTGTATTTCATGAGAGTAACCATTGTTGATCTTTCTTAGCAAAAATAACTTTAAAAACCTTAAGCTAAAGAATTTAAGCTTTAAAGTTTTACAAATTGGTTTTGATATGTGAGGGTATAATTCTTCTCTTACAAAATCCTAATTTATGTGAAATGTATATGCCTGAGTATGGGCCTCAGTTTCGTTCACATCCCTGGTGATTTTCCAGGGTGATTTGTTACCCAAAAATTCACTAATATTGAAAAAAGCTGGAGGTGTCCCAAGGCTATCATCCTAAGATTAATCAGCGATTAAATCTTGATTTTAATTCAAGCTAAATTGGTTTCATGCTATCTACTGCATAATCTTTGTCATACCTGGAATGTATATTGTGAGCATACTTCGTGATTGAAGTGACTAAAATTGTCCATGTGGTCATATATAATGACCTGAATTTTTTCTCAGATATCAAAAAGCTGCTTTATATCAATTGAGAATTTATGGATTAGTAGTATAGCAGCATGATCAATATTTGCCTGTTTTTAAGGATTTATGACAAAGGCTTGAAAATATAAAATTTACCCTCTAACAATGATGATATGGGAGTTCTATGAGTTAAATATATGTGATAAATATTATTCTAAAGACTTGCCATTTAAAATACCCAGTGAATGAAATGTACAAATAAGACAGGGCTATATGACTAGATTTTGCAGAGATTCATCTCACACCATAAGATGTTAACTCTTGATTGTATGCTGCTCTTTTCCCAGAACCTCAGAATTTAATGAAATTACATTCATAAAGATAAGTAAATGTATGGAAAATTTGATGTTATTTATGAAAAATACAAGTTTGAAATACCTTGACTTTCTTAAAATGTTTTAATTTCACAAAATCAGAAGTTGTCAACTGTATTTAATGTTTTAACATAAACATTTTTATGTTATCTGTACTTTCTCATTATTGTTTCCCTTGCCATCATTAGCCCTGAGAATAGCAGATTCTCATTTAAGGAGAACAAATATGTTACTTTATTATTCAACAAATCATTTATTAACTATCGACGCCATATTATTTTCATAGGTATCATATGATGAATATGAACCCATATCAACGATCCTTGGTCAATATTTGTTCTTTGCCAGTCATTTTTTTTTCCTGGCTATGAGATTTACTTAGCTTTCTGAGGAAAATATGTCCTGCTATTCACGTGATAATAGCTCTGTGTTTTGGAAAAAATAGAATTTCACCGTCATAAAAATTGTTGAAAAGTGAGGAAAATGTATTTTCCATTGCTGGGAAACTCAAAATTAATTACACAGAATGAAAATGGAGAGTTTCCCAATATATTCATTTATATCATGACATTATTTTCTGCATATTTTGATTATCCATGCTTTTGATTAGCTCTGCTTCATTATGCATCCGTTAGCACGGTTGATTTTGAGTTTACTGTTTATGCATATTACTAATTATGTAATGCTCTTAAAATTTTAAGGGCTCTGGCTGGTGGAGGTATGAGTTTTGCTATGGGAAGAGTGTTGTGCAGTATCATGAGGAGAGGGATGGGAAACGGTCTGAAACTGTCACCTTGGGTCACTTCAGTGAAGCCCGCCATCGTCAGTGGATTGATGAAAACCCTCATAAGCGATTTCGAACCCATGGTCCTCGCCAGCGCCAGGTGTCACATTTCTACCATGGAGGGACACCATGTCAAGTGACAGGACGCTTACGCCATGTTGAGGTGAATTTTCATTATTTGAAATGGTAATGGAATTGATATTGAGTTGGATTCGTTTATCATTCCAAATGAATGTTGAGTCTTTCCACATGGAACATGGGCTGTGAAACTCTTTATGTGGCAGAGCAGCTTTGTCTTGGACTTCTATTTCATATATTAAAATGCCATTTGTTACAGAAATTACATTTACCCCTCTTGTACTTAATGTTCAATTATTTTATTCTAAAATAATATTTATGTAGAGTTAAGATTCAGGTTTATATGTAGTCGTCATGACTGCTGATCGGGAACATTTTTAATGCTTATTAATGTCATAGGTTTTCATGACATGTAGGGAAGTTGCAGAAAAGTGAGGGATATTATTACAGCTGTGTCCCAACTCATCAGTTAGGTGCCTAAATTGCTCAAATTAGGGGAGGATGCCACCTTGAAGGGTGTCCAAACTTGATAGGCAGCAGGAGGGCATAACTTAAGGCACCTGTTTTGGTCTCTGGCTTTAAGATACAAGAAGTATATACAAAATATGTCATACTGCAAACCCATAGTTCCACATGCTGGAGCAATCTGGTGGCCCTGACACGGACTATAGCCACGCATACCCGCCCGCTAGAGGCGCTCGTTGCCTGAGGCCCAATGAGCTGTTTGTGCGTGGCGGATTGTTGAGCTATGCGTATGGTGCCAGTTATGTTAGTTTCTCTTATCCTTGTTTTTATTGTTTGTTGAAAATGGAAATTGACAAAATCACAGAGCAACGAATCAACATCAAGCTTCATGGTGAAGTTTGTTAAAAGTTATCAAGAAATTTCTTAAATATTTACAGCTGTTTACGGCGATAATGCTCTGAAGAAAGAATCCGTTTTAAAGTGGATTAAGTATCTTAAAGATGGCAGACGAGATGCTACGGATGATGCAAGGCCGGGACAACGTTCAACCACCTGTGTTGACGAAAACATTGATCGTGTGTGATCCCTTGTCCATACCAATTGTCGAAAAACTGTCCGAATGATAGCTGATGAACTGACTTTAGGATAATCAACAGTGCGCACTATTTTAACTGAACATGATGGACGGATCCTTCACCATGATAATTCACCTGCACATTCAGCATTGATTAAATGCCAGTTTCTGGCAAATATTTCAATCACCATCCTTGATCATCCTCCTTATTCGCCAGATGTCACCCCATGGGACTTTTTCCTATTCCCTAAATGCAAAACTGTGATGAGGGGACATCACTGGGAAAATGTGGACACAATAAAGCAAGAAACGACAGGAAAACTAAAAAGCCTAACTGCCAAGGACTTCCAAGGCTGCTTTAAACAGTAGAAAAGAAGATGGAATAAGTGCATAGTAACAAATGGAGAGTACTTTAAAGAGGACAAAATTGATGCGGACTAAATTTTGCAAAATGAAGTTTTTGTGGCTTCAGTGAGTGTATTTATTGGACAGATCTCGTTGATTTCTTTGAAAGAGGGTTCTTAATATTATTTGGGGAGCGCTGAAAAATAGAGCTTATGAAAGAAAAAAAAAGAGATAAAAATTTATGAGGAAAAGGAGGGAAAAGGTTGAGCTTTTCTAAAGCAAGAGAAATTTAGTGTCTTCCCCATGTTTTAGTTTTAATTTTTGTAGTAACTCTATTTTATCAAGTTTTTTAATGCAGTTATTTGAAATTTAGTGGTAAGTACATATTTATTGGTTTGCTGCTTCATTTCATGACAAATAACGTTGATTTTTTAAGTTGATATGTTTACACCTATTTGTTTATATTTTCTCAGGGTACCACTGGGAATGTATTTATGCCTAGCTTGCGAGTTTGTTGTCTTATAATGCATGTATCTAAACATGAGTAAAAATAATCTTCAAGTGTTATGTTGTGTTTGGATAGTTTATACATTTAGTAATGTCCTTAGTAAAAATATAACTGTCTACATTCATGCAACTTAGTAATCACAGGTCATTTTCCAAACCTTGGCAAAGGGAGTTACCATTTCACTACATTGAAAACACTTGAAAAGTAATAACACCGACAAAAATTTAAAAGTGGAGACAAAAACATTTCTACATAAATGTACATTATTATTAACTCCGAATACCATCCTGCTGCTGGGTATATTTTTGCTTGATTGATGCATATGACTGAGATGAGTTTGGCATATAGATGTTAGTAACGTTTTAGTTAATTTTATAAGTTAGTCAGACATTGTTAATTGGGGCATGTTGTGAAACATTCTGACAGGGTTTTTACTCAGTTGAGCAAAAATGGGAGAATGACTCAATGTCTTAAAAAAAATCTCAGAAAATGTGCCAGCTCTGACAAAAATCTCTTTGTCCACTTGGTACAATTTTTTTTCTTCTACAGTTTATAGCATGCAAATATTACCCCTGTTGAGACAAAAACAAGTTTTTTCTTCCTTGGAAGCATGTACTGAGTGCAGAAAAATGGAAGTAATTTTACATCTAGATGAAATATTTGGAGACATTTGGATATTTCATCATTGGTGTTGGTGTAATGTCTCTCCCTTGATTCTTTGTTTTGGGATGGAGTGATGAGATTGATCTCTCACTTCAGATGTGATGGAAAATCCACTCATGTTTGGTAAGCTATTGACAGTCAAAGTCTAATTAGTTTAGTTTCATTGAAAGAGTCATTAATGAGTCCAAACATTTTCCAGCCTTTAATGTAATCGCTGGGATGTTTGTCCTTGATGAATGAATCTGCATTGCCTCTGAAACTTATGGATATAATTAATTGACCCGAAGGTAATAAAAACCTGAACGCGGTGTGACCTTCAGTATACTGAGAGGACTATTAGAAATAGTTAAACTAGTGAAGCTGTAACTCTGGTGTCAATCAACAATTACACTTTCATTTAACAGGTTAAACTTAAGTGCCCGGAAGGCAGCAACTCAGGAGGCACTACCAGCAGCAGCCCTGCAGCTGTGGCTCTGTATCTTTTAGAACCAAAGATTTGTGAATATGTTCTTGCTGTGGAGTCACCTCTCATATGCATCATGCTTCCTTTTATGGATGAGTATGGCTTACTGCCACCGAATAAGGAGGGGCTAAATGCTAATGATGAAAATAAATATGATGTCAGCACTGAACAACTTGAAAGTTCAAAAGCATCAGCAAGCCATGTGGTATCATCTCCTGCAAATCTGAAGAAACCTTGGTCAGAAAATGAAGTTGAGGTAACAGTATCAGAAGTTGATGAGGATGATGAAGATGAAGATGATAAAGTAGGTGATTGAGACTTAGACGGAAGAGCAATCACGTGCTGGAACAATCATTTGAAGTTAATGTAAATTGTTGTGTATGAATGTGAAGTGCATATATGAAAATTGTTTTTCTGAAATTGTGTGTATGATGATTATTTTTTGTTTGAAGAGATTAAAAATAATTTATGTTGTGAAAGTTAATTTGATTGAAATATGGCTGCTAACATGACATTAACTCTACTCATTTTATGACATTACATGCCTTTTAGACTTACCTGTTGTTTGAGTTGGTTACAGGAGTGGATAACACACATACTGCTATACATGTTACATGCCATGCATTATGCATGGTATGCTCTTGGTTCATACTTGATGCAATTATTTATTAACTGAAATTTACTTGATAGAAAGTGCTGCTTCAAAAAGTAAAGTCTTTAGTTTTGTAAGTCAATGTCCATTCCATAAGGATGAAAATGGAACACCTGCCAAATTTATTTGATTTTTAAGAGAAATAAGATTTTTTCGGTGTGTTACATACATCGTCAAAGTTTTATGCGTTTAGAAATTCTCTCATATTTTTGCTATTTTATCTACTAAGTTTTGGACATGCCAGGTCACTGATCTATTGGTATTTGCCACCATTTTAATTCAAGTAGAATGCTTCAAGCAGGTTTAATCATTTTGAAGGGGTTGAATTAAAAATATAATAGGGTATTGTATGTTACTGTATCATATTACAAGTTATTGAATTTGGCTGTCATGGATTGCAATGTCTTGGCAATCAAATTAGTCAATCTGAATGCTCAAACATTTTTGATTTTTTCTAGCCTTGATGGCTACTATTCATAAATTCTTTGGAAATGCCAAATACTTATAATGATAGTATTGTTTGATGATATTTGTCTTCCTGTTCAACCAGCTTGGAAACATAAAAAAAAATGAAATTGTACAGATACACGTACAATATTGTTTCTGTGAGCACTGGTGACCCCCATAATTATGATGTAGAGGTGCAGTTTTTAGCCACTGTGACCTCTCAATGGAAGATTGGAGTAGGTAAGGGATATTCAGTGGGATTCCAAATTTGCCTTCTCTCATTGTTTACTCACATTTGAGGTGTTTTTTGTAGATCCAATCAAAGCTCCTTTATCTAATGCATTTTATTGACAACTTTAATGTTTCTAGATTTTGTGAATTTCTCACATTTAAGGAATTAAATTTGAGACAGACATTGTTTTGAAATTAGATAAATGTAATATAGTACATCTACACAATACATTGATATGAGAACAAGAAAAGCAATAAGTTTCACATAAATTTGAAATGTAAAAATGTAAATTAATGTTATAATAAAGAAATTAATTAGTGGAGAATGCATATACTCTGTCCACCTTAAACACAATGACTTCTTTCTGTTGCATCATCCATAAGCATCCCATATCATCAAAAAATGGTAATATTTTTCATTTATAGTGTATTATTCCAAACTATATACAATTACTTACAGAATACATATTTGGCCTATTATTAATTTGCATGCATAACATAGATAGAAAATTCTGTTTAAGGATGAATACTGCTATTTCCTTCATTGCAAATGTCCTGTTCGTTAAGGTATTTGAATTTTTGCTCAGAATAATTCAGAAAGGAAAGTTATGAAAAATGTCAATCGTAACATAGGATACTTATTTCACAGCATCATAATGCTGTGAAATGTGTATTCTATATTAAAATCAGCATATACTAACTTAAAACACTTAACCTAACTTGGAACAGATTATGAGTTTTCCATTATATGATTGAGTGCCTCAGTATCTTCTATAGATTGAAGGAGTTTCTGCTATGTAAATTTCATTTGCCATTTATCTATTCACAATCTATCAAAGAATCATGGCTATGAAATTTTCCAGTCCTTACACGTACAGCGTCGATGCCTCATTTGTTTCAAGGAGGATTTAGTGCATTGTAAATACAATATTTATTTTATTGATTTATTTATTCAGTAAAAGTCCGAAAACAGCACATTCTGGCCTTTACATTGAACTATTAACAACGATAACAATGGTCACATTTACAAACACCCAAGCCCTAGGTGGAGGAAAACTCACCCAGGCGGGAATTGAACCCGCGACCCTTGGAATGGCAGACGAGGACGTTACCCCGCCGCCACCGGGGTCGGCAATAATAACAATAGTCGAGAAAAACCCATTATCATCAAATGGTGGGAGTGCCACAAATATCCAGGTGGACCGAAGGTGCCAAAGGATTCTCCAGGAAGTGATTAAGACCTGTGAGTTATCATAAAATGATAATATCAGATAATGCTTTCCCACTGCTCCTTATGATCCCCTCTGCACTAGGTATTACTATGACCACTGTGATCGATTCGAAGCAAATGCACTTCCACTGTTATTTGCCTTGAATCATCCATACAAGAAAAAAAAACTATCTGGAAGTAAGAATGGAAAACCTATGTTAATAGTTAGAGATAAATGGGGTAAAATAATGTATAAGTTTAAACAGAAAAGAGCCAAGAGAGATGAAAGGATTATGTAGAAAAAATGTATTATAAAGAACTTAGGCCAACAAGGTTAGATTTAGAAAGAGAGCATGGCGTAGGTGAATATAACTTAGGTCCAGGCATACTCGACAATGAGATAGAAAGGGAAATGAAATCAAATAAGGCTGTGGGGGTTGACAACAACCCTGTGGAACTACTTGAAGGTTTAGGAAAATGTGGGAGAAAGAGTCAATGGTCTTATTCATAGCATTTATGAAAAAGGAATTAGGCCAGAAGACTTAGTGAGATCAGTGTTTGTTCTCATTCAAAAAAAGGTAAGGGCTAAATCATGTGAGGACTACAAAACAATAGGTTTGATTTTGCATGCCACTAAAGTGGTACTCTGGATCATCACCCAAGGATGAATTACTTGGGGGATACTCTGTTTGGGTTCAGGAAAGGTGGAGGCACGCAGGATGCCATTGCAGTAATGAGATCTTTAATACAGAGGAATAAGGAATACATCGGGATGTATTTGCCGGTTTATACATTTTGAAAAGACATCTGATTGAGTGAATTGGGAAAAAGTAATGAAAACAGGGTGAGGCGGTTATCTCCGGACAAATTTCAATTTGAATTTCCAGCCATATTGTAGTTCCACAGGAGGTCACGATTGGCATTCTTGAAAGCTATTGGCATCTAGTAAACAGGCATAACCTCAAAATGGCCGCGATGTTATGTACAAGTGCGGAATACTATTGAAGAGCTGCTATTATCGAAAGTGTTTCCACTGGGCATTCGCCTAGTGAAATAGATTCTTTGGGTACCCCAGATCAACTGTTTACAATATTGTGGCTAAGCATAATGCTTCAGAGAAGTCTGGGGAAGGTTTTGCTAACCCAGCAAGGAAACCACATTGGAAGAAAAGTTCGGGCGCTGATTTCAGAGGAATTTTGCAAATTTTTTCGGCTATGCAAATTTTGAAGAATGCCATGAAACCTTGGATGGTAACTGTGGCCTCAGGGAGACAATCTGACTTTCAACATGACGGTGCACCAGCTAATACGAGTCATCTAGTCCAAAACTGGCTATCATATACCATTGACATGCTCTGGTCACAGGAATTCTGGCCCCCAAATAGCCTGAACATCAACCCCCTCGACTATTATGTTTGCAGCGTAGTCAAAAGTTACCAATAAGATGAGGCACCCTAATGTCACATCCCTATGCACTGCTACTGTGGCAGCATTCGTGGATATGGACATCGCTGTTTTAAAGAGTGCATACTATTGAATCAGGACAAGATTGGAGGCAGTCATTGCAGCTGAATGGGGTTACAATGTGTAATGTTACTCTTGACAGATACCACTGCTTGTATGGAAAAGAATTTTCATTTTCATTTGTATTTTTTTTAATACATTTGCTTCTAAACAAAAGTTTCATTTGCCTGAATTAAATTGCCTTACCCTGTATATTGAAGACAATAGGATTGGATTGGAGGGATCGGAGGCTAATCCATGACCTGTACTCCGGAAGCTCAGATGTGAGCGGTGGATGGATGATTCTGATGGGCAGTGTTAGGAAGAGGCCTAAGACAGGATTGTCCATTATCACCTGTCCTATTCAGCATATATGTGGACGAAAAGATTGAAGAGATATTGGAAAAACTAGAGAGACAAATGAAAGTCGGTGGGGAATTCATAAAATCAGTTCGGTTTTCTGATGATCATGCTTTAGTTTGTCCATTGGCCTAGGGGTTGCAAGCATTAATGAATTAATTCGAAATTCAATGTGATAGATTCGGGATGAGAATAAATATAAATAAAACAAAGGTAATGCATTTTCCCAGAAAAAGAAAAGCTAAATTAAACATAAAAATAAGACCAAAACTGGATCAGGTGGAATGGTTTAGGTATCGTGGAAGTATTCTGGACCAAAATGGTCAAAGTAATAGGGATGTGAGGAGAAAATATGAATTAGGCAAAGAGGCTTTCACAAGGAGGAGGGAATTGATGAGAAGTGAGAGGATGAGAAATGCCCAGGATGTTAAGCAAGGGCTCATTAAAACTTTGATTTGGAGCATGGAAACAATGTCATTGAAGCGACATGATAGGAATAGATTGGAGGTTTTTGAAATGTGGGAGTGAAGAAGGTAGAGGATGTGAGGTGGACACATAGGAAAACAAACTTGGAAGTTCTAGGTATGGTGGGGTAGGAGAAGGGGTTGTTGGGAGAATCATAAGGAGGCAGGAAAAATGGATGTAGAGCATATTGATTGGCAGTAGGATGTTGATGGATGTGATAGTGATAGAGAATATGTGATAGAGGTAGAAATAGGATAGGTATGCTGGACAGAATGAGGAGATGAAGAGGGGCTTGTAGGATGGAATCATCATCCATCTAAAACCTATCTTAACCGGTAGGTAGATTACCTATAAAAAAAAGTTGCTAGTATTAGCATAGTGAGTCGAGTTTTTCATATTGAATGGAGGATTCAAGAATAAAATGAGAGAGATGTTTCTGGGTATCCCCAGTAAAAATTTAGCTGCATAGTTTCTGGATACCAGAAATGTTTGATAATTCACAATGGAATGGTAGTTGAAAGTGAATTAAACTCCCAATCTTGAACATGATATCACATGCAATGGCTTAGTATTAGGTAAGCTGTAACATTGTATCTAAAAACTGCTTTTGCATTGATGGTTGTGATAGTTCTTTAATGGAATGTGAAATCAAGTCGTGAAATAGTGATTGAAGAAGACTAATAAAGTTTATTGTTAAAATGATTATATATTTATTGTTATGGTGATTACTAAAACAAAGCTAGTGCCAAGGTGGAGTAATTGTCCATATGATTCCAACAAACAGTTGAAGAGAAGCAGTCATGTAGAATAGAAGAGGCCAGTTGATGCCATTCCAGTCAGTAATAAGTAAATCTGTTGAAGACAAAACTCAATTAGTTAAATCAGAACTATCATCTTTAAATACACTCATTTTTCTTTGATATTGGTGGAAAGTTTGAGGAAATAAGTACGTACAGGTTCAAGGTATACATGCATTTTATATGTACCATAAAAGTCTAATAGTTGTGAAAAAACATGTTGGATTTTATAATAATTGATGTATATTATTTATATATTCAGTCATTTTTATTTTGTTTGAGTCTTATTTTCATTTGGCCATATAAATAAACAACTAGCTTTTTAATATTGCTGGTTAATACTTTTGGTACTCATTTGATTTTACAACTTGATTCTTTAGGTCACTATTTGTACTTTATATGAAAAATGGTATTTAGTGGCATTTCAAGACATTTCTTGTTGAACGTGTTTATATCTTATTAATATTATTACCTCTTGATCAACCGTCTCACGCTGGTGATTTTGAGATTTGATGAATAGTTGAAAAACTACCAAGCAAGCAAGCAAACATGTATTTGTTTGCTTGGTTTCTCTTTTGTAAACTTTCTCAGTATAAATCATTTCCAGACTTAGTAAAATAATTAAAATATGGGTTATATTTAATTCAATGAAGGGAGAGAAAGCTGATTTTATTAATCTTGTTACTAACTTAGGGATAATAAATTCACTTACCAATTGCTATTGATATTAATATAATTATGAGTCCCACAACAGTGTTTGCTAAACCACGAATATTTCCCCATATCTCCTGCCTGGTTTTGTACTGTTTGAAGTGGTTATGTTTCAGAAGTGCTCCTTTGAGGAGCGGCTCAAGTGCTCCAGCAGATATGGCATTACTCAGTCCAAAGCTTGTAAGAACACCAATGTGAAGCTCTGGTAATTTTGTACCTAACCCTGAAAATATGAATCCAATCAGTAATATGAATAATTAAATATAAATTAATGTCTCAGCATTATTGAATTTTGTCTGATAAAATATTTGAAATAAAAATAAAAAGGTGAAGTGCTGTACAATTCAGACGATATTCCAAAAAAGGACTCGTACTGAATATGTACATGTGTCATTTAACTAGTGTGCTGAATTGAAATATCGAAAAAAATATATATTTGATCCATAGGAAATGTATTACTGTGAGGTAAATATTGAAATGATAGGTTCTCATATGTTTATTTTGTTGCACCATGTGATTGCTTTTGCAAAGATGGGAATATTTTACCCTTACTTCATAGTGTATATTGATAAATTTATATATTGCCATAATTACATCTGAGTCTTGTACTTTAACCATTATCTGAACTTGGTTTTTTAGGAAAATGATATAAACCAGTTGTCGTGGTGTCTTAGTTAACTTTGGTGTTGCTAATATCTCATCAGTTATAAATTAAGCATTTTTTTGGTGTTGCTGATATTTCTTCAGTTATGGATAAAGTATTTTAGACGTACTTGAGAAAAGCTGTGTTATTATTTGGAATTGAGGAGCAATGACTAGTCTGAATTGATTGGGGGCAGCTGGCATGGGAAAGAGAAATATAATGAATGACTGGCTGGGTGAATCTGGGAGGTAAAGTGATGATCTCTTTACTTGGGAGGGGTTGATCACACAATGGAGAAGTGGATTCAGTTGGAATTTGAGATTCCATCTTCTCTCAAGTTGTTATGCAGAAATAAGTTGCGTCTTTACAGCTATCCTTTCCTCTTTACCCTCTCACCTGATACTAAATGGGTCCCTGCAATATTTCTCCAACAACCCCAATGTATTGTTTTGTCATACTCCCCTCAAGCAAGAATACATTCTGTATTTCCAACTGAATTTTCTTTTCTGTATCACTAATTCCTTTAGTCAAACATCATCCAAAATAACAATCTCGTTTTCAATTGAAATATATATCAAATGTGGGAAGCTGGATGGCCTTGGTAATGCAAGTAGAAGAAAATGCAATTCATCTTCCATATTAAATTAAATTTTTGAATTGCATACATGTCCTGAAAATGCAAGAGTAAAAAAGGAAAATGGAGTGCATGAATGCTTTATTTTGATCTGAGATAAACATTTCCCATTGAGAATTACCAAAAGAACAAAGTTGGTTGGAGTTAAAAGACCCCCAAGCAATACAACAAATACAGAGAACATTTGGGTAAGTCCCTTGGGTTAACTTCAAAAACTTGTAAATGATTTTTGTTTTCTGTTTCCTTTTCCCATAATAAAAGGTCGGGAATATATGGAAAATTTCTTACGGCCTTCATTAACTTTTGATTTTAAATCATTTGAAACCTGAGAAACTTTCCCTGGGGTGAACAGTTTTACATAAAACTGCTGTGTCAACTGTGACAAATACTATATATTTAATATTCTGTTTCCATTTTTAAATGTGAATATTATTTAATATTGATATTTTGTCTACATTAATTCACCTATAGGAATGTTTGTGCACTTGTATACCACCTGAAAATGCCTTTCATGTATTGCAAATCAAAATTCTTCCATGATTTTAGATTATATTTTTATTCTCAACTTTATGTAATTTGTACCCATTTGTAAATGCTTTTTTTTATAATTGTGGAATCAATGTATGTTATGCCTTTCTTTGTGTAAAAGGGTCATTCCCGTTAAATATATAAAGAAGAGCAAGAAACCTTAATTTTTAATTCACAAGTTATAGAATTATTTAGTTAATACCTGCCATTGAACCATAGTAAAATTAAATAAATTACACAATACAATTAAATAAATTTTTCTCCAATTTAAAATGCCCTGTCGGTGTTGGATTAAGGCTTTTTATTGAGGACATTGGTGAACTTTGTCACTGAATAAGTGCTGGATGAACTTCCAAAATAAGATCCAGCTGCAAATACTAGCAATACTGTATTTTGTAGCACTCATACTGAGGGGGTATGAGTGTACTAAACTTTAACCTTCAGGTTGGCTGGCAAGCATAGTGGCTTCCCAGCTAATGAGATTGCATGTTTTTAAACTGAGTCAATGTGTTTAACATTAAATTAAACAATATTTATTGATAGAAATTGGAACTTAGAGCTAGCTTAAAAACTTGACTCACCATAAATGAACACTGCAACAAATATTGCACATATTCCATGGGCAAATTTCTTTCCTCTTAGTGAAAAGGAGCTAAAAGTGAAAGGAATCAAAATCACTGGAATAGATGCAATTCCCATTATAACTGAAACATATGCAGCCTCCATTTTTGAAGTCACATCCACATCTAGGTCTTGGCTGATTGCATGAGATGATTCACATGTTAGTGTTGGTAAGAGGATCCAAATTATTATTGTGATTAATTCCTGAGCTGTCATTGATATAAGTCCTAAGTAAAATAAAGGATGTTTGAAAGGGTGTAATTCCTGATGTAAGGAAGGTATCATGCAAAATCCACAACACCTGTAGTTATGGTTTTGATGCTTGATTCTTCGCCTGGCTAAGCCTTGAAAGAATAACTCTGAACTGTCATGTCTGGGAGATTCGCTCATTGTGTCCTCAAAAGAGTATGCCACTTTCCCTTGGTATGTTTCTGCCACCAGCTCAACATCTGTGAAGAGGGGAACTGCTAAGCCATCAGCTGTTTCATTGTTGCTTCCAGTGGTTGTGCTCCTTTGTTTTAATTCATTACTGGGCCCATCACTGTCCTGGGTTGTGGAAATTTCTCTGGTAAATGGTTGTGATAGGCTTGTTTCAGCTTCTTCAGGTTGCTCATCACAGTCATCATTCTCATTCTGCTCAAATGAAGGGCATAATAAATATTAGTGTCACTGCAGTGGTTCAATGGGTATACTTATCAAATATTTAATCAAATATATAAATAAATATATATTAAATCTTAAATAGATTCAATATTTTAATTGATTGATTAAACCTTTGGTAATATAGATGTAATTAGGAATTTGCGTGTTAATCCTCAAGTTATATGGGACATATGAAGTTCTAAACATACTGAGTTTATCTCAGTTATCCTGGTGTACCGTGTTTACTTTGGTGATACTTACTCTTGTAAGATCCTATATTGATGTCCACATTTGCCACAGACAGATTCAATTAATAGTAACTTATACTTGAAATTTAGTATGTCATATTTTTGTTAGCACATTATAGTAATGATATCATTGTTGAACCCCTGTTTTTAAAAAGGTTTGCATTCACCAGGTTCATTTAATGACTGAAACTCCATACAATGTGTCTCAATGCCTTATTGAACACAGAATAGGCATCAGTGATTAGGAAGGTGTTATTTGTTTTAAAGCAGGGTAAAAATATCATTGATAATTTATCATATGTTAAATGCATAACTATGATTATATTAACAAAATATTATTAAGCCTTATTTTATCCTTGCTTACATTTGCTTTCACTGATATGGTGGAGATGTTGAGCTAACTACATGCTCAAGGCAATATGGCAAATATTTGCATAGCTAATTGAAGTAAATAGAAAAAGAAATGATCCTTGAAAGATAAGTTCCTGGACCATCACTGTTGCTGAATTAAACATCTGTTTTTGCATTATTTTTACTTAGATTTAAATTGTTCATGAAAGGAAATATTTAGCATGAGAAACAGATGCATACTCTAACAGTTAATTCACTCCTTTCCCCTGCAGTTCTTGCTGTCAGCGGTTTCATCTTTGATCTTTAAGTAACCATTGTATCACAACATTTTTCCATTTCATATTATTTTTTCTTCATGCTGCATTCAACAGACTGGCATCTTCACCTCTTCACAGAGTTCTTCATTTGTGTCCTTATATCCATTTCTATCATTTTTCCACAGGATTTCATTTTGATTGATCCTTAATTTCTTTTCTCTACTGCATTTATTTTCAGATTTTAGTGATGTTAACTTCAAGTATGCAAGGGTACACTTCAAGTATGCACTGCTTTCCTATGTTTAACTTCTTACCAGTTATTTCTTGAAATTTATTGGCTATGCTAAAAGTATTGTTATAAGTTCATTAGCAGTTGTTTCTTCTAAAAGTAAGAATTTTATTGCCCAGCAAAAGTTGAATTTGCTCTACTCTTCACAAATTTCGTTTACAAAATCAAGTCTATCCAATTCCACCCATTTTATTCCAAAACCTTTGTGTCATTGTGTAGTCAAAGTTACAGTGGAATTCTTTCACATACGATTATGTAGTTTTATTTGCATTTTTTCTTCATTTTTTTCAGCAAAAGGTTATTATTTTTAATTCTAATATATTTTGAGGTTCTCCTTATTCATGCCCTTATAGGCTAGCATGTACTTAGGTTTAGTATTTCTTAGCTAAAGGTCTGCTTTAAGCATCTCTAAGAGTTTCCTTACAGCTCACATTTTTTCATTATAGTATGGAATCATCATATACCACATATTCCATTTCTTCTCTTCATAGTCAGTAAAAAATCTTTGTATATGAT
Organism: Hetaerina americana; assembly: GCF_022747635.1. NCBI lineage: Eukaryota > Metazoa > Arthropoda > Insecta > Odonata > Calopterygidae > Hetaerina > Hetaerina americana. The sequence continues at coordinate 32,822,938 of NW_027286070.1, forward strand.
TGCAAAAGTATTTAATGACAACATTATATTAGCCAATTTTTTTGATCAACTATATACTTGAGAAACATCATGAAAATTTTTTAATTAATTAGGTATTTTTATCTGACAATTCTATAGTGGAGAGCATTGTTAGTAGTCTCCACTAATTTTCTCTTTTATAGTCATCCACCATAAACTTGTAAATATTTTTGGTGCCTTATTTTTCTCTTTTCCTTGTTACTAATTTTGATGCCTTACCAAAAGTTCATCCAGGAAATTATTTTCCCAATTTTTTATTCACATCTGCTAAAAATAGGTTTTTTAAGCAATGCAATTCTTAAGATTAAAATTGTGTTGAATATACTGTTAGTTATGTTAAGTTTTTCTAAAGTTAAGTATTTTTCTATTACCTACATGAAGCAGGGCATATGCAGGCTGATTTGTTAAGCAAAGCAGTTTATGTGAATGAGCTTGTCTTGGCTTTCTTAGAAGAATAACTGCTGGAAGAGTTTGTAATGCCAGTGCACCAAGCATGAGAATTGCATAATGGATGCCTTCTGTATCTGCAATATATGCCACCAAAAGAGGAACCAAGATAGCACCAAGAGAATGTATTATGAAGTAATTGAATACAGTTGCCCAGGTAGAGTTTGTGAAGTACTCAGAAAAACAATTTTCAGATATTGCCATAAGTAATCTTACTCCTGAACCTGAAAAGATTTGAAAGCATAAAATACTTATACAATCATATTCTACTAAAATAATTTAACATTATTATTAAAATTTATAATGAAGGTTTTTCATACCAGCCACAAATCCTAACAAATAATGAGATCTAACAGATTCTAAAGTATCATGGGATAGAAAATTTACTCCAATGCTTATTGCTGTGGTAATTGATGCAGCAACTCCAAATTTCTTGAAGTTGGGTGTAGTGTATGCAGTCTGACTCCATGAATCTACAAAATAAGGAAAAATGAAAATATTATTAAAGGATTTTCATATAATATTGATTAAATTTCAAAATTATAGTGGATCATTTGAGCTTTGATCATAGCATGTAGATTTTCTTGTATTTGTCATAATAACCTCTGAAAGTCTTATTTTAAAAATATAAGTTTCATTACTTTTCTCTTTTTGAAGAAGTATGTTTACTCTGTGAATTTTTTATTGTTTTGAAAGCGTACATATTTGGTTTGGATATGTATTTACCACTGTCCTGCTTTGTTACTTGATATCTTTGGGGTATCTTCAACAGCTCTGTTTAGCTGAAAGTTCTGGTGCTAAACTAAATACAAGAACCGAACCCAGGCCCTCTGGTCAGTAGTCCAGTGCTCCACTCCTGGACTAGCATGATTCACAAACACACTCACACACATGCAAATGCACACACACACACATGTTATACATACATATATATATATATATATATATATATATATATATATATATATATATATATATATATATAAATATATATATATATACTAGTATATATAGTATATATATATATATATCTGGTCATCCTGGGATCAGGTATCTTTTGATTGGTAGCATTTTGCCTGGCTTCTACTATATGTTTCAGAATAGATCTCCAGATGTTGCATAAATGAAAGCCTGAATGCCTATTGAAATTCTTCTTTTGGATTTCAATACCCTCCTTGACCAACTGGTCCGAATAGCCCTGCAAGCTGCAGAGTAATTTCGCCTTGTCTCAATTAATGATTTGATCTCGGCTAATGCTGTTAGGTAATCACCTGACTAGACACTAACCTGGTGGAAGACTCTAAAGGAATTCGCTCACTCTGTCTAGCTATTGTTCTGATACTATAAAGTAGGTAGGTATTTTTGAACTCCTATTCAAATGACAAACCTGCAAAACACCATGCAATGATGAAATAGATTGGTGTCCGAATGGCATCCCCTAATGAAACTTGTTTATCTTGAAGGTCAAAGTAAAGCAGTACACCTAATGATGGCAGGAAGCCTGCTAATACCACCTTTAAAGAAAAAAAATTAATATGGAGAAATAGAAATAATTATGAGTGTTTATTTTTACTCAAAGTATTGTTGAACTGTTTTTTAAACCTCTTCAAAGTTCTTCAATCAGATTATAATATAGCAAGAATTCTCTGGTCTAATGGGTATTCACATTTTATTTTTTTTGGCTTCAGAATAATTGCTTTTCTTATACATTGAGATAATAGGTATATTTTTTATATTTGGTTGCATAATAATCAATTCCTACTTTGTAAAGAATTATCATCATATATCATGCTTCATTGAACTGTGATATTGCCTTTCTAGCATTGTAATACTTTAAATTTGGAAATACCTGAATTTGAAGGAGGCATTAGCTATGCTTTTTTCCTACCTGTGACACACTGATTTTTTAATTACTAATTCAAATGAGAAAACTTCTGTTAGCCAGTCTTGATTACTTCATAATACTTAGTTCTTAAAAATAATATTGCTGAAATGAAACTCAGTCTGAAAGAGTTATATTGTAACTAAATGCACATAATTGAGCTTTTGGTCAAGATTAAGGAGTATCAAATAATTATCAAGAGTTCAAATAATTCTATTAAATAAAAAGATTACAGTGGGATGATAACTTCTATTAGTTAGGTTTCTAAGTTAATCTTGGGTTTGACAATATACTATATACAACTTGAAATGGAAAGAGTAACTCTTGTTTAGTGATGTATTTAGCCAAAATTTGTTTGAGTTTATTTGCACAATGTATGAATTTCATTTTCCAAAACCAGCTGCCATAAAATGCTTAGAGGTCAGATTTCAGTTAGGGATCACTTTTTATGCACTTGAAGATAAACCCAAACACCCAAATTAATGAACTTATAATACTTCATAAGGAAACAATTTCAAAGTAAGTAAATCATATAATCAAGGAATTGAAATTTGAGGGAATAACACTCACATTTATTACAGCTGTTGATAATAATATTCTCCATGTGTATCTTTGTCTAAGTACTAAGGTTGATTGTTCTGCTGACCTTTCTTCTAAGGAAATATTGAGCACGGTTCTACTATGCTCAGTGGTTGAAGCCATATTGTTTTATCTGATTTTCTGTGCTAAAAACACTCTACATCTTAAATTATGACCATACAGTTAGTAATGCTCGCTGCTTCCATATCCATATTTTCACAGCTATGACACTTTGATTGCACTTTGTTATAATGATTCACATAATTAATGCTGAAGATCAGATTTTATTTTGTTTCCATCTATATGTGACACATTCTTGGAGAAAACTGATAGAGAGTAAAGCTTAAAGTTGTTATCATATGTCATTTCATCTTATCTTATCCATGGAGATAATTGGTGATACCGAGAACTGCAATCCAAGGCTCTGGTAGCCGCGCTGTACAGCCGTGAATCTATTATTGACTCAATGACCACCTGAGTCAGGTATGCTCCTTTGCCCCGGTTTACCTCATTCGTCGAATAGTGATGTTAATGATGCGAATTTGACCGAACGCTTGTTGTGCAGTGTGGCGTATGCATACATTGATCGGCTAGCATGCGTTTTGAAGGTACTTCATGGTTGAAACTCAGAGTAATATCTCAAGGATGAAAATATTTTCGATATTGAGGTATTTTGCCCAAACTGCAAAACGTGCTCCCCATTTCCTTGGTGTGGCACCCCATTCTATTTGTCTAGTGAACCTCTTGCTCCCCTCCTTGAATTATTCCCTGTATTTTATTTGATTAGTTCGGTCGTGTGGTGGGTAGGAAGAAATATCATCCTTCTAAATTAAGTTCGGTCACTATCGTCTGCCTTCTTCTCCACGGCCTTTCCACTGCCATTATTTTCAGTCCAGATTACATAGTGCATTCTCTTTCTCAAGTTATCCGGAGTCTTCTTCCCCTTCTCTCCTTCAACCACGCCCTCAATTATCTACGTTCTTTAGTAAACTATCTCCTCTTAGTACAAGTACGTGACGTATTAGACTCTGAATTTTTCGTGGGTAAAAATGATTCGTTAAATGGATTCATTCGCCACTCAACTTTTATTTAACATGTCACGCTTACCAATGTGATTCAGTGCTAAGATTTTTCCCTCTCCTTTTCAGATTTCAACCACCATGATTTACATTTATCTAAATCCTCGTGTTTCCCTTCTCTCCAAGGGATTTCAATGGTAATTTACGTTTTTGCTCGTCCGTGACGATTCTTCACGTAACTTGGAGCTTTTCTTTGAATCATGTTTCACTTCGAAATCTATTCCTCAAATAGGGCCTCAAAAAATCAAGGCTTATTCAAGGTTTGGTCTTTAAATGAGAAACTTCACCCCGCCTTTACTTTTTCATTCAAATAATTCCCCGTCATTCGTTTGGTGATCCCTGGCTTCCTCAATAAAGCTCCGCAGATGTTCTTAGCCCGCTTCTCCCACGTTAAGTCCGATGTCAGTGTGACTCCTAGACGTTTTACTTAGCCCACCAATCTTATTTCCACTCCGAGACTAAAGGTGCTCAGGTATATGGATTTATTTTCCTCGAAGTTGAGTGGAGCATCGAGTGAATTATTTGCGGTCCGCAGTCTAGTATGCATCGGTTATATACTTTTGCGGAGTCTAAGGTAATGCAATTCACGTAATACATGGATCCCAAATCATTTTGGGCTATGCTCGAGTGGAGAATCTATACATATATTTGTCGATATAAAACATTTTTTTCTCCATCGAAGGTTTTTGTAGTAGGTGCACGGTAGTATGACCTTTTGGTGCAACCTGGCGCATTTATTCCATTTAAAAATTAAATTGCGGACTTAGTTATTATTTTATGCTCTCTTACTTTGCGCATAAACCAATTTATAACAAGATCTGAGCAAAAGATATGATTTTCGCACTGATCGGAGAAAAAAATACTCGGTATAAAATTGTCTTCATTCCCATTTTTGATGCACTCTTTAATAGACGGAATTATATAGGCATACACATAAATGGGAGGGAGGTTTTCGTGGCGAACGGAGAAAATAATTTTTTCACCATCCACGGCTCATCATTGGGTACCTAATTTTATTTGATCAAAAAAGTTGTTCCTCCGCTAGAGACCAACTGGGAAAATTTTTCCCCTCCTTCGCGACCTTCGTAATTATGTAAGACCAAACAAATCCATACATGGCCCGTCCCTGTATCTCCTCGCCCAGCGGATATCTATGTGGACCAGGGGAAAGTGTTCTGTTCTCCTCATCAGACAACTTGATGAAAAACATAGTCTGTTGGCACCGTTACAGAGACGATATATTTTGTGTATGGGCAGGCTCACAAAGACAACTCGACAGCTTCTTGATGTTTCTAAATTCCTTGGACAAAAACATTAGGTTCTCAATGGAGAAAAAACTTTACGGGTCCATTAATTTTTAGACATTACCATCACAAAATATATTCGGCAACTGGATTCCTCCGTTTTCAGGAAAGATACTTGCACAGATCACATAATTCACTTCATGCCAAGACATCATTTCCACCAAAAATGAATGGCGTTCAACTCAATGGTCCACATTTTGACTAGTATTCCCTTTTCCCCACAAAATAACCGAAAAAACTTCAAATAATAAAAATTAAAGCTGAAGATAACGGTTTCTGCTTCCAATCAGTTAAAAAATAGAAAAATTAGCAGTCATATCCATTTTCAAATCTATACCCAAGAAAGACACATCGAAATGGGAGAGAATTCTCTTTTTGGGGAATTTATCTCGTGAAGTGACCAGAATCTTTCCAAAGAACAGAATAAAACCGGCCTTCTATAATAAAGGCAACTTAGGGAACCTTTTTTCAAACAGTAAGGACGAAATTCCCATCATGGAAAAGAGTGGAGTGAATAAATTGCGTTGTGAGTGCTTTGCCATTTACATTGGACAAACCGGGAGGAAATTCTGCGAACGTGTGAAAGAACATTACGCCTATTTAAACAACAGAAATCCTTCTTCCCATTTTGCCAAGCACCTACTGGGCAATAACCATGCAAGTGCCTTTGTTCCTGAGATTTTACATTTGGAGAAGAAAAGTTTAAGATTAGATAACTTGAAACGTTTGGAAATTGCCCAGAGCCCATAAGGATATATTGGTTAATGACTTAATGTATTCGCCCCTACTGGACCTACCTCTGTTCCACAGCCCCTCTCCCACCCTGACGGCATACCCAACCGCCCACTCCCCCTCCCTCCATGCACACACACCAGTTTCCCTTCTCTTTCCCCTACACCCACTTTACCTGCACCTCCCCCTCCTCTTCTCTGTCTTTTTATATGAAGCTGTGTGTCCTCTGTACTTCACCTGACTGTGTAATTTCGGGAAACGTGAAGCGAAATCAAAAGGAAAAAATAATAGAAATATAGAAAGAAAATTCGAAAGCATTTTGCCCGTGTGCCAGAGAGATTCAGGGAAATAAGTCAACAGTTAATTCCCTCAAAAACAAAAGAATTACCCGTATTTAATTCCTTCTGTCAAAGCGTCTTCCCCAATGTCTCAACGAATGTCTTCGATGGCTCACCAAATCCTGCCCGCCAACCGATACCCAAAATTGAAATGTCATATAATGGGATTTGCTGAAAAAAATTTGGTCTAATAACTCCTCTGGGCCAGATGAAATACTTTGCTTATATATTTAGGGAACTGCCTCCGGAAATTCCACCGTAGCTAAAAATCATATTTAAGAACTCGCTCGTAGATTACAAGGTTCCCAGAAATTGGAAATCGGCTAATTTAACACCAATATTTAAAAACGTTGACAAGGAGGAACCGAGCAATTACAGACCTGTATTTCTCTCACATCCTTTTCATGCAAGGCCATGGAAAATATAGCTGCTAGTTCGATCGTGAGACACCTCGGTATTTAGAAGTTGTTGAAGAATAACCAGCCCGGTTTCCGGAACGATAGATTGTACGAGGCATTACTAACGCTTTTTGTTCATAATATCCTTAGTTCCGGAGAGAACAATTTTCTGGTATAAGTGGTTTTTCTAGATTTTAAAAAGGCTTTCGACTAAGTTCCCCATAGTAAACTACTGACAAAGAAGCATATGGCATATATAAAAATATCCTGAGCTGGATTGAAGACATTTTGAATGGTTGGGTACAAAGAGGATAGATGGTGTTCGCTCTGATGCAGTAGTAAATGAAGTCACTCCGGGTGTCCCCCAGGAAAATGTTATCTCTCTCATACCTTTTTTATTCCCTATTTACGATAAGACGACAGAGTACAGGAGGAAGATTTGTGAGAGATCATGTCAATAAAGCTCGAGAGATTAAATGCAGAACAAATAGATTTAAGATGCCAATTTTTCCACGAACGATTAGAGATCAGAATAAAATAATGTTTTTCCAACCGCACTAGAAGGGAAAGGTGTTTTGGTATTATGGTAGTATAATACTGGTGTGAAATCACCCTCTGCTTGATATTTAGGAGTTTGCCCTCGTGGTGGTTAGCAGGGTACTAAATAAATCCAAAAGGAACTAAAAAACTTTTCCATATTCCTTTCCATAGTCTTCAACCCCTGCCATATACCTGCAATCCTTTCAATTTCTATCTGATACTTCACCCTCCGCAGCTCTTCCTACTCGCACAAGGCTCCAGCTCCTCCTCTACATCACGTCCATAAAAATTTTGCGTGTTACACAATATTATTTAAATATTTATATAATTCGACGGGTCGTCAATTCCATATTTTGTAATCATCACGAAATAATATATCATTCTAATAACATTAATATATTCATTCCATCAAAGAAGTTTACCTAATACTCGTAAAGTAGCTTCCCTAGTTTCTTAACTTGCATTGTCCTTGGTCATTTTTTTGTTAAACTATCCATCTTACAAATCGTTATCCTTCATAATGTGGTAGCCTAAAATTTTACTGCAACGAAATCCGCATCTTGATTCGGAGATTTAAAAAAGTTCGAAATATTGTGGAAAAAATTTGGAGGTGCTGGGATTTGAACCCAGGACTTTCAGCATGCGAAGCAGACACTCTACCACTGAGTTACACCCCCTTCGCTCACCATTTAAGGTGAAAATAATATATATTGCAGTCTAATACAAGTTATGTAGGAATAATGTCTTGTAACTATACAAGTTGGGCTGTGATAATATAAATAAGTGACTTGAAAAAATTATTAAAAAATCAGTTCGGTCAGTGCAAATGCAGGGACTTGTTGCGGAATAATGCATGTTGGTTTGTGTTTTATTAAGAGAAACAAGATATTTATTTGGTTGTTGGTTCCATCCAAAACCTACTTGAACCGGTAGACTATATTATATATAATATAATCTACCAAAAGTCCACAAAAGTACGGGTGTATACTGGACTGCAACCTTGACATTGTGGAAGGGCTTGGGTGTTCCGATGACTCCTAGAGCTGTGCTGGCGGGAGTAATCCTGGTCGGGCCACCCATGCTCCACGAAGCGCCTGTTCCTCATTGGGGCGGCTGCAAAGGCGTCTGACCCCAGTGGGGCGGCCATAGAGTGATGACATCACGTTAAAAACATTATTGAGGAAAGCTACGGGAAACCACCTCAATTGTCTTTCCCACGATTCAAATGATGGACAATACAGAGAATATGAATCCAGGCTACTGCGGAATTCGACCCAATCAGTCGTGTGTCGTGCCCAGTAGCGGGCGAGGCAAGGCTTCCGCGGTCGTCATCCCACGAAACCTTTGCTAAGGAAAACCAACAGCAGCAGGACGGAAGACGCAGGAGAAGAAGACTAAATTGGTTAGAATAGCAACTTGGAATATTAGGACAATGTTAAGGACAGGAAAATTTGAGAATATTAAGTGAGAGATGGATGGCCGTAGCATATGAGAGGACATGTATATATTTTAGGTTTATGCGAGGTAAGGTGGAAGGATAGCGGGGTTACTGGAATGATAATTATAGAATAACTAGCTGAATACCCGGCTTTGCACGGGTTAGGGAGAAACAGTAATATAAATATACTACATAAATAAAAACAACAAATTATAAAGTACAATAATACACTACTTCATACAAATTTAAGAATCTTTTTTATTTAACACCTGATTATAAACTACATTTTTTGTTTCATATCCAGGAGAAAGAATACATAAATTTTTAGGCGAACCTACTCTGGAGCAAGCAACATAAAGTTGCCCGTGGCTAAAACATGGCGATCTTAGATCAACACCACAAAACTTTAAAGACTGTCCCTGTGATTTATTAGTGGTAATTGAAAAAGCTAGCCGGACTGGAAACTGTAATCTTTTAAAGTTGAAGGGAATATCAGTTGGGATTAGAGGTATCCGTGGAATAAAAATTATTTCACCTTTTCCTTTTCCAGTTAAAATGACTGCCTGGATTATATTTTTCATTAATTTTGTCACACACAATCGTGTCCCATTGCAGAGTTTTGGTGGATCTAAATTTCGCAATAAAATGATTAGAGATCCTACTTTAAGTATAAGGCGATGTTGTGGCAATCCAGCTGGATAAAGTGAATTTAGGAATTCCGTTGGATAATTGACGGCTTCGTCAGCATCACCTACGGTATCAACCGATTTATATTCAATCACGTCTCCTGGCAGCATGGCTAGTATCTCCTTGTTAATTTCATTAACATCATCGTTCTTAGGAGCAAGAATGGCTCTTTCTCGCAACCATTCTAAATTTTTATAATTTGGATTAACGTTGGGATAGACTGCTTGTATCATATCGCGGACAGTTTTCACCGATACACATAAATCTGATGACAATTTTATCATACCAGATGCTTCAATAACTAATCTATCTTCTCCAATCTCCAAAAGTTTATTTGCAAAATTTTGAGCATTCCCATCTCTTAAGAGGATTCGCATGTTTTGTTTAAGGCTAATTTCTTGGACATGATTCCATAGAACAGAATGTTTTAAACAGGCATAAATTTCATCGGCTGGAGTCGATTTTGGAATGACAGACAGAGTTTGACGGAAGTCTCCACACAGGAGTACCAGAGCTCCTCCCATTAAACTGCAGTTTCCTCTAAGATCTTGAAGTGTTGCGTTGAGGGCCTCAAGAGATTTTTTATGAGCCATCGTACACTCATCCCATGCTATCAATTTACATTCTATAAGAACTTGTGCCTGGCCGCTTGTTTTATTTATATGACATGTGGGATTTTCTTGTCGGGAAATATTAAGTGGCAACTTAAGGGCAGAGTGGGCTGTTCTTCCTCCTTCCATTAATGTCGCTGCAATACCTGAAGATGCAACGGCTAGAGCAATTTCTCCATGAACCCTGATTTCAGCGAGAACTAAATTAATTAAAAATGTTTTTCCCGTGCCACCAGCAGCGTCAAGAAAAATGATACCTCCTTCTTGTTTATCTACTTGATCCATTATTGTTTCGTACGCGAATTTCAGATCTTCATTAAGAAGTGGCTTTTTATCCGCGATGTATGCTTCTAAGTCTAAGACATTGTAGCTAGTTTCACGTATATAATCTGGATAAAATACACCCTGTTGATCTTGTACAGGTGCAAAAAGACCGAGTTCCACTAAAGTCTTGTTAACCATGGTGATACACTTTTCCTCCAAAATAATCAAAGTTTTATTAAAAATGTCGGAGTTAAACGTAATATCCAATGTAGGATTTTCACTTCGAACTTTAGCCAGTATATCCTCACTCATTGATTCTTTATATTTTTCCCATATTGCTTTTGGGTTAGATGGATTGCAGGAGGTTATTATGATGGCAAGCAAAATTCGGGTTTGTCCTGGAAGAGAAATCAAACTGGCCTCTCGCAATGAGTCATCCCAGTATTGATCTCCTTCTAGCAACCCTAAATTCTGGCTAGCTTCTCTGAATGTCTCAAATATTTCTCCATTTACCGTTCTTAATTCTGCAAATGAGCGAGGTCCTCTGATGGTATGTAGAAGCATTCTTAAAAAATAACATTCGGCGTTGTTAGGATGGACTGTGTAGACTCGGCCCAATGCGTCACATGAATAAATATTATTCTCAGGATCAAAGTTGCCCATTTTTCTTCTACAAAAGACTTTCCTTTATGTATTCCACGTATAATATCTCGGCAATTCTGAATACAATAGTGTTATTGCAAAAGTATCCTGCTGGCATAGTTGGAAAAATGCTGTTTCTATGACAGCAAAAAAGTAAACAAATTACATACATACAAACAAACACTCTCCTTTATATATATAGATATGCAGCTGCGGGGACGAGAGCAAGCCATAATATTGAATAGTAAGAAGCGTAGTAAACATAGAAGAAGCAAAGGACAGAATATTGCCAGTAAAGAATAAAAGCAGAACCGACGAACTTGGTCAGGTACACATGCTTACAAGCAATCATAAGGAGGTAGTCGATTGGGTATACGATCAGAGGACATTATCGCGTGTGTTCCTGCAGGAATATATTTGATAGTGATGGGGGATTGGAATGAGACGGTAGGCGAAGGAAGAGATAATGATGAGGTTGGGGACTACGGTTTAGGCATGAGGAATGACAGTAGAGAGAAAGCAATTGTGTTATGCAGGAGACAGGAGTTTAGGGAGAAGGTTTGCATGAAAAATGCCAGGTGACTTAGAAAGGTATCAGTTACATTATATTCTGGTTAGGCACGGATTTAGGAACAGTGTGATGAATTCGCACAGCTTTCCGTGAGTGGATGCGGACTCGGACCACAATTTAGTTGTTATGAAATGTAGCGTACGTTTCAAAAAGATAAGACAGGGGCGGCAGTTTAGGAAATGGAATGTAGAAGGAATTAAATAGATTGATAAGGAAGGAGTATCAGCAGGCTCTAGAGAAAACCATGAATGACGGCAACGAGCTGAGTACTATCGAAGAAAAATGAGAAGGCATCAAGAAAGGGATATCGGAAGCCGTAAAATAAACTTTAGAACCCGTTAATGGGAAAAGGACTTGGAAACCATGGATCACGAATTAGATGATTAAAAAGGAATGGATATATGAGAGAAAAAAGTTGAAGAATTTAAACACAGAATTAGGCAAAAGGAAGTACACAGAGTAATAAATTGGTTTGGGCAACAAATAAAGCAAAAGAAGCATGGTGGAAGACGCAGTGCGAGGATATGGAAAGTTTGCAGAGAAAGGGTGAAATTGGGATGCTATACAGCAAGGTTAAATCACTATCGGGAAGAGGAAAGGACGATCTGTGCTAACAGCTAGAGATAAGTCGGGTAAGATAATAAATGACATATAAAAGATTCTAGAGGGATGGAGGGAATATATAGAAGAACTGTATGGTGAAGAACTTAGGCAAGCAAGTTTAGACAGGAAAGGAACATGACGTAGAGAGAGATAGCTTAGATCCAGGCATACTCGACGATGAGATAGAAAGGGCTTTAACGTACATGCGGAGGAAATGATTAAAGAGGCATGGGAAGCACTGGGGGAAGGAATGAAAGTGGGCGGAGAATTCGTAAAATCAGTTAGGTTTGCTGATGACCAAGCTCTAGTTTGTCCGTCAGCAAAGGGATTGCATGCATTGCTGAGTGAATTGGAAACTCAGTGCAATGGATATGGGATGAGAATCAATATTAATAAAGCAAAGGTTATGCGATTTTCCTGAAAGAAAAAGGCGAAGCTAAACATTGAAATAGGAGGGCAAAAACTAGAGCACGTAGAACAGTTTATGTATCGTACACACACACATATATACGTATCGTACATAACATACAAATGAAATGATTCTCTTAAGATTAATATTTTGAGAAACCAGAAATTGTTGTCTATGTTTGGTATTATCAATTCCATCACCCTCTCCTTAATTTTTAGAACGACTTTCCCACGAGATCGATTTCCTCTATTCACATTTCAGGAGTGAGACCAAATGTGTCTTGTTTGACTTCAAACCGTGCGACTTCAAATCATTTGTCCCCACACGCACGACTCGTCTCCTGCCTTTCCAAGCAGCACATACGCCTGAATAGCCACCGAACCATGTGATGATCCGCATATCGTCTATTCAACAAGGGATTCTACAAAGAATGTACTTATATTAATGTGAGGAAAACAGTTAGGGAGGACACATAGGATGAACCCTAGGAATGGAGGATTTGCACATTGAAAATTACAGGATATAAACCCAAGGCTTCACAAAGAAATGATAGGAATTGGTAAGCAAGGTTGCCTTGGTCTATCCTCATTCATCCTCTGACCCATTACGACAAGTCGCGGCGAATCCTCCAAGATGTCGCCGTTTGCCTTTATCTCTTTACCTTTTACCTTTTTACTGTTCCCAAATCTTTCTATCCACCAACTCTCATACTTCCTTCGATTTATGCACAGCGAAATGTTTTTAATAGTTTTCTCTCAGCTCTTTAAATATCCTCTTAGCTCCTCACTAAATATTATTTTTAGGATTGTTTAGCTGCATTTTTTTAAACTGATTTACGATTATCTTCAAATTTAATGTGAGAAATAAGCCATTTAATTTATCATATCATGAAGAATATTGATCATTTTATCACAGCGATGCCTGTAACTCAACCTAAAGCAAAGTATTTCAATTTATTTTTCCCACGGGGGGGGATGTGAAAATAAGGTTGGAACGTCCGACTTATTTGCCAACATTAACATGCAAAATTAAGTTGCTTCTAACGGGGATCCCTACCGTAGATACAAATCACAATTGTTTTTGCAAAATCATGTTAATATGCCCACTTGCAAAAATTGAACGGAGAATTTTAGATCATGAGAATTCCTTTCAAGAAAACTGCACTTCGCGTGTTGCATACAGTAATCGTATTCCGGAAACGTATAGACGCACAGTATTAATGCATCCCAAATTGATTCTTTAATTTCGCAAGCGTAGAATTAGCATCAGTGATCGTCAATATCAGACTACAAAACAAAGCATTAAAGTATCCGATCATTAAAATATATGATCAAGTTTGGTATCAGAAGAGATATATTGGGACCACTTTTGGCAAATAATTTATGAAAAATAATTGATTACAGGCCAATTATTAACAAATTTAAAAAGGCTGTAGGTATCATACTAAATTGTCTTTTTCAATTCGACTCATATGGTCAATCAGTATGGGTAAAGATGGAGGATTTGAGAGACATCGTGTGGGATGCATCGGGCGGATATTTGGAAGGATTAGAGATAAGGTTAGGAGAGGGTGGATGGTGAAGATAACAGAGGTTACGTATGATGCGGAGTTCTGTAAGATGTGAAGTAGGTCCAGAGATGGGGAAAGGTGAGAGGGGGTTAAAAAGGAAATAGGCCCAAGATCAGATCATTGTCATATTAAACCAACCAACCCATCACACACACAACAACACATTCCTCTTTCAATTTTCAGCCCGTGGCTTCCATCTCTGCAACAAACACACCCTCCCTTTATAAATACCTGGGATACCAGCGCAGTTCTCTCTAAAGTGTGGCTATCTAGAAAATCTGCTGAAAAACAAAATCCTCAAACTTTTTGTCCAATGCACTCCTCGTCCAAAAAATAAACCATCCAGAATATCCAACTCCAATAATATCGCCTTCCCCCAAAGGGGATGGTATGAATGTTATTTAGTTTATCTTCCACTTTATTTAAAGGGCAAATCAAAATTGTTTTAAACAATTTTAAGTAAGTTCCTTTACAAGCACCTTATTAATTCAAGTTAAAGATTTCTATATTCGTTACTGACCAAGTATTTTCTTTCTTCCATGATATTGGAGGATTTCCACAAAGTAAACCCTTGAAATCGTGTGAACCATCCCCTATTTCTCTCCTTTAAATAATAATGGTGACTTTCTGCATTCTCAGTGCCAATATTATTACTCTCTATCTCTCTCGAAAAACCAGGGTAATTGGGGAAGGTTTTGTACGTCACGGGCATGAATAATGAGATAATTTCCAAGCTCAGCCAGGCAGGTAGCTCGTTAGTCACATCAGTGAATTTATTATGTACACAAATTGATTTCCTGTAATTTAAATTCAAATATATCTGCTCGACCACACCTTTAGAAAGAAATTGAATGCCTGCTACTTGCATTATCTATGCCAAAGACTGGAAGATGCTAGAACGATGGATACAAAGAGTCTCGTCGTTATGAGAGCTTGGTGGGAGACAGCGGCTTATTTTAATTAATCTACGGCATCGTTATGGAAAATAACGATAATTTGTGCAAAGTGGCACCAAAGGCTAGCTGTAAAACGAGGCATAGACTCTCAAGATCTCTCCCTAATTCCAAATATATTACAACGCAGGCTGATTTTTGCCTCGTTCTATTACCAATAGGTGATGGCTCTTGGTATTATTGCTACTGGTCCGAAATTGAGCATATGAGCACCTACCCAGCGTTCGCTCTAATCTAATGAATCTACACATATTAAATGGAAATGCAGAGGACACGTTATGCTTCCGCTGGTAATCGGCAAAAATTATGATTCACTTCTGTTGATATCAATTCCGTCTCTATTAGACTGCCTCAGGTGTGAATCCATATTAACATTGACCCAGTGATTTGTATCTACTGTCGAGATTCCCTTTAAACATAAGATGATTCATGCGAAAAACTCAATTAGTCTCAAACTTATTGCCTCGAGGGGGAAATTGGCGTATTTTTAGTCTCAGGTATGGCTTTGAGAGATGATTGATATGTAAATTGATAGCATTAATTTGTTTTTATTTACAAATATACGCATTGCACGGTAATCCATGAACGGCTTAACCATAGGAGCTTTATTCCAAGAAACTGCGGGACATGCCGCAACGGTAACTTTTGACGGAGTCATCCGTATACGGTGCATTACAATGCAACAATTTCAGACTGGTATCCCGGTCAAGGCGAATGATTTCTACCCTATAAAATTGTTGCTGGGCTGATGTTCGAGACTAGTGACCAGTTCCATTTAATTGGAGACTAAATCCTAATGAGCAAGATATAATGAATTAGGAGGCGTTACCGTAGTGAACAATCGCCAATTGAAACCTAAATAAAGTTCTAATGAACTTTATGCCGGGATTTCTATAACGTGCTGTATTTAAATTCACAATAAATAGTTAACAGGTTTGGGAAAGTATCTATGACTAGAAATGTAGCGAATATAAGCATTACCGAATGGCAGTAGCAGTAATTTTTATGGGAGGCAACCGACAGCTGAGGTCATTTGCGCCATTAGGGATGGTTGGAAAAGGAAGGTGGAGAGAAACCCGGCGTCGGCATCAGCCTACTCTTGTTGGAAGGCGCCAAGGGGTCCACAGTTTAACGACGGACGTCGTATTCACTCAAAGTGCTCTCCACAAGGCATCCAAAAAGTAGGGATCGGGATACCACTGAAAACTAATTGTTGTCTCCGGGATTTGAACCCGGGCCCTCTCGGTGGACCATCACGACCCAAGCATTCAGGCACAAGCATTTACCCGTGTACCCATGTTTTCAACTGCTCAATGCGTTCTTTACTTTAGCCTATTTTCATAATTATTCTCTACGTACTCCAGCATTTCACCATTAAAATAACTTCATAGGACACAGTGCTATGGAATATCTAGTAAAGTGATCTCCCGTGCCCAATAATCAACACAATCCTGTCCAATGACGTTACATTCTTCCATCAACACTCACACCCTATACTATGGGACGTTTAGATATTTCCGTTCTTGTGCCTGTTAAGTAATGGGCTTGTAGTTCCTAGGCAGTCGTCACTTTCCCTCCCTTTGCGCCAGTCTTAGACCTTTTCCTTTCATCCTTCCTGTTAGTTGGGCTTCCTTTTACATTTAGTAGTTGGTTCTCATTTGTGCACTTACTGCCAAAATGAAGAAAGCCGTATTTAATAGACAAAAAAGAATACTAGAAATCAGCCATTAATTTATATGAGAATTTATCTGAGTTCACCGTTCCTAATTTAAAAAATTATCAACAGTATATCCCTATGAGAATTCATGCTTTGTAGATTCAATAGTAATCGTTAAAACAATGGCCAAATTGATATTGTGATTCATCTGGTCTCGGATATGATTTCGGTAAACCAGATAAAACAATAGAGAAAAGCTGAGTTTCCTTTCGCGCCGTAAGACGACGCGTTCGTGAGCAACTGATCAGCCGATTAACTGATTAAAGGTTTTCCCTTTGCAAATCTACGAGCATGTTCCCTACGAACTCGTATGTATAGGCATTTAGCCTTTACATACGAGTTTAGGTACTCGATGGCTATAAACTCAATTTTATCTTCTACCCACAGTTGCTTTAACTGTTCAGAAATTCGGCCAAGTTGTCAATATTTCACGCAACGACGACCTTATTCAAAACTTCATCCTGCAGACCTCAGCGCATTGTTTAAATATACTGGTCTTTGAAGGAATGCCTACGAATAACAGAAGAAAATGGGAAATCAATCGACTTCATTTTCACTAACCTAATTTTTATTATTCTTGCAGTATTCCTTCTTATCACGCCAATGTGACTTGATGTGTGCGGAAAATGATAGATTTGTGAACATCAGTATTTTTTCACCTATTTCACCTACTTCCACCGTCTCATACAACCGTTTCTCGCTGCTGCCCCAATCCACGCCTACAAGACGTGTCGCGAGCAAATTTAATGGTTCACTTGACAGACGAAGGGCAGCGGCAAGGTGATTCTCACCACATGTTTAAATACCCAAAAAATTACCGCGAAAAAGAGTTACGCTAGATGGGGCATCTAGTATCGCACGGAAGAGAGAGAGAGAAGGAGTAATCGCAGGGCAAGTGGAAGGAATTGGGGGGGGGGGGGGGGGTAGTATTGCAGAGGCGCTGTAGATAAGAATTGATTCGCACATTAACTTATATAAGTTTAAGCAACTTCAAGGAATGTCTGAATGCTGATTAAATCTTTAAAATCTTAATTAAGGAGTCGTTTTCCCTAAAATATATAAATAAATAATGCACGTTTTTAGAAGTAAGCATTGATATTGTTATTTCCATCAAGAAAAAGTTGACATAATAATAGAAGAAATAAAATCAAGTGCTCATTTTTTTCGATGCATATGAAAATGAGTGCGAGAGGGTACGGGGAGGATGCCTGAAGGAGGATCTATGATATGACAGGGCCACTGAATTCACGTAGTGGGAGGAGGGCAATGGGAGTCTGGGAACTAGGTCAAGGTTTTAATTTTATTTTCTGAGCATCGTTCGTTCACGGAATGGAGGCGTGAATATAGGTGCAGAATATAGGCCAACGTATGTCAACTTTTATACCAAACTTTGAAGTAAAACCTTAGCTGAAGAAATATAAGAAGAACTATAAGAAATGCTTATTTTCTTGTGAAAGAAAGCAGAAGTCAATAAGCATTTCTTGAGAAATGCTTATTGACTTCTGCCCTAAGTGAAAAATAATCATAAAATGTGTAAGGTCCTCTGATGAACAAGTATTTTGAAAAACCAGAATTTTCTTATGAATTAATATTTTGGCATCTACCTGTACGTATGTCAATTAATATTATGATATGACTCTCCTTCGTTTCTAGGGTGGCCGTAAACAATGTGTAACATTAACCTGTATTTCTAATTCTTCACAATTTCATTTATGCATGTATTTAGACTCAAACACTATTTCGCAATACATTATAGCCCAGCCAAGTGGAAGAATTGAAAACTGAACTTTGTAGCAAGTAAATGTGGAACGGCTGAACAAACTAAACGGGAACATTTCAAAATTTTGCATTCATTTTTTTTCAATTACATTCATTACGAATTCCTTCTGCCAGTAAATATAACTTATTTTTTACTGTTATTATGTTATAACTCAGTTAACATAAACGTCGTTCAGACGTGTGTACCGTATCTTGTCTCCCGGCCGTGCGAGTCGGGGATATACAACAGTGGACTCCACACTAGAGCGTACAAGGTCTGTCCCAAAAGTAGTGGGACTGAGTCGATTAAAAAATTGTATTACCATAATTGATACATTCACTCAAAAGTCTTCGAAATAGCACCTTTGTGCGTCCGCACACCACTGCCTGAGGGGTTCACCACGTCTCGTACGCCTTCTGGATGGTGGCACCCGGAATGCTGCTTAACTCTCGCGTCACGGTCTGTTGTAACGCTTCCACCGAGCCGTGGATACCATCTTTCAGGACGGAATTGAGGCGGCTGAAGAAGAAGGACACTAGTGGGGCAAAATCAGGGCTGTAGGGTGGATTTGGATTCTCACTAACATGGTCGGAAAGCTCTTGGCAGATACGCGCGCGAGTTCCCTTTTTATCGAAAAACGTACGAATAGTAGAAACTCACACGATTAGTAGCGTTTCTATTTTAGAAATAAGTTATCTAGACAAAATCAAAGCTTTACACGCCATTGCTTTCAACCGTTTTAAAAGGCTATTTCAAATTTTATGGCTTACGTAGAAACCTTTAGAGTCTGTCCAATCGGAGTGAGTGGATGAAGCATTGGCCGCAGTGACTTCATGAGCTATCTAAAACCCAGCAGTACGAGTTTCCCATCACGTTTACCCGCCGTCGCTATTGTTTATTTTTCGATCAATTCTAAAAAAAATATTTTTGCTGTCTCTCAATGGAGTGGCTTTAGATTTATAGCCCTTGTTCAACATTTACCCGAGAAAGGCCAAAATAAATTTTGGAAAATACACTACTGTATCCCTTCTGTATGTACCTCGGTGTTATGCAATCAGGAAGGAAAAAAATTTGATCAATTTTAATAAAAGTTGAAAAAACCCTAAAAGTCGGATGTCAGTATCTCGGATGTTTAACATAATTAACTAATTGTGTAAACAATTCAAGGAATTTTCCGAGTCTCACGGTTCAACGAGCACCTACTATGGTCTTTGTTTAAATAAGGAACACAGAGGAATATATATATATATATATATATATATATATATATATATATATATATATATATATATATACACATTCAGTCATTACTTGTATATCTTCAGATGAAGACGGATTGTTTCCGTCGAAATATCAAGAAATAACATGTGAGTGTTCTTCTTTTTTTGTGTTTCTATATTCTGTGTTACTGTGTATTCTACTATATATATATATATATATATATATATGTATATATATATATATATATATATATATATATATATACATAATCGCATATATATCTTAGGTATGGTGCTTTGTGAATATCTAGTTGAGCTGAGCCAAGCTGATGAAAGTAATGCAGGAGAACTGTAGGAAGAATGGAGACACCATTCGAAATCTACTCACGAATAGGGCACAAAAGGGCAGTTTATGTTGAATCGGCTCTCGAAAGTGATTGGCAGGAGAGTTAGACAGGGCAATCGCCCGAGGTTGTAGCTGGCACCCAGGGGAAATGGGAAAGAGGGGCATGAAAAGAGCTTGGAGGAGAGTTGTAAAATATTTAATTAGGTTTAGCTTGTGGATTAAAAATCAAATAAGCTCGTCACTTTATTAGTTTTGTGGGATTCAGGATTAATTCATGAAATTCAAGGTGAATATTAAGCACAAAAGAACGAAATGAAAGGTTAAGTACAGATTGCATTAATTTTTAAACTCGGAGGTAATGAATCATGAGGGGGAAAATATCCACATCCTCAGGCAATATGCTGGAGGAAAACGAACCCAATATTTAAGAAAAGAAGGAAGAATTTCAGTTAGGATGGAAAGTTTTTCGAAAATGAAGTATATAAATAACTCTTAAGTAATGAGATGGAGAAATAAAATATATGGTTCCGAAGCCGAGTGCATGCGGAGAGATTAATGTTCATTTTTTGGATTTGAGGTATGGTCATAAAGAAGGAAAAAAATACTGTTACAGAGAGGATGAGGAAGTGTTTTGAAGATTGGTCTGAGAAAGAGGAAACTGTTAAGTGATATTCTTCAAGGTAGAAAAACTGAATAAAGGAAATATGGAGTTGTATTGAGATGTTGAAAGGCATTAAATGGGAAGGATATTAGTTTATCGAGCAGGAATGTGGAAAATAAAAGCTGATTTATTTCATGTAAGGAGCTAAGATGGTATGAGGAACAGAAAAAGAAAGCGCTGACTGAAGAAACAACTGTTTTAAGGAAATGGTCAAAACTGCTTACGGACTGGCAAAAATAATTCAATACAAGTAGTCAACTAATTTAAACTTTTGTGGTGCATGGGGAAATTATAAAATACTTATTTGTATCCACCGCGTAAGTGCTGACAATCTCAATTCAATACTGGCTATTCTATGCTATTCGGCCATTCCATGTATTCATCTCAAATCTTAAAATCTGATCCTGTATGAATATTTATTTTTAATACATATATAACAGCAGTCCGACAGTCATCCACCTCATCAATACCGAAAAATGAAGGCTTGGAGAGAAGTTTGGATAGAACGATGAATGACGAAGGATGAAGGTACTCCATTACTGCAACAGTTAAGTCAAAATAGCTGATTTAAAAGCAGCGGGTGAAGATTAGCGAAGAAAAAGGAGGATAAAATTGAGGAGATAGCTGCAATGAAAATTTAAACTACGAAGGTAACGAACCCAAAAGGAGCCGGGCAAAAATTTGGTAGTAGGAAATGACAAAGCGTTTGAGGTGACTATTCTTGGAAAAGAGATATTTTCCCTCAGTTTTCAAATGAAAGAGCTGAATAATGTATAAATCGGAACCTGACAAGGAAAGCGCACAATGTTACTGCTTATTACCTTGAAGAACTGTACAGAAACCCATGTAATCGAAAGGGATTTTCTTTGCAAAAAGTACGTGGTTTCTATGCATGACTAATTTGGCCGGTTGAATGTGCTTTCTCCTTATAGCCTAATTTCGTATTTTACCCACACAATTAAGTTAAATGAGCCTTCTGTGAATTTTGGAATCTAAGATCAAAACTATGCTGTTACAGTACAAGCATAATCAGGTTGACTTTGCGAAGCTTCAAGCAGAAATTCACAGAGTATAACATAAGAAACGCGAGGAAATGGAAGAACAGCTATAAATGTAATATATCAATTAAAGGAGAATATGAAGGACCTACATGATCTGATAAAGTTTACAATTTAATATTTATTACTCCATTTTGCATTCAATTTTCCGTGAAAAAGCTGAACAGGTACTGTAAGTTAAATAAAGTTACGGTAAATTGTTGCATTCCCAATCATATTCATTACTCAAACTATAATACAACAACAAATCAAGAACCAATTACCATGCCTTGAATAGCACATAGGCTATCTATCATTTCACTTAGCCGAAAGAGAGTAGCAGGCTTTTTCAATTCAAGCTTTTATATGATCATAAAACGCTGCAGAAAAATGATCTATGTAAGAGGTTTTTCCGGTCAACATGACACATATGTAGTCATTGCCCAGTTTTAACTCAGTCCTGACCAGGTCATGATAAGTACTAGAACCAATGAAACATTTGATCACTAAGGTCAGAGTGGGATAAATATTTCACTCTCCGATTGTCTCCTGGAGAAATCCTTCACGCGGACTTTGGGTCAACTCAGCACAAATGTATGGGGTATCCTGTCTACTCCTCTGAAGACGGCTTAAAAAAGGTAAAATGAGACCAAAATGTTACTACTTCTAAGTATTTCAAATAATGTCTTAAGGGTAATCTTCCTCGTCAGAAAAAGCACAAAAGTTGATGATATTGTACGAATATTGAATGTGGATCGGGTTGGTGAGTAGGCTAGCGTATTGGCTTCCCACCCTGAGGGCCCGATTTCGAATCCTGGAGACCGATCTTTTTCAGTGGTATCCCGATCCCTACTTGATGTGCTCTTGGGAGAGCATATGTCAGTCAGTGCGCCAACCGTCGGATGGAACGTAAAACTGCGGACCTCTTGGCCTTTCGTTAAGGCTAATGCCGACGAAGTGGTTTCACACCACCCTTCCTCCCTTCCCATTCATCCCCAGTGGCGCAAATGACCTCAGCTATCGTCGAATCTCCTAAATTTACATCTACTACTACAAGAATTAATGATATGTTTTTCACGAGAATAAATACTTACTTGTTGCATCACGTGGTGTGCCCTGCGTTTCGTACTCTCCCGGCCTCCCTCATGATACACGACTCGACTGTACCGAAAAAGTAAGTGGCAGTCGACCGACAGTGGTAAGGAGGAACGGCACAGCAGTGTAGTAAGTTTCAGAGTAATGCATGGACTTATTCGCCGCGAGACAAGTGGAATTTGATGCGAGCGCATATTACGTACATGAAAGAAGGGAGCGGTGTGTGTGAGAGAGAAGGGAGAGAGTAAGGTCAGACGTCCTCGGTTCGGACTACTTGCCTCGGATTCGTAACTCCTAAATTGAACTAGGCAAACGCACGCCACGTGGGCAATTTTCTAGTCCTTATGGAGAATGGCATGGCTTGGACAACTCGCGTTCAATAGCGCGCGTGTAATTTAGATCGCCAAATGGAATTCGAAGCGAATCTCAAGCGAATGTGCGAGCGGTCGATCACCACACATTTCAGAGCATTCACAATCATTTCGCCTGTGTCTCGTCCCCAACATGCTCCCTCGAATGTTGAACGACGGTCCCAGAATCAATTGTTCCTTTCGGCTTTCAAATTGAGAAATTGAGAAATGCCCGCGAGTGGTCCTTGAGCGATATTTTCAGAACTGTTTACGTGTGAGTTGGTTGAATCGGATTGAGATAATAGTAAATCCAGATTTTTTTCTTATTCGGAAACAAGATTTAAGTGTCTTTGATGATGTAGTAGGTTAAACTTCAGGACCCGAAATGGCTGATTGGAGATGATTCCTATCCAAACTTCTAGTCTCAAACAAAGTTTCTAACATAAAAACGGGGTGGTTTTTGTGTACCAGCCCGAATCGCTAGGAGTAACTAATAATTTTGAAGAACCTTTCGGTTTACGATGGGAAAATGACATTTTTGCATCGCCTAAAATATTTTCTATAGAAAATAAATTTTAATAGTGGGTTATAAAAATCAAAAAAGATGAAATTTATGTATGAACCTTACACGATAACGATATCTCCTGAGATTAAAATCTAATGCTTTCAAATCTGTGTATCTCATGTGCCAGCTGTACAAATACTGCATAAAATACTGTAACAAATGAAATGTGTTGAATGTAAATTATTATAGGAGTTGCAACATTTTATCAAGGATATTTTATTTAAACGGTTAAAAATAGATATGACATCAAATAGCAATGGAAAACATAAATTTTATATGGAAAATTTCAACAAGTTGGAGCTAATCTGCCATTAGAACGCCCTCTGCAGTCAATCTACAAAGTTTTTTATGGATTAACTGGTAGTTTACTAGTGCACCTACAAACAGTACCCATTTAAGTGGTCCATGATTGTCTTCCTGGCACAATAATTTCATCCTTTGTTTTGCTCCTGGCAGAGGAGAAGAGCTATTGAAGCAAGGGAGGGGGAAAGCTAGCGGTGGATTGCGGGACGGGGCATAAAAGTCAGGGAGGTTGCTGGGATGAGGGTGGAGCCATGCACTGACAGGAGGGGTGAAGAAGGTTGAGGGCATCGAACTGTCGGCACCTTGCACGACTTGTAGATGGATGCTAGGTGTTTGGAATGGGTAGTGGTGGTGGTCGTGGTTCTTAGAAATGTAGGTGTTTGGAGCACACTAAAGTTCCTAGATCTCCCTTTGAATGGAGAAACCATTCAATGAAGAGTGGTGTCACTAAAGGCATGTGAGGATTCTGTCTCTGTTGTCTATCTCGCAATCCACAATTCAAAACCCATTAATTTCAGCAATTTCATTTTGAATGAATGATAGGAATTTTCATGAATTCCTACTAAACATATATTTCCTATAAACGTAAGTATGAAAATTTTACTGATATTTCTGAGCCCGTGACATGAAATATATATTGATAATGGAGTATTTCCATGTTTTATGGAATTGAAGTTGTTCATTTGCAGTGGATTGGTTGACTTCAGGAGAGAGATAGAAATTAAAGTATCAGGATAAGAAGAAATCACTTAAAATAATATAATGCCCTATCATTGCAATTTAAGAGCCTCCACTTTAGCATGAGGTACATACCCCAGAAATGAATTTACTCCATCCCTTGCCCTTGCAGTGTTTGTTAGTATGAAATTTGGCCCGAAAATGTTCCTGACAACAGTTTTTATTAAAAATTTATATTGGGTATAATGATAGTAACTTATTTAAAATGATATTCTGAGGACATGTGAATGAAATATCTGTTTTTTTAGGAATAATTATTTAACGTAATAGCTGAGCTCATTTTTTATAAATGCAGGATTTTTTAAGAATCAGCCAAAATAGCTTTGTGGCATATTATATACTGTGGATGGCTTTTAGACTTTTCCATAATTTTTATAATCACTCAATTATTGGACCACACATTCCTTGATTAAGATAACCAAAATTGTTTGTATGTTCTTTTACATCTATATGGTTACATCTAAACTGCCATTTCATTACAGGTGAAGTACTTTGCAAGCTGACCAACAAATATGCTGTACCTATGAAAGGAATTAGGTGTGCTTTGAAGAAATTTTGACCAGCTAAAGTAAAACAGATGGAATGGCCTGTGCTTCATGCTCATGATCAATGTAATGTCTTCGATGTTCTTCAAGAAGAGGAGGACTGCATATGAAGAGCCAGTCAAAGGAGCGTTTCCAAGGCTAATTAATCTTAAATATCATACTATTTATTTTGAGGCAGTGACTAGTACAGTTTATTAGTATGACATTTTTGGCAATGAAAAAAACTGATTCTTCTCAGATATTGTTAAGACTCAGCATGTGAATGAGATACAATTGGGGTTCATGACTGTCATGTGGATGATTATGGAGTAGTCCCGCTAAGTAAAACTAAGGGAAAAGTTCTACGGGATCATCCAAGCAACAAAACCCCACAGAAATTGTTCCAATTGGGGATAAGGAGCCCATGGTTAATATTTATTGCCATCCAAAAACTGGATAATTTTTCAATGGATGAGAATTATTTTCACTTTTAATTCTAGGATACTTTAATATCATTGTTTTTTACCATACAATTTTATGATATAATAATGAGATTTGAGCCAAATTTTGTACTAGGATACCCTAGGCAAGCATTGCAAAAGCAGTGAATTAAATTTAGAACCATTGTATTATAATAATAGGTTAATTTTATCTCAAATACCATCTTTACATCTCTCAATCATTCTTATATGAATTTTTCATTTTCTCAGTGTTTATTATTTCTTGTGTTTCTCTGTGTGAACATTCCTATATACTAAAATGTACTCTTCTACCTCTTGCCAAAAGTAATGTTCCAATCCATTATTAGGTGCTCCTTCCTTTCTAATTCACAATTATGTTCTATAATTTATCATGAAAACTTTCTTCATCTTCCTCCTAATGACTGCTCGCCAACTAGGGCAACCACTTGATGTGTCAAGTTTGTCTTGATCTATGCCAGTAGATCTATCACTGAACTGCTCAATCAAAACTCTTCTTCCCAACTTTCTATGCAGTACTATATAGCCAACCTACACTGAAAAACACTGACTCTCTGATATATGCTGAAAAAACTGAGATAATGTCTGGTAAACAGCTAATATAAACTTATTGTGCTTCTTTCCATGCTCACCAAAATTAGGGCTCTAAAGTTTGGGGAATTCCACTCTAATTAAAAATATTTTTTCCTATATAAAAGTATTCTGAGATGCGTCACCAGTGCTCATCCTAGAGAAAACACCAAACTAATCTTAAATAGTTTTGGGATGATGGCTATCTACTCCCTTATTATCTTTAAATCATGATACATTGTGGAAGAATAAATTAAGTAGCCCACCTACTAGATTTAGATATTACTAGGAGGACCATTTATTTAACATGAGACAAAAAGATTACATGAATGACACCTTACTGCCAACTCAGTAAAATCTACAGTATGTCCTTCTTGGCAATAGGTATAAGATTATTCAAAAAATTGTCATATTATGCAAGAATTGTAAACCTCTCGGAAAAAAAATCTGTTCTACAATTTAGCTGCCCTTATCCTCGCTAAAAGAGTTTTTTGAATATGCTACTTTGAATGTTAATCTGTAATATGGATTACCTTCTATGGTTATATCACTTATGTCTAATGTCTAAAATGTGTGTGCTTTTATTTTTCTGCATGATTTATTTTCTTATGCTTTTCTCATTAGCGATGGCTATTGTACCAATGCAAATCTAATTAATATTAAATAATTACTCATGAATATTAAAGTCAGAGTAAATAACCTACACCAGGTAGGGCTGTCATACTAAGGCATTATATTTGAGGATAATGAGCATAGTATTAGGCCATGTTAAAGAGATGTATATGGATAATATGTATAAAGATCCTTACCACTCATATGGATTTAATTTTACTATCTGTGTGTAGGTTTGAAGAAAATGAGAGCTCCAATGAATGGATACAGATGGATTGCATTTTCACATTCAATTCTACCATTACATGGTGATGAAATTTAGTTATTATTAGCAGTAATATATTGCCTCAGGGTTGATGTTTGATGGATCCTGCCAGTATACAATACAGTTCTTGTAATCTTTAAATAGCCTGGCATAAACTATCCTAAGACCCAATTCTAAATATAAAAATAACCCAATCTTTACCTCTGCATACTTTATACCCCTTTAATTCCATCTAAAATGCTTGCAATTTTCTTCCCTCTGCCTCACTCTCCAAGCATCTTTCCCTCTATTACTACTTTCATTATTACATTGATTCTTTGCCTATTGATTGTCGGCCTCGGTGGCGGCGGGGTAACGTCCTTGCCTACCAACCCAAAGGTCGCGGGTTCGATTCCCGCCTAGGTGGATTTCCCACCATCTAGGGCTTGGTTGTATGTGATTGTCTTCAATATAATGTCTGTAATGTAAGGTTAAGTGGAAGAAGGAACTATTAGTCTCAACCTCGCCCAATTAAGTCAAAATAAATAAATAAATATATCGCCTGCATCTGCCAGTCCTGCCTTTCTTGAATTTCTCCCAATAAACATCTGTCTTCACCTTCCATGTCTAGCGTTCATAACTGATTTTTCCTGTTAGTTGATGGATGAAAAGGAAAAGCAGGAGAAATTTTGAGGAATTGGAATTGAATGTAAAATTAAATTATCCTAGTGACTAAACATAACAGTTTCAGGCTTAACTATGTGGAATTCCTTCGTTATGAGGGTAAAAAACAAAAAAAAATTACTTTTCCACAATAAACTTCATTGTGGAAGAGAAAAGTTTTTATACCCTTCTAGTGACTACTTGGACTGTGATATTTTCTATTGCCTCATATGTGAAATGTAAAATTCAAATTCCTCCGATCTGCTTTTTGGAGTTAGATATATAGAGATTAGAAAGTACCTGAGATTTGACTGTCAGTTGGTGGGTTGAGTGACTCTTAGTTGAAAAATGAAAGTGGAATTTTAATTGAGGAGTACTGCAATATTAACAAAAAATAATGTCATACAAAATTGCTGATATTGAATCAAAAAGCAAACTATAAATAAGACAATGTGTTCTTGTGAAAAAAATATTTTCTAAGTGGTTTTTTTTTGTAATTTTTGACAAATTTGTGTTTGTCAGTTTGGATTGGTGGAGAAAATACAGTAGAAGATTCGTGTATTCGTATTTTCCCAAGCAGCCCCATCGATTGTTGTGGCATTTTGATTCCTTTAATATTTTACTTGGAAAGTTTTTATTACTTGACTCATTCACCTCAACCTTGAAGCGCCAAAATTAGGCACCTAACAAGACCACATTTTGTACTAAAAGGACAGCGTAAATTTATGAGAAAATGACTTACTTTGTCATAATATGGCATTCATATTAAAATGAACTCGGTATAAAAATTTGTCACAGCACTCCTGACTGTTGTATTAGACACCCCAATTACGTTGCTGACGCCGTTTTCCAACTTTCCTCATATATCATTTGATTTTCGGAAGAAATACTACCCATAATTTCATGAAAAGAGTAACATTTAATGCCTGAAAATTGTAGAGCGTAGATCTATTTAAGACTGCGCAAGTGCATGCGTAAAATTCACTAGTAGAATTTTAGAAAAGTTTATCTACTCCAATTTGTTTTATTATTTATTAGATGAAATCTTAATGGTATTTTTCTTAGATTCCGAAATATGAGCGTAATTTCATTTTGAAATATCAGGAATCCTTTAAAATATACATAACCAATTCTACGTTAAAGTTAGCTTTAAAGTGATCGGCGACTCAAAGAGAACCTTTCTACGGGAACGGAAATATATTTTGAGTAGATTCCGCAAATAGATTGCGTACATTTGAGATTGTAGTTTACCGTATCTGGATGTGGGGCGACAGGACCGCTACAATGGGACCGCAGAGAGAGGGAGTCAAACGATTGGACGCCCGCGCAGGGGTAAAAAGCAAACGTTGCAGTGTCGCTGCGGATGGGGTTGAGGGAATGGGATGGAGTGGGATGGTTGAGAGAGAGGGTAAATCCGCAGCTATGGAAAACAGAAATTCACTAATGCGTTCGACAACCTCCGTCCTCCATGTGTAAAGGGTAAACATGAGTGCCGACGCGCCACCCTGTGGTGAACTGAGAGCGAGCCTCCCCCCCCCCCCCTCCACCCTCTTCGCCTCAGGCGACCTCATCCCGTCGACTAGTGGGTGCCGTGCGGGAGTAGGTCGCGTGGAGGGAGGGGGTGGGAAGAGTTGCGGTGGGTGGTCATTTAAAAGGTTGGTTGCTGAGAGGTTTTGGAGCTGATCGGAATTCTCACTTGTCAAGGCTGCCCCCAATAGACGTGTTGATACGCACGTCAGAATATTTGTATATGTTTGAGAGTTGCACACATTAGAATTAGAGTCGTAAGGATAAAACTTTATAGGGGAAGGCCCGGGATGATTTCGAATGCTAAATTTATAATTGATGTTCTTTGATGTGTTCTTAATATAATCATAACACAATATAAAACCATTTAAAACACATATTCGCAAATGAGTTGATGACTGTCCAAATTTTATGCAAATGAACTAACGTTTTCGTTAAATTTCATTTATGCAGCACGTAAATTTACAAGAAAAATTGATTATGTAAATGGGATCGCTAAACTAATAATGCATTAGTTTTCTGCCAATATGTATTTTTTCCATATGAACTGGACATGAAATTATACCCAATCTTCACAATAAGCCGAAGTCGAAAAACGCGTACGGGTGCAATGTGGTCCTTACAATCTATCAAAAGATGGAGGTATGGTTTCACAAACACCGTAGACTTCCCACAAATAAACTAGAAATATCTATGAGAGAGCTTCGTTTTGCCAAATTGTTTCATAAGGAGGTTTTTTCTGGGTCATTGCCGTTGAGTATGAACGGAAGGACCAGCCATAAATGGTTTGCGAGTGTCTAGGACTGATAAAATCCTTGGCTCTGGTTGTTTGAGAGATATACAAGTACAAGCACCTGTAGTTCATCAGTGACCAATGCCAACTTAGGCCATCCGTTACAGGTTTTAAGTAAAAAGTGAGTGGCCGCTGAAATAGGAAGGATATCACATGCTCCACTAATTAGCCTCCCTAATTGAGTTCATACATAATACCGCGGCATGTTGAAAAAAATCGGTGGTGAGTTTAAAAAAAAGAAAAGTAAGTATTCTTATTGTTAGCTGGTTTTGAATTCAATCGGATGGGCATGCCCCAACGAGAAAAAGTGTATTATAAAATGTTCAGCTACATAATGACAATACATGCGGTGCAGATGTAGCGTGTAAAAGTTAATATCGTTAAAAAAATAACATAAGGCTAGGGTCACAACTTTCATCACGGCATTTCTAATGACGGAAGGTTTTAAAGCCTTCTTCTTTTTTCCGCTATTTTAGCATTCAAACTTTTATGACGGCCTTTAACGGACTATACTATATATCTCCTACGCCCACGTTTTCTGCCCTCTTTTACGAAGTAACTTCCTCTCTTTTTCTACCAATTGTAAAACCATGTATCCAGTACTATTTTTCATGCGATTTAGTTTTCTAATTTCTATGCCACACTCACATTTCAAAAGAATCCTATTTGAACACTTTTAACGCCAAGGCCCGGATTTCGGACTCCCATCATCTTGTTTCAACGACAATGCTTCTACTTGGCAGAAAACACG
This sequence comes from Hetaerina americana, assembly GCF_022747635.1. NCBI lineage: Eukaryota > Metazoa > Arthropoda > Insecta > Odonata > Calopterygidae > Hetaerina > Hetaerina americana. Next base: position 32,853,957 of record NW_027286070.1, read on the forward strand.
CTCCATATCAAAGATTTGAGCAGTTTCTAAACTTCAACACTAAAAATCGTCAATTCCCTACTTGTGGAATAAGTATAACCGAACATGCCACTGTGATATTTTTCGGGTCTTAGAACTACGAGGGTATTTTTTAAAGGTTCTTGAAATCACCAACAGATGTCATTGCTAGCGCACCGAATTTTCATAACATCCATGGAGTAATTTTTTTACAACTTTGTGCACTGGTGCTAAATCCTGATACATAATCCTCTGAATATTGAAAAATGGTACGATCATAACTATTTCAGGAGAAGCCAAAGGTTGTTTTTTTGTGTTGGTAATGCCGCATGTTTTGACACATTGCTTTGCTGTTTGATCTCAGAATAAAACTCATGCGGCCAAATTTCATCCCCATTAATAAAATTTTCGAAACGAAATGAACTCATCTTCCTGAAATATCAACTTCAGCTGCGAACAAACTTGCATATGAGCGTCCTGTTTTTCGGGTAGGAGCATTTTCGAAGCATCACCGCCACCATAAAATCACGCCTCATGCGCGATTTCTTTGTTACCAATGCATGGTTGGAACCAAATGAAAACTTCAATATTCATCGTAGTACTCTTGACATTATTCAACGATCTTCTCTCACAGTGTTGTAAAGGTTTACCTCCGTAAGAGCAGAGACTGGAACTCCAGGTTCACCTACTTTTGAGATGTATTGTCTCCCCTCTTAAAACATTTGAAACCATCGTCTAGCTGTTATATGTAAGGAAGAGACTCTCAATAAGCCTCCTATAGCATCATCTATTCCTCGGATGACTATTTTCCCAGTGGAAAGCAAAATTTTCATTGCAGCGTACTGCTCTACATGAATTTCCTTCCACGGATAATGAATGCATGCATAAAGATCACGTTTCCAATTGCAACGGTTGCAGCTGATGCAACATTGGAACCAAATAATGAAACGTGCATTTACTATCCAATTAACACATTGAGTTAACTATAAACTATTCAAATGAATAAATTAAAGAAAAAGTAAAATAATAATTAAAATATGTTTCATAAAATTAAATTTTTGCACAATAAATTATGCAGATGATATATTTGTGATCAAATCTTTATTATAAATCCCTCGTATTTATTAACCACTTCAAAATTTCTTTTGTTTGATTACACTGTATTTTCATACATGTCAGTATACATTTCATATATTTCAATATATATCCTGAAACCGATAAAATAAATAAGTCATTTACGACAGTATACTTTTAACATTCAGTGATATAATGGAAATGATAGGCCGTCAATCGTAGTAGAAAACGATTCCGTTAAACCTAAATGTTCTTCTTTCTTTTTTATTGGATTAAGGTGGCCTCTTGGTGTACGTATAAATAATAGCGCCGGTAAATAGGCAAGTTGTGGGGTGGATGAAGGCTCATATATTACGGAACATCACGAATGCAGAGAAAGAAGTAAGAAAAGCCGGAAATGTCCTTATTTAGTTAAAAGACGGCTCCTGTTCACTTGATATCATCCTCTAACTTCACCTTCCCTCAACAATCTTATGTTTTCCCTCGGTCCTCTTGACTAGTTATTTACGAATTAGCGAAGTAACTGTCGCTTACCCCATAAGAAAACTTTAGAGAAAAACCAAAACATAATCCTCTGGATGACTATATCTAAGCTAATTTGTGAGTAGCGATGACTGAAATTTCTATCTTGCGGGGATCTGATCACACTCACTTTTACTAATGTAAGAGTAGAAATCATAGGCTGGGAAAATGGTAATGTATTTTTTGAGTTTTGACTATAAGAAGAAACCAATAGATTTGAGATTGAATTTGACTGCTTTAAGTACAAAACTATTCAATTTTAATTGCCTTTAAGAGCCTTTCAACTTTTCAGCGGTTCCCTTTTATTCCCACCCTCCAGCTTTCACGTCGTAATAATCTTACTCTACCAAGCTTCAGTCCCTCATCATTTGAGGTGTTTCTTCTCTCCATACTCTCCTTCACCGTCCACGTTTCCCTTTAAATAGTGGTGACCATTCTCTGATAGATCTTGGCCATCCTTAATCGTCCAATCTTCTACCCATCCATGGCAGAGCTCGTCTCTGGATTCTTCGTGCTACTGACTTTTTCGTGACTATTACTTGTCTAATATCTCGATTTGTTCCTTTATAACTTGGATATCCTTATTAAGTACACAATTTAATCTCTTAAAGAGATTTTCGTGAAATCTAATTGAAAATGAAATCAAATCAAAGTCTGTATATAGTTCTAAAGCTTGAGGTGGCTGAAAAAGGCGACCATTACCTTTCTAATGTCATTGGATAACTTGCAAGCCCACCTCTCTCGAATATTTCACGACCACGCCTACTAAAAACTATTAATTGTGACCATTATTACTCAATACATATTATGATGAGTTCCAACTCCTCTTAATTTTCCCTAAATCATTACTATTGGTTGATTTAAAGTAATCAAAAATAAAAGTAAAGTGACTCATTGAAGTAACATGCTCTTGAGTTTACCTCTTTCATTTTTATATTGATAGATTATATTTTTTATGTAAAACAACATGTATTAAAGGTTAATTTTTGTTATTTTCTCATCAGGATACAAAATTTAGTATTATTATTAAGAGTAATCCACCGAGCAGGTAGATTTTTATGGATTCAATATTTGAGCTCTGGTTTTTTTTATAAATCTCACCCTACGGCAGATACAAAATCTAAAACTTGCCGAATAATAAGCCATTCTTCAAATGAATATATTTCTGGCCTCCCTTCATTCCGTCCACCATACCTATTATTTTCCTCCCTTTATGTCGTCTATTCAATAATACTCCCTCTACCACAGTCTTCAACAGTCCATTCCCACTCTCTATTTTTATTGCATTATTTGAATTACTCCCAATAGCTTCCTTTCCGACCAATCATGCCTAAAACTTCTACGTTTGTTTTTCTTTTCGCCCATCTCACTCTTCCGTTCTTTTTCACATTCGCATTTCAAAAGCCTCCAATCCACTCCTGTCATATTGCCTCAACGACCAAGTTTCTTAACCGTACAAAAATGCATTCGGCGTTGATGTCGACCATAGTCTTACTTTTAATATTTTTATGGTATGAATTTAGTATTACTTATCTCCATTGTACAGCTGCGTTACCATTAAGAGGAAATTTATAAAAATAATTAGTTTAAAATAGAATAACTTACTAAACAAATGATCCCATTCACACATTCTTTTTGGCAAAAAATGATATAACCTATGTAGCTGCTTGGTCCTCGTCATGAGGAATTTAAAATAGAGCGAAGCAGAGCTTTATAATAAGAACGTAAAAGGAACGAAAGACGCACGTACCATCCTTTCTCTTTTTGCCATCGCCGGATCGACACCATTTTGCTACCCCTGCATCCTGCTCAAGGAAGAGAATTCATCTTGTTCGCTTGGATGGTCTTCGAAGCGAGACGACTTAAGATCATTAAATTGGAAACGGGGAAAGGAGTAATAGGTACATATCAAGCCGCCCAAGTTATCTGTCCGCTTCAGCGGAGAATATGCCAATGTTCCAAATATTTATTCCTTATATTCAGCATATTTTGGGCGTGTATATAGCTCTCCTGGATCACGTTTTTCTCGTCCTTATTCCGACATATTTTTCCATTCAACCATGCTGAAGTATCACAAAGAAATTGATACCAATTATTGAACTTGGTTGTTACTCAAACTGAAATGATTACGCAGTGTCACTGAGAAATGAGCACCAACTATTCAACTCAATGTTTACACAAAAGATTTCTTGCGTTTGCACCCAGCTATAAGATCAAAGAAAACTGTAGAAATATGTGCTAATTTAAAGGAGTTCGAACGAAGCCAGCCCACTAATAATTCAAAGCAAACGGCTGTTGTTAAAAAGAAAGAACATATTTTTGACTATTCTTAAAATGCATAGCATATGATAGAATAACAACTCTAATCATTTGTATGCTAGCTTGTATATAGGCATGAACTTGTTTGATGAGTGCCCGAAATATTGGATTCTGTTAACTTTACAGTTGTTCACGAGTAACTTAACTTCGCAAGACAATTATTTCTATTGAAGACCAATGATGAATGCATTTAAAACTGCACTGAAAGTTATGCATACTGAATATCATAGTATATATATATAGTATGCATACATTTTAGCTGAAACCTTTCTCCAGAATGCACCAATTAATTGACAGGAAATTAAAAGATACCCTAAAATCTTCTCTTAAATTACATTTTTGGGAAAAACATATGTACGGAAACATTTCAAAAGTTAAAGTGCAGCCTCGAATTTATTATTGGAATTCATATTTTGTGACTGCGTTTGACAAAATTAACCTCGCGAGTATTAGCACCTAGCTGCAGAGTTGAATCAATTAGATGTTGGCTTAAAGTCTGCATTACGAGTGTAAACGAAAATCGTCGTTAATCTTTGTATATAAACAAAATTAGCGCCTTAATCTTTTCTCATTATAACAGTTCTCTCATGAAATAAAGGTCTTAGTGCTTCATGTCGTAATTTCTAGATGCCTCTTTCACCTCTATTTGACTCCGGCTGAACTCTTGGTTTAATTGAATCTTTCTCAGTATTTTCCATAAAAACTTATATTGAAGGTTTTAATCAAGTTTCTTGGTATTACACATAAAGTTTAAATGAAAATACGAATAATATCAATGTAAGCTAATTTTAATTTCCTTTCGCATTCAAATGTCGCACAATGAAAATGAAAGGTTTTCCATGTAGATTGAAACGATAATCCATTCAAACATATTACGTAAAAAAGTTTGAAATGGAAAAGCAATTAAAACTTGGTGAAGAATAATAATTAAAGAGAGATGGTAAACAAATGTTACCATTCCAAAGCAGAATAAGACGGGTGTAGAAATAACTGCTGAAGTTATGTACCATTCAATAATCATATACCATAAGTAATGAAATATATTTATAAATGAATGAGTTAGTTATGTGCAGATTACAAAAAAATGCTGTAATTATTTTATATCAAGAAGGAAATCCCATTAGTATGGAATATAATTGATTTTTTTAAATATTCTAGGAAAATGAAAAAGTAATACAACAAATAAATATTATTTTTACTAGTATTAATGAATAGGATGGCTCAGATAGACGATTTATGCTGCTAATCCTTAGCTAAAACTAAAGAAAATATGAAAAATCACTCAATGGTCCGATTTCGTAATTCCACAAATGATTCCTGTAGCCTGAAAATACTATCAGCTATTATATCACCAAATAACGCCTATATTATCATCAACTATCGCCTATAATATCATGAATGAACGGCAAATTTAGGAGAATTTTACGCCAAAAATCCCTTATGAAAATTTTAAAGTATATTTCCACAAGGCAAGCAGAGTGCTACTACCCATGGCAACGAAAATTAAATAAAGGTGTCTTTAAAGAGGCTAATTTCCGCACAGATCGTACATATTGAAATGGTAGATAGATGGATAGAGGTCTTTATTTGGGCGAAATCAGGACCAAATGGCCCCTTCTTCGTATGGGAATTATAAGACACAAAACGTTTTCCTCTCATAGTTGTATGAAAACATGAATCAAGAGATGAGGTCTGAGCTTATTAATGCATATTCCTCAATAGCAAAATGGTGCTGCCGGGAAAAATGTTACCGATGTAATAATAGCCAAAAATACCACGATCATTTGATCAGGGAAAGGCATAAATACGACGAGAAGGTTTTATTACCCAAATATGGTTGTGCTCTATAGGTGCAAAGATAAAAACTATAACACTGAACCCTTTTAAGTAGCCGAATGTAATTTTCAATGGTTGTAATACTTGAAAGATTTCCGAAGCTAAATTCATAAATAACTTGCGCTCAAAAGTTTCTGTAACTAAATGCATTTTTTTTTAAATTTTCGTCACTCCCTGCTATCGGTGACTTTTAAACTTTTTTAATAACTTGCAAAATTTCCTCTCAGTCGATAGGTGGAAAATTTGATTTTTATGACTTTTTAAAACTTGTCTATTTAAAAAACTAATAATGTTACTCTAATTAGATGTAGTTACTATAGGCTTTTCATATCCTTATGTTTTCTGTTTCTTGTAAGTTTTAAATTTATTACATTTATGCATAGTCTTTGTATATTTTGGGTACACTTTAATTCTGTTTTTGATTTAGTTTTGCACAAAAATGTAATAAGAAAACTTTAACTCAAAGTCGCCGGATACTTACACATTCTACAGTTACTATTTGTGTATAGTTACCAATTGCAGTATAATATTCATCATATATGATATACAAAGAATTAAGACAATCAATACAAGATACAATTACAATCTAAATGGTATGTGATCTTCATAATATACAATAGTAGTATAAATTAAAAATTTCTAAATGGAATAGTCTCTCTGTTCCTGCTAAACCAGTAGTTCTGGATTGACAGCAGGTGCCACATAGAAAAAAATGATAGCTTACAGTATTGCAATTATAAAGCAATATACATCGTGTCACGTTTTGTTCCAAGCCCTAATCCATTCTGTACAATAGCCAGTCTTTTATTTTCCCTTTCACAGCATTTACTGACTGTAATTTTCTTAAATCTTAAGGTTTTTTTATCAAAAATTATTATATTAGGGCACCTTTTCACGTCCATTATTCTAATACCATCATGACCCATTGGTTTCATATCCATTTTGTTAATAATCTTATGTATGTCATCCTCTGTTGATAAATTTATTACTGTGCTATTTACTTGGTTCTTGGTATCTACCAAACTCAGGGGAATTTTACCATTATCTTTCAGGCAAGATCTTTGCTGAAATGTTTTGAGAATCTGGAAGTAATCTCTTGAACAGAATTTATGCCACCAAAATATCTTATTAGCTCTTTATCTGTATAGCTGATTTTTCTTCCTGTCAAACTGTTTATAGTGCTCTATATTTTCCTTATACTACCATTATTTTCATTAATTTTATCTGTAAAAAATTTATTTATAGCTTTCCTTATTTTATTGTTCACATAGTTCCTATATTTCTAGTTGTTTATTCTTTAAATTTTATTAGAAGGCGAGTTTTCCATTTTTTGAACAATTTATCCATATTTGTTATCGTTGCTAGCAGATTGTTTGTCATCCACTCCTTCTGCATATTCATGCTACTCACTTTCGATTTTTTAGATTTACTATTCATACATATATATATATATATATACAATATAGAAAAACAAAAAAAAGAACACACACGTATTTTCTTGATATTTCGACGGAAACAATCCGTCTTCATCTGAAGATATAGAAGTAATGATATATCTTATACCTTATATCTTATATATCCTTATATCTTATATATCCATATATATCCATATATCTTATATCTTATAATATATACATACATATATATATATATACTCGGTATATATCCTGGTATATATGTATATATATACCCGGTTTATACCCTGTATATAGATATATACATATATATACCCGGTATTGCATTTACAATAGCCCTATAGAATGAGTCAGGCTCGGAGTTCAACATCAATTCATCCCACTCTGAAATAGAAACAGATTTGGCACATATTATTTCTTTGACCTCATTATCATATTTTGCATTACAGTATTTAGTTTTGCAAGCTTCAAATCCACCAGCTAATAGAACCCTACTTAGGGTTCATTTTGAACATTTGAGGGATTAAAAAATTTCGGAACAAAAAATGTCATCTGAATTTGGAACGGGAAATATATTGAAATAGAAAAAAGAAATATTTTGAAACTAAGCGTATGGGGCCCTAGATTTAAAATTCATATATGACGCAATCTTTACCTCAGAGAAATTATTTAATTTAGCATGTCAAAAATTTCCATTCAAGACCAGGCTTAGAGCTCACCAAATAAAACAAAATATATTATTTTGTTTAATCCTTTCTGCAAACTAATGACCGCATTGAAATGCAAAATATATACCCATGAGCAAACAAGCGCATTTACCACACATATTTGAGGAATATTATTACTAACTGGGCGATTTCTTATAACTTTGACGACTGATAGTAGTCAGTTCATGGAGTTGATATTATGCCGCCGTTAAGAAACGCAGTTCAGGAATTGAAACGTATTATGCTCGTATAGTTTTGAATTCTTACATTAATTAGTCTTGAGACATTACATTTCTTAAAAAAAGATGGAACGGCATTTCTTATTAAGTACAAAGTATAAGTGTTTCTGGGCTAAGCAAGACATTTTGGAATCACTTTCAGAGTTAAAAGAAAGGGCATTAAATTTCTATCATTCCAGAAGTCAACTGGTGCAAAATAGCGGTAGGAATATCCCTCGAACTAATAAATAAGGCAAATTTTGATAATCATTGAATATTTTCCTTAATTTCAGGTTCCAGCCTCGGGCTCAGCAAATAAAGTGTATGCCTTTAATGTTTCATTAACAAAGCTCTACTTAAAAAATAATTCCTCCAAAATTTTTCGCATTATTTCGCTTAATGCAGACTTTTAATTTATTACGCTATAAAAATTGCTATATACTGATATTTCTAAATAAAGATTTTAATTTACCTCTAAACTCAGAAATAAAACCTTAGACAATGATTTATCAAACCATGCATCATGGAAATGGGAACTAGAATCACATTATGAAGTGATTTTTATTTACTGTCACTTAATTTTTTCTTTTATTTTTTCTTGCCCCCTCCATTTATTATAATCATCAATAAAAAGGTTTCTGTTGATTTTATTTAACGTGCCATTCCCAGAAATAAACTACAAATATAATTTTAATGTCATTACATATGCTTAAGATCAAAAACTCTTGCATGGTGCGAAGGATTCAGAAAACTAAACTTTCTAAGCTATCATTTCACTTAGAACTTGAATGAAAACTTGATTCTTTTTCTTGATTGAAAGTTTAAGAAACTTATACACATCACTGTGTTAAGGCTAGTGAACCTAGACGGGTGGAACCAGCTTTGTTTCCTCGAATAATAGACTGAAAAATGAATAATTATAAAATTAAGGCGTTGATTCTATATTGAGTCCTATATTGGTTTTACACATACACAGGGGAGCTTCATAAATTAGATAAATTAAATAGCTGAGATCCGCTGAGGAATTTTCGGGGAGTGAAAAAATTCGTATTGGATATTAAGTTCAATGTAGCTTTTTAAATAAATGTGATGTGGCTGAGATTTGGTTCACCAAATACGGTGGAAGGGTAAATAGCATGAGATGAAGGGGTAGACCGAGAAGGTCAGAACATCAGTAGTCTCAGGAACAAATGGGTAAGAATACCACACAGGTTAAAGGGTAATATGTATATGGACAGGAAATTTATTAACCATAATAAAGAAAATAAATCATTAAGCTCTCTCCAAAAATTTTCAGATCAGGCTTGTATTGGAGTCGTGAAGTGTATTCGTGACGTATTTTTGATATACCTTACCCTACTCTTAAGCAAAATTTTAAAAAATATAAATTAAACTGTGTACTATAAAAGACCAGCGATTCAGAAACTCATTAGATAAATCGATGGGGGGAACACGGCAAATAACAAAGCCGTACATATTTGGCGCCTACGAGGTAGATTCCGATTCATTCCCACGTCCACATGACATCCAGAAAGTTACGTGAATTCTCGCTAGAGGTCCAGGAGGTCGGTTGGGTGGCCCGCGATCCGGGAGCGACTTTCATTGTACGCAAGCGTATACGATACCCGACCTCACCCTTCTCTCGTGCCCTCTCCACCTTCCCCTCACTCGACCCCTACTCTCCATCTCCTCCATCCCCCCACGCACCCTTCCCGCCCTCAACATCGCAGCTATACACACACACACTCGCACACACAGAGACAAACACAACACGCACGCACCCACACAAGCAAACCCAAGACCGCCGCCACGCACTCACGCAAACCTGAAAGCGGCGCGAACACACACACGCAGGAGCAGGGCGCACATCCCACGGAGAGCGCGCGCGGGGTGTGTAAACCGTGCGCTCAAACGGACTTCCTTGAGTCCCCTTCTCGGGCGCCCGACCACCTCACCGCCGCTGCATTCCGCCGCTTCTGCGTCCCTCGCGGCGCCTTCCCTCTTCGGGCTCCTCTCTCTACCTTCGCTTCCTCTTTCCCTTTCCCGCACCGATCTCCTACCCCTGCCTCCGCTCTTCCCTCCCCTCCCGCTCATCCTCCCCGCCGAGGACGATCCCAGGACATCTCGCCCATACTCCACCCGGAGCGGTTTGCTTTGTCTTTTCCCCCCGAAAAAAGGGAGTCCATCCCATCCCCGGGGGTCAGAGGCCACGGGAACAAAGACCCCCCCCACCCCTTTTCCCTGCCTGGTCCATAGGGACGGTGGTCTCCGGCAGCTTTCGCCGACCGATCTGCCGGCGACGCGAAGTGAAGGGCGGGTGATTTACCTAGTGACCCTCTCTCTCTCCCTCCAACCCTCCCTTTTCCCTCAGTGAGGTTTGCTTTTGTACCCCGTCCCCTCTCTCGGCTGCTACCACTCCTATCTGACTACAAAGTGGGGACACGGGAACACCCTTCCGGTCCTCCAGCCGCAGGGATGTGTGTTCCCTCGGATTTCAGCGGCCCATACGTCGACGGTGCGACGTGAAGAAGGGCGGTGTTTCACTAGTCCGGCGCAGCGGCGGGAAACTGGTGCGAGGGCGGAGGATGGCGCGTCCAGGGAGGCTGGTCGGCGACTGAGTTCGGCGTTGATGGCGGATACACCGATTCGTTCGCGCCTACGGCCGAATTCATTCTCTTTATAATAACGCGCTGATCGCCGAAGGGGCGGGTAAGGACGGGGGCACCGGGACCCGGATCGTTTGCTCCCCATCGTTTGCAAGTCCGTCCTTATTCGGACGATAAAACCCATTCCCTCCCTCTGGAAACTGCGGGGGCGGCGAACTATTCATCGCAACAAAGCAGTGCAACGGGAGCCCATGGAAAATACGTCTTTTACACCTCTCACAGTCCTTACTTTAGAATTATAAACAATACCGAAGCGCGAAAATACCTCGCGTATCTTCTCGTGAGCTTGAGTGTGACATAATTGCTCATAATTGGCGCATTTTTGCTGCCCCACCATGTTGTCAGCTGTCACTTCAGCGCTTTCCTTAAATTTTACAGCTGAAGTTTTTAATTTTTAAGGGGTGCGGCTGCAGTGGAACTCAAGATTCGAGTTTTGGATTGTGACTATTCATTTCGTGGTCACTATACATATATTAAAAAAAATAATTTTTTGAGTGTAAGATGACGTCAGAGCAGGATAGAGGCTATGGACCCCTTTAAAGGTCTCCTCGTAGGAATTCTCCCAAATCTGAAAGAAACGAGTGTTTGTGTCGAAATCATCTCCCTCATTGATTTAAAGAAGTGAGAAGTCGGATGTTAAAAGAAAATCGTCATTATTACACTTCGATGGTCGGTGTCCACGCGCTGAACTCACACAAGAGAGACCAAATTTCTTCAACCTTCCTTTCCCCCTCCCTCCTTCCCTCTCTCTTTCTCTCCTTGTCTCGTTCTTCTGCAGTTCTAGTGATCGATTTTCCGCCTCCCGCCGCTGAATCCTTCCTCCAGGCACAAATGCACGTGTTGCACCACTGGTCGTCGGCGGCGGCTCGGCCTTAATTACGCAGGCACGCAACGAGGAGAGGGACGCATCCGTCATCTCCGCCGGTGACGTAAGCGCTTGAGTGGAGTGGCATTCAGAGGGTATAGCGTCGCCTCAATTAGCAAGCTGTTGTTTGCACCCCCTCTTTTCCCCGAGCCCCCTCTAACCTTCCCCTCCACCCGTCCCCGCGTGAAAGTTGAAGGAGGAGGAGGAAGATCGGGCGGGCAGCGAAGATAGGAAGTGTGGTGCCGCGACGGCTTGGAGGGCTCTGTCTCCCCCCCCCCCTCCTAATCCCTCTGGAAACCCCTCTGCTCGGACTCATTTAAAAAAAAAATTATTTGGGTTGGTGGTGAGAAGGACGCATCGTTTTCTTGGGAGGGGTGTCCACACTGCGTCTTTATCGCTTCGTGGACCAACGATTCCGGACTTCCGCTTCCACATGGAACGTTTCCCCGAATTGGATTTCGCTCGATCGAATAGATGAAGAGCTAGCTGCGCGCTGCCGCGGGATTGCGCTGCCAAATTTCTCTGCTTTCCTCACCACAGTTTCCCTCGGCCGAGTCGAGCCTCACACAGCCTCCCTCGCGATGATCTACTGAATGCGTCGGGATACATCTGCGCCTGCCCAGCGGTGACAGGAAACGTTGATTTTTCAAGTTCAATTTTTCACGATTCGTCGTCGAGGGGAAAGGGGAACGCATTTGTAAGGTCGAATCACTGAAGCCTGACGAGCTCACTGATAAGGGGAAAAAAGAAGAAGCATTTCCTTCGCCTAGTCCCACGGTGTGCCGTCGCCGAGAGGTCATCGGTTCGAGGATCGGCTCTCCTTCCTTCCTTCGCCGCGACTCTAACGCTTTCTCCGTGATCTCGTCGGTGCCGGACTGACCTCATCCCCCGAGGGAAGAGTCGTCGGCGAGAAGTGAGACATGGTGACGCTGCGCTGTCTCGCTCCCGACCGGGGGCCGTCCAATATGCGCGCGTGCGGCCCCGGGCTCTCTGCTCTTCTTCTACTCCTGGGTGAGTTTTTCCTCCGTTCTATCACCAGTCCTGCTGTCACAACTGACCGCTAATTTCCATATCTGGCTATTGAGGATGGAAGAGGTGTGTAGTAACGATTTTTTTAGACCATGGACTGTCTCAATACAGCTCATTATTTTTTAACAAGTACTAAAATGACGTGTGAAGTTGTATAACTAGCGTGAAAATCGTTTGAATAATATTTTCAAACTACTTTCCATAAAATGACAATTAATTAAAATGAATTTCATGGTAACTTTACAATTAAATATTATTCATATCCTACAAAAGGGAACATTGATGAAGACGTTTCACTCATTAGAAAATTATCCTATTGTTTATGGATCTCTGTAATAGGAAGATTCGAAAAACCTAAGCATGCTACCTATTTGTGCAGTTGATTAGGAATTTATCATGATTTTATTTTTGGAATGAAATGACTTTCTTTCGCAAATGCAAAAAAATTTAGTTTAGTTGTCAAAAGTTTTAAGTTGTTTACTAGAATAATACTCTTATTACATATGATGCTAAAATTTTGAGTTGATGAGCATTGCTAGATTCTGGAAACAGAGTATTATTCGATGGAACTCAGCGTATTTTTATCGCGTATAGAGAAATTTACTAAGTATCTCCTAAAAATTATGAGATGATCTCTAAAGTCTGACCAATTCTTACTATTTCTCGTGGCATCAGTAGTAAGTAATCTGCCAATTGCCTTATTTATATAACAAAACAAATGTCATACCAAAGAGAATACGTGATTGTGCTAAATGCGAGAATTATTAAAAAATACCCATGATAGATAAATGAAATTCATTGCAAATTGCTGATAAATTACCTTAAATTTTTAAACATAGGGTCTTTAATGTTCCTCATTTTCTCGGTGAATGTTTTCTGAAAGTATGCTATAAATCTATAGGATAAAAAATTGTTGTAACACTACTCTGCAGCGCCTCTACGATGACTTAGTAAATATATTTTCCTCCGAAAGAGCTACGCGGATAAACATTTTGGTATAATCCATTATATTTATAGGAGGGTTATAAATAAGTGTTTAATTTTAAGAAACTGTACGAAATGTCACGGCTTAGTTTGGAATTAATCTTATTCTCAAGCACATTTTTTCCCTTAGCATAGAAAAAAATTTAATTGAAGATTAATTCTTAATACCCACACATATTCCATAATAAGTATTAACAACGGAGGACAATGGCTTCCCTACAACTATTAATTCGATGAATTTGTGCAATAATTTGTTTAAAAGTGTTCAACTTACAATTTATATATTTTTTAAAAAAGTGCTCTAGCATTCGTCATCTAGCCTTGAAGAGCAATAAAAATATTTTTTTAGTGCCGTGGAAGATGACAAAATCTAATAAATTATTGTATTTCTTTTCAGAAGACATTTATTGCTATAATTGCTATAAGACGTAACTCGTACTCATGTGTATAATTCGTAAGTAGCGAATATATTTGAGATGTTTCCTGAGAAGAACGAGTTTGTTTTCTGTGGTTATGAAAGGCTATTTTTATTCTTGTAAATATGTAAACCTCTAATTAAGAGTAGTGCCTTATCTGTAGGATGTTCAGAATGTATTTATGACCATTAATGGTTTTAGCAAATTTAAAGTTTGAGACTCCAAATAACTTGCTCGTATTTCCAACAAACTTAATTGAAGATAACTACTGCCATAAAATATTCATAATTCGTTATGACTCAGTGGAGTATTTTGCTTTTCCACAAGCTGGAGAAAGTTTACGATAGTTTGGAATAGGTCATCTTTTAAGTATTATGGTATTGATGTTAGTAAATGTTTATTTCGTAGAGTATATCTCATTAATCAATCATCAGTTGCATAAGCTTGGTAAAGTATAAATTTTTGCTTATGTTTTAATGTTTTCCATTTGGTCACTCAAATAATATTCACACTGAGTTTTTAGAATAGAAGATAATTTTTATGCCCATAGGAATTTATTGTGAAGAATTAAAGTGAAAAAATTATCATTTCAATGAAGATTTTTGTAAATTATTTTATCGAAATATAATCACCAATTTAATGAAAGATGTTTGAATACATGTCCACTCAAGTTTGCCTTAAATTTTATTAGAAAATAAATAACTAAATAGGATACTTTGAAACCACCTAACTAAAACATACAGCGACAAAAATGTATACCTATTACGTAGGACAAATATTGATGAATCTTGGAATTTTTTAATTATTTTCCGAAACATTTGAGTAAATATAAAGATGGAGTTTCAACAGAATTAATAATAAAATACATTATTTTCCTCTAAAAAATAGGAGGTATTAATTAATTAATTATTTATTTTTTGGAAGCTCTTATTATAATTGAGTCTACTTAAACCTATAGTGTTCCGCACACTGTGAATTAAATTACTTAAATTAATTAATTTTCCATTAATTTTTGATGTATCATGAAATTTCGGGAACTTCAAATTTAGCACTGGAAGGTAATCTGTAAAATTGGCGTGGTAATGTAATAATAACTATTTTTAAACATGGTTTAGTCATTTTCAGCTCCAATGGACCCTGCGCTCAACTTGCTCCTTCCCGCGGTCACCCATCCAAACTGAAGCTGCCTTTAGTCAATATTTGCCCGCTTTCTCATTCGCCGGCGCAACGAAATACTTAAGGGAGTTCCGCTCACAGCCTTTGCGGTGTCCAAACCACTTCCACTTGTATCGGAACACTCGGGAATCATGTCATCATACTTGCAGGGTTTGCGGTAAACATTTGGGGACTTTTGTTTCATACAAAGCTAACAGGTTATGATTTTTCATGAACCTCATACCTACACCTACTTTCCGCCTGTTTGCAGTTCTAAAACACTCCTCTAGTAATTTCTGCATGACATAAAGAAATGAAGGACACAAGAAATGGTTTAATCTATTTTGTAGATTTACTATATGATATCCTAAAATAGAAATTAAACTGTAGTTTTAAAAATTTATTTTAACCCATGGCAATTCCTTTCCGTCATCTAAATACGTCTTTGATTTTCATCAAAATAAAATGCATTGCTTCGAGGCAGATACACTTTCACCCTTGACGATTTAATGAAAATTATAGCATGTACTCGTACACATAAAGTTTTCATTCAGTATTCAAAATTATAAAGCTATCATTATTGGACTCTCTGTACTACAGGTTATATTTAGAATCACTTTATTACGGATTAGAAAAAAATCTGAGTATACTGAAAAAATATGTCAAACGTTATCGATTAGAAAAATTGCTCCCAACAGTATGTAACACTACGGTGGACTTACAAGGGGTGAGGGAGGAACTCATAACCTTCAGATCAGGATATAAAATAATCAGAAAAAATCTATAAATTAGACTTCAACTAAACTGTAACAACTGTGTAACATACAAGAGTATGAAATATTGAGGGTCTTTCCGAAGTGCCCAATCATCAACAAAGAAAAACCATTGCTAAAAGAGAAACATTTTGGGGATTTAGCCGAACGATTTCTGTAGCGAAAATAATGCGTAGTATAATTTCACCGGGGCAGTGGGAAAAGTAGGATAGCAATAACTGGAGATTAATATGCATTTAGAATAAGCTAAGAGACAATTAAAGGGATTGTTGCAGCCATCCTTACACTTATACTTATGAGAATATGAAAAAATTAGACCATATGTATAAACCTTATAATAATTCTTTAATGCCCTAGCAGATTGGGAGAAATGTTCTACTACCTTTTATTAAATTATCTAGGCTTAAATTCTCTCTATCCTGATAAAAGCAGGATATTGATTCACACTCTCTATGGAGAACAAACGAAAGTGGTAACATTTTGCGAAATTAGAAAGCCAATCAAAATAATAACTTGAACATAACAAGACAACCATATCAATTAAAACAATTTAAGAGGGTGAACATTTTAAAAATGATAATGAATACATATAAAACAAAGAAAATTGTTAACGGCATGATTTATTTTTTCACTTATCCGATTTTTAATTAAGTTATCTTGAAAAATAGAAGCTTTATAATACTTAGCATAAACACCAGCAACAAGTATGAAAAAGCGAGAGAAGCTTAATACCTCAGAGAAAAGTACAATCGGAGACCAAGAGGACTTCATACATTATGATAAAATACAAGAGTCAAAAGCCCTTGGCTAGAAATAAAGAGAAGAATCAATTAGATATCTATCGGAGGTGAGATAACCGGAGAGAGGCAGAAGAAAAACCTTGGACACATTTTGAGGCATAGTTGTTGAGTGAAGCCCGGATTGAAAGGAATTGTAGAAATACTTGAAGTCTGTTTCAGGCAACCATTAGATTGAGAGCGTATATAAATATTGATGATGATAATATATACAGTACTTCCACTTCATGGGTTTTAAAAATCTTGACTTCATAAATTGCACTTACTTTTTTCTTGTAGTTCCGCAGAGTATGATAAAAGAGTGACAAACACAACTAATGGCGACCGCAGCAGGACATAAAGGCACAGAAGAAGAAGACCAATTCAGTTAGAATGGGAACTTGGAATGTTAGATTAATGTTTTGGACAGGAAAATAAGAGAATATTAAGCGAGAGATGGAAAGGGGGAATAAAGATATTTTAGGTCTATGCGAGGTGAGATGGAAGGATAGAGGGGATTACTGGAGTGATAATTATAGAATAATATACAGCGGCGGGGACGGGAGGCAACGAGGGGTAGCCATGGTATTCAATAAAGAGGTAGGAAGAAGCGTAGTCAACATAGAAAAAGCAACGAACAGAATAGTGCTAGTAGAGATAAAAGCAGAACCGACGAACTTGATGGTACATATGCATACTCTTAACATAACGAGGAAACGTAATTTTCACTGAAATCTGCGGAGGTTTTATGCAACCAAGTGCCTTGATTCTTTGGCAAAGAGATGGCGTTAGGAAGCTGTTACATAATTTGTATAAATACACACACACATACACACACACACACACACATACATATATATATATATATATATATATATATATATGTAAATGAATGCATACATATGTATGCATGCGTATATATATATATATATATATATATATATATATATATATATATATGTATACATATATATGCATATATATGTATACTGCTTATATACATATATGTAATTATTTATATGTTTATGTATGTGTATATTATATATATATATATATATATATATATATATATATATATATATATATATATATATATATATATATATATATATATATATATATAGGAATATAGGATAGGTAGGTGTCGGTAAAGTTCGCCTAGTACTAATCCCTAATGGCGTGTGAAGTTCAAACTTTAGGGTACCTTAGGGTAATCTTTCCCTGTTCGACAAACGTTATGTTACATATAAATAATTAATTTTCAAACATAATAAATCGCTTTTAATTAATTTCAATTATTAACATTTTATTTCATTTTTCAGTGGTAGAGTTTGCAATTAATTTAGTCCCTAGGAAAAAAACATGCTTTCTCTCTTTACATATTTAATTGATCACAAAAGATTCAATATATTAAGCCAACATACGATAAAAGGATAACGGACAATATATTTGAGCGGAAAAAGCATTTATTTGTTTTTAATTCTGAAAATTTCTCTTATACAAATGTCACAATGTACGCAAATTCCTTCTATCTTCTGACTCCAAAGTTAAAGTTCGGCGTATTTATTTTCGGACAGAAATGTTTCTGTGAGGCAAAATTTTTTTCTATCCTCTTAACATCGTGCACCATTTCGTCATTGACGTAAAACACCGGTGTGGCAACGGTGCAGGGTCGTACCACAGCTCCTTCAAAATAGAGAGGAGGAGAACATGGCTGGAGAACAGGAAGCGAGCCCAGGTAAATATCCAAATAAAGCCCCATAATTTCCATCGGATTCAGGGAAGATTCTGGCAATGAAATAAAAGAAATAAAAATGCATTTGCGTAATATCCCCACGCACGCTGGACGATCAGTGCTCGAAGTTGGGGAAATATTACCCGCAAACGAGATTAATAACGAGATTTGGGGCGTCGGCTGGACTCACAATGGCTTGGGTGCGTGAAGAGGGATACCCTCAACCGTGTCCTCCCTTCATGCTCCCTTCCCTATTGCCATCCCCAAGACTAAAAATAAAACTGCAGCTACCAAATTACGCCCATCTTTCCGCCTCCCCCAATACCCCTTCGGCCTCCGGCAATAAATATCCATTTCCTCACTTCCACCTGCTAGCTGTGGCAGGGAGGGGGTGGGAGGAGCAATAGAAGGAGCTGGGAGGAGGAGAAAGGTGCTTGGTTGTAAGTGTGGGTTTATTAGGTCCATGGGACGCCGACGACGAGAAGGGCGTGAAAGGTTGAGAGAGAGGGAACATTTCATCTAGGACCCTGGGGCACAGGCACAGCGAGGGCTACCGGCGAGCCCTTGCTCCTCAAAAATGAAAATCTGGCCCTGTAATTTCTTTTAAAGGGAATCTACCTATTTTCATAAAATTAATGTAGATTTTCCACTGCTTACATTAAAAAAAACACTTTAATTTTTTTTTCTTCATTCATGAATAATTAGAGAATATCGTGTGAAGCTACCCTTAGTGGTAGTATTGTCATCCATTATGTGGTAGTCCACAGTCTGGGGAAGGTCATTGAAAACCGTTGAACATCGCCGCCCACTTCTATAAGAAACTTTTTCCCATTCTAAACTCCGTTTTCTCTATGTTCTATTCTTTTCCTCTTCTTTATATATTTATTATTTCCTCTTCTTTTATATTGTTTCTCCATTCATACCGTACAATATCCCTATATTTTTCCTCTTCCCATAGCACTTTTATCACAGACTTCAACATCCAACTACCGCTCAATATCTCGTCATTCACTTCATCGAATTTCCTCAAACAACTTTCTTCCTTCCTCTCCAATACTCTTCCGAACACATCTTTATTTTCACCACTCCACCCCAAACCCACATACAGAAGTGATGCGAGGATTATTTTTTTATAATTTGTACCAAATTCCGGCTATTGGTTTTGGAATAACTTTATATGCCAGGAAAATTCAACGATAATCGAATTTTTCTCTTGAGAGAGTCGGTATCTTTCCCTTTTAAATTTCATGAATCCCTAAGCATTTGTATCCTCACTGAAAACGCGAAATACTCTCTCAACTTTTTTTTCATTGTGGACCGAACCCTTCCCCCCCTCCTCCTCTTCCAGCTCCTCCCCCACCAAAGATAATATTCCGGGTGCGCGCCTGAGGCCTTGGGTGTGGGAGAGGAGTAGTGGAGGGGAGCGAGGTTGTGGAGGGGGATGAGAGAGGAGGAGGCGTCAGTAATGGGAGCGGAGAGGACGGCGAAGAGTGGCGAGATTAGGCGGGTTGTGGAGAGTGGGGTGGCGAGAGCTCGCGTGAGGGGCGGGCGGGTGGTTTGGGACATGACGAACCGTCGTCAGCCGGAGTGGTCATCAACGCGTGGAATGGCCAATATCCTCATTTGGGCGCGGGGGCAGGGCAAAAGAGTGCGGTGGTGTTGGGAGGGGGTTGGGGGTACGGAGAGAGGCTGGAGGGGTTTGAGGGGTGGGGGGATCGGGCGAATCAACGAGGCTCGCTCCTTTTCCCTTCCACCTCACACCCTCTCGCCCTACTCGCACCCTTCTGAGGGGTGGGGAAGGGAGGGGAGAGGAAGGGCGTGATAGACGGCTCGCAAGGATAAGGTTGGATGGGGTTGGGGGAGAGAGAGGATGGGTTAATGGACTGAGGCGAAGTGCATCCTGGGGAGATGAGAGGAAAGTTTTATTTTCTGCTCTCCCGCGACCATTTGTTCCGCAAGAAAAGTGCGCACATAAGCATTAGTCCTTGGTGTCATTTTTTTTGCCTCAAGACCAAAAGACTTTTATGACGTATGAAAATGTTTTTAATTAATAATATTATTTAATTACTCAAGTTATCGGTAGGTCTAAAACCATGTGGGATTGACCACAATAATTCAAATGACGTGGATTTATCTCTGAAAAGAAGAATAACTCCTCAACTACTAACTTTAATAATATCTGCATAGGTATTTTTTATTTAAATCAGTATTTACTGATATTTAATTATTTTTCCATAATTTTTCCAAATTTATGGTGTTTTCCACATAATCCTTCATCCTCACCGACAATTTACCTTCTCTTAGGAGTTATTTTGAGTGTACTGGGCTGAGGCGTATTCTATTAATCCATAATTTTTCTCATCGCATCCAAATATTAATTTACATTCTTATTTTTCTTCTACAATGTCCAAATTCAACAAATTGAAATAAACATATGCCAAAGAGGAATAAACAGTATTGAGAGGGATAAGAGGCATGAGGAATAAGTTATTTCATATTCCAAGATGCTTCTATGTCAAACTCAATTAAAAATATCTTAAATGAAAACATCAAGTAAAATAGTCATAACATAGCTTTGATAGCTGTGGAAAATCATTAGTTCTTAGCACATACTTATTTCATAGAAAGACTTCTACGAAATGACATTGGTGCAGATTTTAACGCCTCGAATTCAAAACTGAAATTGAATCAATTAATTCTTGCATAGAGATGGTTTTCTTTAAAGATTAGATTAACCGGAAATAGGTTAACTATCGTCTCACCAGTCTGTCTCATGTGCATTCCTTTTTGACTAGCTTCTAATAGAGACGGCATCAAAGACTATTTTACAAGAGATTTAATGGTCTAAGCTAATTTGACGCGAGGAGGAACGAATTCCATCCAAGAAGTTACGGCTATGTGTAATGAATGAATTTGCATGCATTTCCGTCGATGAAATGGAAGTGGGCGTAAATCGAAAGAGCAAGGCGAAAAAGGTGGGGAATTTGCTCTGATGCTGGGAGTGCCTGGCGGGTTAAGGAAAAGGTATGTTGCCGGGGGCGAATTCGTTTGCGAGGGCGAACCTCCCTCCCGTGGCAAGGGGAAACAGGAAATCCTTTCTCTTCCACCCCCACGTGCATGAGTATCATAATCGAATTCTCCATTTGCTTCCCCCTCGTCACAGATGGGTCCTTCAAAAATTGCAATGGTCCCATAAACACTGGCAGACCTTGTGAAATAGTAGTATTGCCAGTGGTAGTATTCTGCCATTAATAGTATTCTTCATAGAAAACTGCTAGTAATAGTGTTCTGTTCAGTTAATGATTATTGTTTTTATGGTTAGAGCTTTTTACTGCTCTTGCTGAAATACTGAAACCAAACCTACCTCGCAAGTTTCCCTGATATTAGCAGTGTCATTTCAACATAAGACTTGTCACCAAAACGTCTGAAATCACTAGTATAAAATCCTCATCATGGTATCTGACATGATGGAAAAATATTGTTGATTATCACAGACTTAGGCTAAGTACAATTGAGGTCCGAGAAATGCTTTGCATGTACAATTAGCAGGAGCCAATAACAATATTCAAATGAGATGTTTTATTCCTAGTTAAGTCTCTATAATTTAAATACTGAGGAGTTAATAATTATGTTAGCTAAGATTTATTTTCAAATACTGAATTCTAAATATTATCTATTATATATTAGAATTTTAAGAAGATTTTAATAAAATTTAGAAAGATTGCTTAAAACTACGGTTAGAATAATCGGTGGAATGAAATATTCAGAACAGAAGTTGAAAAGTTCAATAAGAATTCCAACAGCGTATGAAATAAACACATCGAGATACGGTTGCGATGAAGGCTAAGCTCCCCTATCCTGACTTTTCAAGAAGGTTCTAGCAGTCATAATGTCACATAGTGTAGGAGTTACTGAGAGATTTACATAGATGTTACACTACCAAACTACCTTATGGTGCATAGATTCCTTTCATAGGCAACTATTGCCGCTGGGGTACAACAAATCAAGTACAAATGCTTTGTAAAAATCTGAAGAAAAAATTTGCTTAAAAATAATCTTAGTTTAATTCGTTATCAGCTCAGAGACTTTGAAGGAAAAATCATAGAATGAATATTTTGCCAGCCTAAAATAATGTACGTTCAGTGGATTCAATAGCTCAGTAAGAATACGATACTATATTAATTTTCTATGAGGATATTTTTGATTTTTTTGAACACGCTCCTTCATGATCACTTGCATAACTATTCTTTTTAACCATTGTTAGCATATAAACAACGGAATTACGGAATCAAGGTACTATCTAGAGACGAGAAAGGACTAAGTTTCCATGCTCAGTTTGTTCAGTTAAAAAGGAACTTCCTCTGACGGTAATATTTTTTGATACTATTTGAAAAAATAAAATAAACACTTCGTAGACTTAAAATTCCCTGAATTCCATCGTGGTGAAATTCCTGAGAACGAATACCAGACCAGGGATCAACTCGCGTAGACATTTCAAGGGAAACAAAACCACACGCTTAAACATTAAGTACGTGCTTAAAAAATAATTTTCGTAGCTCATGGAAACCTGAGGTTATTTACGGGGATATTAACTTCCACACAAGGCCCCACTCTAGATCTTCCATCTTTTTGGAGGGAGAGAAAAGGCCATAGTCGCAATGCGCATAGCTTATTTCTCATTTCTTTCATAGGTATCGTGAAGGAAGCAAGGACTTGCTAGGTGAAATGAGCTAACAGTTATTAATATTTTATTTCATAACCAGTACCAAACCTTATTTTGGACACAGGAATTCTCCGACCAATTTTAAAATACCTCGCAACTGAATCCGAAATTACGTCACACTGTCTTTTCAAAATAGCATTTCTTTGTGGGGATCATTGGCCAATCCAAAAGACGGTCTAGGATTCGCGCTAGTTTAGATTAAATTGAAAAAGCACAATGTATTATAAATGCCTAGCTATGTGCCATTGCTCCAACTCTCTGAGCTAGTCTCACCTTTGATCTTTACAAAGAAACAAGCTTGCAACTCATTTTCAGCGAAAACTCATTCTCTGAAAATAAACGTTTTCCGCCGATAATAGAACAGCAATCAGACTATGAACATACTCGTTTAAGTTAGTTAAGTTAGTTCTGCAGTGCAGAGGGTATTCATTGCCGAGGCAAACTCTAGAGCAGTGATGAATTTGCTCTATCATAGGTCAAATTAAACTAAAAAGTGTATCTGGTCTCTTATTAAGACAGGGATTCAGATATAGGGATAAAGTGGTAAATTCACACTAATTTCACATAAATTAGGACAGATCTTAACAACGTAGCCGTACTGTGATTTACGTAAATTTCCCATACTTAGATGATTTCATCATAGAAGCATAAAAAAGGACTTTTGACTCATGGCACCAATCAATTTCCAGATATACAGGACAGATTTCCAGATATCTGAATGAATCAGTGAATATGCTCATTTTTTTCTTATTTTATTTGAGCCGTTTCATATAAAGAGGAAATATGCTTAAAGTGGTTGCCTACATCGGTAAGCATCATCGGTTTTTCAATCCAAAGATTGGTCGACACCAACCCTTTACTCTTTCCTTTTTAATACCAGCTCCTTTTAATGGTCTTTTGACAGTACTCATTTCCATTAATAATTTTATATCACCTTTTATTCTTCGGCATATGCCTTCAGCAACACGTATCTAAGTTAACCGTTATCTGTTGTTTCAATGGTTCGATGCATGGAGTGCCACACTACACACGAACGCTCTAGCGTATTGCTCACTTGTTTGTTAACTTAAGCATAATAGTTTATCCCCCTTGACCATAGTAGTTTCCGCTAGGTGATGAACGCGTTCTTAGCTTGAGTGATTCTCCGATTGGTACCCGTTGAGCGCCTTCCACCCCACGTGATGCCACTGTGAGGCTTACCCTTCCACTTGTTCCGATTTCCTCCTTCCCACCTTGATACAACATGAATCTGAATTATCTCCCTTTTACGTAATTCGATTGTCGATACACTTATATTTACTTTTATACAATTAACCTCATTCCACTGTTATGACCGTTTTAATTTTTATAGTGTTTACGATTAGAAAGAGTGATATTAACACGCGTAATAATAAATATCGTATTCAAGCTCTGCAGGTCTCTGGAAAGTCCCCAACTGAAATTTTGGGAGACTGTTAGACGCAAGAGACTCATATCGTAAGAGGCTTTCAGAGCTGACAGACGTAGGCTGAAAAATATTGAAAGGGTCTCAAGACTTTCAGAAAAGGATAGATCACCCGAGTGTGTTGCTCACAGCGAAGAAAACATAAGAAGCACACGACGCGGATTAGTAAAACACAGCACTCAATTGAAATAAGTTAAATATCAATATGGATTGAAGAGGTGGCCTCCAGTTAACAATCCGCGATCACAAAAAACCATGGCGTAGCGTTCCAACATTTCCTTCTAAGTAAATGAATGAGAAATCATCGATAATTCCCTTTAAGAGACTTTTGAATGTATCCAAAATAAAGACAATTCCAGGTTGGTATCTTATGGTATAGCCTCCCTGTTACACGCTATCATAGTATCTCGCGCATGTCGTCACGAAAGGTGTAGGAAAGAGTGAATGTCATATTTGTAGGGAGAATGGGAAGGAAAACAGGCTCAGTTTGGCGTTAAAGGCGATTGAAGGGACAAGAGGCCCGGGTCACATCATTAGAGTGGCCTAGATCACATCCAAAAGGTTATGCTTCAATCATTATTAAAATTCTATAAATCAGAGGTCGTCCATCTTGAATCCATTCTTTTATTTCTTCCAAATCTATGGTGAAATTAGTAATGCGCCTAAATTCATGGATAAATTAGGAAAGGAATTACTTCTACAGCAAAATTTAAAATGTAGGCAAAACCTCATACGTACGCGTGAGCATGAATTAAATGAGATGAAAGATAAAAGGATATTTAAGACGTAGAAATAAAAAATAAACACTTCAATGAATAGCAGAATAGACATGGAGCAGAGCAGACTGAATCAGAACTGAAGAATAATTTATGCATAAACGGACTGAACAGAAGAATCTTGATTGTTTGCTCTCGTTGGCAGAATTATGAAAACTCTGCAAGTTTGGTCTCAAACGAGCTAGAGGAGAAAATTTTGGAAACCTTTTCGTATGTTCGCCTTTTTTTGGGGGAGTTGATTCTCAAGCACATACTGGAGAAAGGTATTATGATGTAATCGTGATGGAAAATCGTTTTATGACGCCGAAAGAGTCAGCTGCAAGCAGGAAGCAGAGTGACATGAAGAGAGAGGTTCATCTGTGTTGGCCTTCGCTGTAGTGACTAATCCTTCGCTGCTCGTCCTTACTCGCCGGCAAATGCCAATTGACACGTCGCATTTCGCGTCATTACATCAAGACGGATAATCTAAGGCAAATGGCTGTTCGTTTGTGTCCATATAGCGTGAGTAGTGTTTAAGCGGCGGCGGCGTCCTTCACAAAGGATTGTATCAAAGCGTGGGCAACGCTCGCTTCTGGACCGCGTTTTGCGTAGGCCGTAAAGAAATATAGGAATGCGTATTCAAATGAATTATCTGAATTCGTTATCCGGGATGGAAGTTATGTGATTTGGTTGTGTCTTTCCTCACATCTCAGTTTAACTATTTCATGAGTATATTAGAACTAGTTACGACAAGATTAAAATTCAGTAAGTAAGATAGAAACGTTGAGTGGGATTGTAAAAATCCCCATTTTTCTTTCCGTAATGGATAGGTTTCACAAAGTTCAGCCTGAAATCACCGATTTCAGTTAATAAAAATTTTCTTAAAAAAACAAAACAGAATTTTGCTTTACAGTTCGCAATAATGGTAGAAAAGAAAACAATTTATACTACATTTAAAGTTCAAAGACCTAACTTTGGTCTTTAACTGCCATGATAAATCGTAAAATTGGAATATGGTTTTAGTTTTCATGAAAAAAAAAGGCCGAGGATTAAGACAAGTGCGTAACAGTTTATTCTTATATAATACTCGCGGCTATGCCCGGTTTCGCTGGACCAATTCATGTGCGCATCTGTATTAGGATTTAATTCGTATTATTGGCTTTTTTACGTAAGCGGGCATTTCAAAATCGCGTGGTCACAGTGTCGTCCGTGACCACTCGATTTTGCAGATGCTTTGGATTGATGTGATTTTAATGCTGAGAGGTATGTAGCCATCTTTCCTACCTCCCTTCAATTTCTCCCACTAACCCCTCACCATGCCTAGCACTTACTTGCATTCCATTCTGCTCACTTCACCTTTCCATCCTTCTCTACACTCATATTTCAATGCCTCAAATCTCTTTTGAAAGCCTCTGACTCTCACCTTGAATAATTGACCATGCTCCCGTTCCTTACAAAACAAAACAAGAAATTTTACTGCAATATATTGGAAGTAAAAATTAAGAAAGTGTTAATTTTTTATGGCGCATGCTTAGTGTGTAATCACCCCTGCAACTTACGCTAGCTGTGGCAAGTGGCTACTGTATCGATGGATAGAGGCTGGAGGTGACCAGTGGTGTCACCCTGAACCAAACCCAGACCCTTGGATTAGTAGCTCGGAGTATCCATGGGATCATTGCTCAACGGAATTCAGAAATTATTTCGGAAGTGATCATTGCACGAATCTTAAAAACTCTCAAAATATCATCCAGAAATTCGTTTTTTAAATACCGAGTAGCCACGAATATAAACTATTTCAACTTAATAGTTGGATGATATCATTAAATGATTAGAAATTGAAAACCTACTCGAACGTAAGGAGAGAATTTTGAGTCTTAAAACCTCAAAAACGGGAAAAAAACTTCATCCGAGAGGCCTTTGATATCTGAGAAGCATTTATATTATAAAATATTGGAAATTGTTGAAACCATTCAGACTAAACTATTCTTTATTCTTTTTATACATTCATTTTTGATTTGCGTTAACCTGGCCTCAATTTAACTTCAAAGGCTCATCTTGGCTGCAAGAAATCTTCAGGTGGCTAAATTTAAGGCAAATATATTATGAAGAATATGGGACAGAAATATAATTCCCAAGTTAATTGACATACCCCTCCGGATGGACGGCAGCCTTTATGTGATGTTCTCATGATGATGACACCTAGAGCTCTAAGATCCAACTTAGATACCATATATGCACCTTCAGTTTACATGATTTGCATTTTTTTAGTTATTTTATAAAAGTATACATTGTGTGAAATAAATGTGTTTCTAAAAAAATTTTTTTCAATCTCAAAAATTAACGTAAGAGTATATTGAAATCGGAGCCAGTCCAGTACTTTTTTATCTTATTTATGCAAAATTATTCATTATGTAAACCCTTACTCCTGGCTGTCTTGCCGTGATGTGCACACAAAAAACAAACAAATAAGATAAAATTTTCAGATCTATACGTTATTAGGGTGGGTCGCGGTAGTCTAGGGGTAGAGCGTTGGACTCTTAACCGGAGGGCCCAGATTCGATTCTTGGGTAAGCCTCTCTGGGCACCCTCCAGCTCTACCCAAGCTATATGACTTTTCGGGTACCAGATCTTCCTGCGAAAACCATAACCGGCACAGGGAAAGGAACTGGCTCCCTACTTTGATGCATGAGTTTCGCACAACTGTAACTGATGGATCTGCGCTTGGCAGTAGTATTCCACGAGTTTAAAAAGTCCAAGGTAAACTTTGGGAATAATATTCATCATTGCATTGTTTAACTTTGATAATGGTTCCCATCCCGATTTATGCACAAAATTGTATCTTTGATGATTGTGATATATAATGTTTTAGTGAAAAGGAGAATCAGGAAGACCTATAATACCTTGCGAAGTGGGGAAAAATATCAATTTTTCAAATTTTTTATACATGCATATTTAGTGCATGTACATATATATGTAGTATATTACATATGTACATAGTATATAAATATATATACATACATAGTATGGGTCGCGGTAGTCCAGGGGTAGTGCGTTGAACTACCCCTGGGCGATTCCCGGGCAAGTCTAGGGCACCTGCAGCTCCACCCAAGCTGTGAAATTTCGGGTACCAGATCTTCCTGGGAAAACGATTACCGGCACAGGGAAAGGAACTGGCCCCCCTACCCTGATGTGTGAATTTCATACACTGTCAGGTTGAGTACTGGGTGAATTCTACCATCACCTACCAAACTGACCTTCGGGTTGAATACTGTGATTACGGTGTTTATACATTATATATGTTATATATACTATCTATATATATGTATATGTATATGTATATATATATATATATATATATATATATATATATATATATATATATATATATATATATATATATATATATATATATATAATTATAGTTCTTAGTTTTCACACTTTTATTACTGTGTTTTCAGGCTGTTTGAGGATGACAAATGAAAGATGAGATGAGGCTAGAAATAATCATTCATTTTCTAAATTAAATATATATATAACTAAAAGAGCACATCATTATGGTGTATCCATGCACACAGAATTTGTGAAAGTGTAACATGCCAATTATGCAGAAAAGTGGAAAGATAAACTCCATTGAAACACAAAAATATTAATATTTTGGCTCGGTTAGATTAAATTTTGAGATTTAACAGGCCTCAAAATTACTTTTTTTAACTTAGTTATCCTTTTCATTAAATCTGGCGATTTACCTTATCTAATTTTAGATCGGATGGCATTTGTATCACAAAGGCGTGCTACGTATCAAAGGAAAGGATGGGCACATTTATATTATCACATAAAGGTTAATCTGCTTTATACTCGGCCTGATGCAAATTCAGACCATTAAAAATGTGGAAACTATGGCATTAATTCATAAATTTTCCAACTTATGCAAAATATCACCGTAAAATAGCGCCGAGGTAGAAAATGACACTAATTTTCACAAAAATGAACAAATTTTTACTTGTAGGTTTCAAAGATGCATTCTGAGCTAGCATTATTTACTACATTTAAATATAATGTTATAAAATAAGTAAATAATCGCCTATCTCATTTTTATAAAATATGACATAAAGGGTAATTTTAGCAACCATCTAGGAATAATGTAAACAAATTGATACAAATAATATTTTTCATAATTATATTATTGCCCGCTTTCAAGTGTATCAGAAAAAACGTACAATTACTTGTATTCCAGAGGTATTTGAGGTTAAAATTAAGGTATTAATAAAAATTGGTGTAAGTAGACCCAGTTTGAAAGCATGCTAAACATCTATTTGAACATTTTATGCATTATTATTTTTTTCTAATTTCAGGCTCATATTTTAAAAAAAGATAAATTAAAGGAGATGTTTTTTCATTTTTTGAAAATTTACCATTTCCTTAGCAATCCCTTTAACTTGCAATCAATCGTAATTTTAAAATGCACCATAACGTATGTGGAAATTTAAAAGCTCCAAATGGTATTATGGTATTTATGCACATGGGGAACGCTTTCCATTATATATTTTTTTTCAAATTATTTGGTAGATAACAATTCAATTATGTCACAAATCAAAAAGGCCAGAATAACACACGGATTTTGATTCCATTTGGAATAAAAGTCCGTGAGTTATTCTGGTCTTTAAAATCTATATCTGTTTGTGAAAAAGAAATCTTGAAAATATATTTATCCAAAGCCTTCAAATGAAAACTGAACTAAAAACAACATTTTTTTTCGTTATTTGGAACTTATTTACTTTGTTGTAGGAACTTATTTTATTCTCTAATGGAAGGCACCCACCATCATTTGCTGAAAAACATATTTGCAAAGAGAGCCGAGCCATGCATGCGTAAATAATTTTGAGCTAACTTTCCTTTTCAGTCATTTTTTCTTTCTCGTATTTTCAAATCACAAAATTAGTTGCCTATAAATTATATTTCTGGTATCTTATATCTTAAAATGTGGTCAACTTTTCTTTTTCTTTAGACCACCTAAATTCAGGGGAGTAGCAAATAGTATATAGTGCGTGGACGTAAGGAAAATATCAAGTGATGCTATGCATTCATTTAATATTAGATAAGACGGAAATGAATGTCATTCAAGCCAACTCTGAATTATATGTTCTCTAGGGCGAATATTTCAAAAGATAATTACGAAAGTTAATAAATTATTTCGAAGCACGTATGATACATAGCACGAGATTTAAGGTTTTTGTGTTTTTTAGGGACTGTTATCGGATCATTCATAAGGGAATCACTATAATGGAACTTGAAGTAAGACGAAGAGACATTTATCTGAAGGATTACTAGTTTGGGCTAGCAAGCAAGACAAGATCAATAAGAGTTTGATTTCTTAAATACCGTTCCACCATAGATCTTCGCCATAGATTCCACCATAGATTTTTCTAAAAATCACACCTGAAATTATAAACTAGACTTTCACTGATTAGTACAACAATTTCAATGAATAGAAAAAACAATATTCAGTATGGTAAAACTAAGTAAAGAATCGAATAAGGTTTAATTTAATGAAAATGGATGAAGTTTGAACAATATAGCAAATTTGGACTAAATACAATTAAAAAATCAGATCGATTAGGGTAATTTAAGGGATTATCTTATTATAATCAAGGCTTGGCACATTCCTTCCTTCACAGTATTATGAGGGAAGACATCGCCAGGAAAACTTCATAGTTCAGTTTTCTTCACATGATCCATCTCTTGTGTTTTAATTTAATATTCAATTTCATTTATATTCATTTGGGTTTTATTTTAATTTTGATTTATAAAGGAGACCTATGTATTTTCTTATGATTGCAAGAAGGCCCTTGCCGCTTAAAATAAATCAATTTATTCTTTCCTGCCAGATGTTTAATGTCTCTTTTTACAGCTAACTACCTCACTATGTATTTCTCCAATGACATAGGTTTGGAGTGGACAAAGTGCATTGTCCCTCAAGCCTCCAAACCTGACCCCACGTCTATTATCAAGAATCACTGACCTTCAACATAAATTTCAGAGGAGGTTTAGATGTCTTGGCTAAGAGAGACTAAATTTTTTTTTGTAGTAGAAACCTGCGCTCTGAAGCTAAAATACCCATTGCCATTAATCTACGAACAAAATTTGGCGGCCCAGGCTTAAGAAGTAAAATATACGAGGGCGATTCGAAAAGTAAGGTCTCCTATTTTTTTTATGAAAAATTAAATTTATTCTCAACTTTGCGTGCATCGTTGGAAAGGTTGAGCATTTAGCTATTTTTCTACTTAGTCGCCTTGACGATCAATCACTTTTTACAACCTTGTAAGCAGCTTTTTAATACCGGCGTCGTACCTTTCTCCCGCCACATTGCGAAGCCAACTGACGACTGCTTCTTGCACTTCCTCGTCTGACTTGAATTTCTGCCCTCCAAGGTGTTTTTTGAGAGCGGGAAACAAGTGGTGGTCACAGGGGGCAACGTTCGGACTGTAAGGAAGGTGGTCGATGATATCCCAGCCGAATTCATTGAGCAGGGTGGTCGTTTAATGTGACACATGTGGACATGCGTTGTCATGATGCAAACACACTCCTTTGGTGAGACACCTTGTTGTAGCCGAGGACCCTTGACACAATATTCTGCGCGGAGAAGTAGCCACTCTCTTCATTAAGGCCTTTCTTTATCTCATGATGGGTAATTCTCCGGTTATGGCGCACCATATCGTCAATTGAAGCCACTCAGTTGGCTTCGCCACGCGGTGGGAGAAAGGTACGACGCCGGTATTAAAAAGCTGCTTACAAGGATGCAAAAAGTGATTGATCGTCAAGGCAACTATGCAGAAAAATAGCTAAATGCTCAAGCTTTCCACAATATACGCAAAAATGGTAATAAATTTGATTTTTCGTGAAAAAAATAGGAGACCTTACTTTTCGAATCGCCCTCGTATATATGAAGAGGGACAATCGTTTTTGAATAACGATATTATGAGTCGAAGTAAAATTTAGCCTTTTGGAAACTTAAGTATCTTAGTTAAGAGGTCGGTGACTCAACAGTATATGCAATGCGTTGGTTTTTTAATATCCGTTAGCCCTTCCAAACCTATCACAATGGCGACGAGATTCGCTTTTTTTGAGGATTTTCTTAAAACAGCTATAAGTATTGGGATATTAAAACAATAAAAATTCGCCATGAATTAAAACCGAACTAATATTTAAAGACCTTTCGGGAATTGTTCAATATATTTGTGCAGATACTTCCTGTTTTTGTTTGTTAAGGTGAACAGCATTATTTTAATACCAATTTTCTTGCAAGTTCAAGAATTTTATCAATGACAACGCATAAATGTATTTCACATCTCGTGTAGAATTTCATGATTTTAATAAGGAAATAATTGTTCGAAAATGTACATATGCACACAAGTACATAGACGCATGAAATAAGAAGAATAAATATAATAAGTATTGGTAACTGTTTTTTGGATAGGCCATTCACATGGAGCTTGCGAGGGAGGCGACAAAAAGTTCGAGGCCGGGAAGTAGAGAGGGAAGTGAGGTCAGGGCAGCTTGCGACGGGGCGAGGGTATTCATTCCGTTTGTGACGCCGTGGGAGCGTCGCGGCCCCACCAACACTTTTCTCTATCTCTCTGGCTGGGTTCTGCCTCAATTGCGCGGTGCCGGAAGGGGTGGGCCTAGTGCACTAGCGGGCTGCAGGCACGGTCGTATCCCTATTGCCCTGGATCCAAGGGTCTCCCTCCCTCCCTCCTAGGCCACATATTTCCCCCGGACTCCACCCACTCTCTTCCCCTCCCCTCCTCGACACTCCGCCCGAATGCCACATATCCCCCCGTTCAGCCAATACCAGAAGAGGGTTATTCAAGTCCTACATCACTGCGAGCGTTTTGCCCCGCAATTGTTTTCGCGGCTTGAAGAAATTGGAACGAAAATGTACCCAAAATTCTCTCCCGATCCGGAGAGTTTTTCCATAGCTGCTTTTCATCTCCACTTTCCGAAATTATGTACCAATGATGAATGAAAGTATTATCCCACCGAAAACGTTCCCTCTGGGGTTATTTAATCAACATGCAGCAGTTCGTGTTTTACTTGTAAAGGGATTCGTTATAGGTGTATGTGAATGGATTATGAATAGCCTTGATGTTTTGAATATGTATGGTATTTTTTTCGTGCACATATTCGTTGAAAAAATCAGCAGGCCAACGCTTCAAAATAGCGGTGGAAAATACTATCTAAACGCTAAAGGGTTAGCTTACCTTGCCATCTTATTGGAAGGTTTTGGAATGAACATTAACTAATAAAGAACTTAACCTATATTTTACTTTTTATTAGATGAAGAAACTTCAATATTCAGTTTATCTCGTGTTTAGATGAACCATGTGTGACCATAAGAAAACATGTAGCAGTGTTTTAGCTTTAAAATTTCAAGTTTTTTTTCAGGAAATCAGTTGTATATTCGATTTAAAATAAAATATCCATCTTCTATGCTCAATAAAAAAGTTTATACTTTGAATGATGTGCGACACATCAATACACTTCATATTATGTCTTCCAAAGAATGGCCATCCATCCATTCGGAAAAATCAATTTAATTACATACCCAAAGAACATTTGCGAAGAATATCACACTACTCTTTTATGACCCGAAACGTGTAATTTAAAATTAAATGAATAACTCCGCGGAATATCTGACATTCCGTAATGTCATTTAAAGCTACTGAAAGCTACCAAAACAGCTATCTGTTCAGTAATATTATAAACTATATAAATTACAGTGACAGTTTTAATCTTTTACCCCTAAATAAAAATGGGTAAAATTCGAAAATTATGGGGAAAACAGAGGAGGAGAGCAATTTGGGTTAACTTTACCATAAACTCGCCCGGTTAAGACATGGTTAAATGACAATACATTTGAAAAAATGTAATGTAAGAAGCAAAATTATATTTTTCTCTGAATTAACTTACCGATATTAATTCTAAAATATCGGAAAGACAAAAACATTGTTCAACCAGCTCTAAAAACAGTGATAACCTGAGAACTGGATCCGGACTTTAAGCTGACAGAAGAAAACCTTTCAATGGATGCTCCAATAAATTTAAATCAAAATCACACCAATATAATTATTACTATAATTACAGTACCGGCCTCATTGGAACAGGAGATGCCGCGATTTCACCTTTGTTTTAAAAAAATGGCACCTGATGCCAATAAAGAAGTAATTACGGAAAAATACTTGCAGTTTGAAGGACTCGCATTATACCAGCTTATCAATTTCTTTGTAATTGATTCCTCATAGCTTAATTCCTGGTGCCATAATTTTCGTACTTTCTCTGGCCAGCCAGTGACATAAAATTGAATTCTTATTATTAGTGTTAGTTATTATTATAATTATGTTTTCATGCCTCATCTTTTTTGTAATACAGATTTCGAAATCATCGCCACGAGGAACCGTATTAAGCCGACTAATAGCGGGGATTATTATTCTGAGGGCTTCCGTCATATTCTTCAGAAAAATACTATTAATATGCAAATTAGACATTTCACACATTCTTTTTTTAAGAAATTTCTTGAAACCAGCATATAAAACCTCAGGTTATAGGGGAAAATGATATATATGCAACTGAGAATATATTTTCTTCTAGATCCACGATTTAAAAAATATATTTCCTTACGATTTTCATTCATTTTTTTTGTTATAGCTCCACGGGAATAGCACCTGAGTGTGCAAGACTTTGTTCAATTTTATATTAAGGGGCGAACTATTATGACATTTATATCTTGATATAAAGATCAAAGCCGCTACGGTTGGTGCACATGCCATTCAAATTAAAGTTTCCAAATATTTTTCCTTTTTTTCTTCAAGTTACCTTGGGCGCTCGATACCGATAAAAAATGTATAGAGTAACAGAGTAAGTTTCCCTCCTTCATCTGTACCCTTAACATAGAATCCACCAAACGTCGTCTCTTCTTTGCGGTAATCAAATACTTCACGTGGGCACTCCATGCAATCGACGACTCCCGTGTTTTACTTCCTTCTCAATTTCCACAATTAGAACACTCTACTTATAGTATTCCATGACTACGGTGATGTCAACTCTAAGGTATTTTTTATTTACGTATATATATATATATAATATATATATATATATATATATATATATATATATATATATATATATATGCACTTATAGGTATAAAGTTTGAAGACTGCGCGACGATATTATTTACTTCGCTTTCTTCAGGCATAATTCGCTAGATAGAAACGCATTTATGTTTTCTCCCGCTCCGCTCTCAATATTTTCCATTCCTCTCTTCGCTACTGAACTCCGTGTAGTTAATTACCTTATTTTTCTTACATTTATTAAATCAACTTTCGAAAGGGAAAGGTAATCTAATGTGAGTGACCTTTAGATTCCTCAGGGGTTCCCGATGCTTTCAGCAAAATTACTTTCCTCCCTGCATGCACCTTTACCAGACAAACCAATAGTAGCTGTGTGTTCGGGGTGTTTCCCATAGAAAGTCTAAAGGTTCCAAAAGGACACCCGTCGACGGGAGATAAAGTTCCTCAAAACTTCGACACGAGGCTCTGCTTACCTCTAAATTTTATCTGAGCAATAATCTCGGAGACTACATAACCTTGCCCGTTCTTAGGTTGCAATATTTCCTTCGCATTGACATTAAAAAAATAAATATAAGCAGAATATTGTTGTCTTGAATACTGTTCGCCTTAAATTTTCCATTTAACTTCCAATTTGAAGTTTTTTTCCTGGGTTTTTGTGTTATTCCCTAATGCTGAATCCCATTCACTGACATCCGTTCAATATTCCTTAAACTTGGTTTAAGTATTTTTCCTCTATACCTACCCTAAGAGGACCTCCTTTCTATTAAAATAATTATGTCTTAATGTTTGACTCATTCATCTACGTTTTCTCCATTTTATGAAGCTGTATTTTAACCATTCTCACTCATCTCACATGCGTATATAATTCCCATTCATTAATTTGAACTGCAGATTCTGCTTCCAGCACCAGTGTTCGAAGAAATGAATGATTTTCTGCTCCCCGATTCCAATCAACCAAACCTCTGATCTAATTGATACCACTTTCCCATTGAATTTTCTTGCATATTGATTTCTTGTTTGCAAACATCTTCCTTGAGAAAGGTAAACATTTTCTCTGTGAATACATAGTAGTTTGCACCTCTCTTAAGTCCATCTCAACTTGGGCTAACTCGCTTAATATCAGTCGAACTCTTAATACCTTCATCGAATTGAAAAATAATGTTTTCACTTTTAGTTATCAACGGCATTATTGATTGCGAGCACGTCTTCTTTCATGACAATTAGGAGAATTTCAGTCAAAAACGTGGATCCCTAAAATTTCCTCACGTCTTAATGAAAAAATGAGATATTGGCGTCTCTGACAGATGATAAATTTACTGAGAAAATTTCTCCCTACTATTTACTCCTTTATCAAGAATATCCTAGCAATTTAAAGACTACACCCTTGAATTTTACCTCATAAAATGTGTGACTCCTAACTTATATCCTAAAATGATTAATCATTGCTAGTTGAATTATTGTTTTTCCATTGGATTCCGTTTATATCCCATTTTCTAATTGTTCTGGGCAGTATATTTTCACATTCAACGAAATTGCAATGCAAAAGGTAATAACGAGTATATGATGGTTCATGACTTAATTTGTACTGATTACGCTCATATATCATCATTCCTAGCTATTATAAATACTCTCTTGATATTTTAATAGAACGGATCACACTTAAGATGGCGAAATGAAGGTAAAATGTTCAGACTTGCTCATGGCAAATGCAGTAGGCAGGAAGAAGTAACCTCGCACATTACTATGAAAATCGATTTATCAAGAAGTGAGAGAGCAAGGTTACATGTGTAAAATTTTAAAAGGAGTAGGCGAAAGTGCAACTTTCCAGTGGCCTTTGTCTATAATCCAGAGAGCGCCGTTAAGGATGCAGTTGTAAAGAGATTCAATAAATAAAGAAAACAATTCAAAGAGAGGAATTATGTAGGAGGGAAAAGCAACCGTAATGGTGAAAAGAATAGTTCAATCATCGAATTGAAATCCCGATGAAACGGCGTATTTTTAGGTTTTCAAGATGGATAGTCTTGATTTCCATGATTAGCGTGAATAACCGTGAAATAGTGGCCATTAATCAAATTGGGTGGACCTTTGGAGAATGTGGAGCTTACAAATCAGAAGGTTATTCTAATTTTAAGGGACAGAGTACATGAATAAAAAGCTTTTTGACATGATTTTCAGAAGAGCTGATCTTAGAAATCATCATATCATATAATCAAATAAATAATGTTAATAAGGGCTGCCTGAGAAAGAAGATAATTTACTTTTTTATAGCTTTGGTAAGGTAGGAAATATTCAGAAGTCTAAACAGCAGTGTTCCAGAAGAATAAGTCTCTGACTGCTTACGTTTTTATGTGACGAGTATTAATTCAAGAAATTTATCTGAAAGCCTCCTTAGTGTAATAGTTTTAATAAGGGCATATTTGATTGAAAAAGGTGGCTAAACAACCTAATCATATGGCGGATGGATTGAAAAAATATCTATAAAAACTGCTGATACTATATCAGTTATTATTCATTGCTAGTGCACTACTAGGAAGAAGGATTTTATGCTTTCCTCCCGTATGATGTTAGTAAAGTCTTGACAGATCTACCGCTTACGTAATGTAATCAGCTCCGGACGTTTTGATGACTGAATTCCATCTCCCGCAGGGAGACTTCGAAACAACTTGAGGACCATCACAGGGACCAAAATAAATAGTGCCCGTGAAAGAAAACTCAGAGAGTTATCAAAGGCTGAAAGTTTTTGGATACGATGGATGAGTAGGCCCCTTTGGCGAGTGAAACTATAGGACTGGTCACTCCGGAAATGTCGTTTCCTCATTCAGGCGATGTTAAGAAGATTCATTTCCTGTGGCCTTTATGAATAATTATTCCATAAATTACAAACCCCCTTTAACAACTTTATATTTAGAGCTCTATATCTAGACGTTTGTATAATTTTATGGAATAAATTCATCCATGTAAATATATATATATATATATATATATGTATATATATATATACATATATATATATATGTATATATATACATATATATATATATATATATATATATATATATATATATATATATATATAATACGGAAACACTCAACGAGCGGCATAATATTGGTACGGCACAATAGAACACAAATAAAATAGTAACACTTAAAAGGACACTCACACGGTAAATTGTTTCAGCTTTCGGCCTGTGTGTCCTTTTAAGTGTTAATATTTTATTTGTGTTCTATTGTGCCGTCCCAATATTATATATATATGTGTATATATATATATATTATTATATATAAATATATTATATATATACATATATATATATATATATTATTCTATAACTATATTATAGAATAAATTCATCCATACATATATATATATATAAATATATATATATATATATATATATATATATATTTATATATATTTATATATATATATATATATACACACATATTGATATCCCACGCAGCAAAAGTTGTTCTCAGGATCATAAACAAAAGGATAGAGAGTAGGGCAAATGATTACTTAGGGGATGATCAGTTTGGGTTTAGGAAGGGGAGAGGTACGCGTGATGCCATTGCAGTAATGACATTTTTAATCGAGAGGAATATAGAACACAACCAGGAGGTATTCGCCTGTTTCGTAGATTTCGAAAAAGACATTTGATAGAGTGAATTGGGAAAAACTAATGAGTATATTGCAGAAGATAGGAATAGATTGGAGGGAAAGGAGGCTAATCCGCAACCTGTACATGTCTCAGACTGCTCGGGTGCGGGTGGGAAACGGGGAGTCAGGATGGGCAGTGTTAGGAAGGGGTGTTAGGCAGGGTTGCCCATTATCACCGTTGCTGTCCAACCTGTACGCAGAGGAAATGATCAAAGAGGCATGGGAAGAACTCGAGGTAGGAATGAAAGTGGGCGGGGAATTCGTAAAATCAGTTAGGTTTGCTGATGACCAAGCTTTAGTTTGTCAGTCAGCCAAGGGGCTGCAAGCATTGCTGAGTGAATTGGAAATTCAGTGCGACAGGTACGGGATGAGAATCAATATTAATAAAACAAAGGTTATGCGATTTTCTAGAAAGAAAAAGGCCAAGCTTAACATTAAAATAGGAGGGCAAAAACTAGAGCCGGTAGAACAGTTTACGTATCTCGGTAGTGTTTTGGACCAACACGGTCAAAGTAGTAGGGACGTAAGGAGAAGAATTGCGCTAGGCAAAGAGGCTTTCACAAGGAGGAGGGAGTTGATGACAGGGACTTTGAGTAAGGATGTTAAGAAAAGACCCGTAAAAACTTTGATATGGAGCGTAGCTATGTACGGAGCGGAAACGTGGTCATTGAAGCAGGAGGATAGACGTAGGTTGGAGGCTTTTGAAATGTGGGTGTGGAGAAGAATGGAGAAGGTGAAATGGACAGAGAAGAAAACAAATGAGGAAGTACTTGGTATGGTGGGCGAAGAGAGGGGTTTGTTGGGAGCAATCCTATGGAGGCAGGAAAAGTGGATGAAGGGGGTGTTGACCGGCAGTGGGATGTTGAAGACTCTGATAGAGGGTAGAATGTTGGGCAAAAGAGGAAAGGGAAGGAACAGGATAGGGTTGTTGGACGGGATGAAGGGAGGAAGGAAGTACTCAGTGATGAAGAGGGACCTGATATAGAGTAGGATGATGGATTTTGTGTTTTGTTAGGAGTAATAAAATATTTGTTTGGTAGTTGTTTCCATCCAAAAACCTACCTTAACCGGTAGATTACCTTAACAAAAATATATATATATATACACACACACACACACACTCATATATATACATATGGCACCCTCCTCCATTTATCCCGTTCTCCTTCTTCCTGCCTGATCCCTCCAGTCCCTTTTAATCCAATTCCCAAAATTATTTTTTTGTTTCACTGCCATCCCTTAAGCGCTATATGGTTTTTCCTCCATTCCCGATCGCTTTCATGCTACGGTGGGTTCGGTGCGGGAGAGGGACCATATGGCACTAATAACTCCCGAATTCACCCCCTTTTGTCCGTTTGTATGCGCCCTCCCTTCGCCTTTTCCCGTTCTCCCCTTGCACCACTCTTCCGATGGCCGCTCGTGGAGGACCAAGCCATTGACAGCCTGGCCGGAACCCATGGGCCGCTGGCCGCTAAGGGCTTTGGGGTCCACGGAATGCTCTTCTGTCAAAGTACCCATGGACGGTAAAAGTCTTTGTGGGTTTCCTAAGTGATTTCGGTAGGTCGGGCGAAGTTCCGTTTGACGTGAAAAATACGAAATGGAGACGGGTGGAGAACGAGGACAGGGTTTTCTTTGAAAGTCTTCCACTTTTCATCCTTATCCATTAGCTCACCTTTGGGGCCAAATATAACTCCCGATATCAATAATAACTCGTAAATATCCCAACTTCTACAAAATTCGAAGACTTGAGGAAATGTAACTAAATCGCTAGCGCTACCTTAAGATGAATTGAAACGACATTTAGAGGCATACATAAATGCTTTCGGAAAATGTATTTTGCGTCAAGAAAGCAATAGTGAGAAGTAATAGCTTTAACAATATTTATAAAACTCCAAGAGCACAGTGCAGAATTAGA
>NW_027286070.1:33500062-33755062 GCF_022747635.1 Hetaerina americana
CTTATTTGATTCCAATTTTCCGCAATGTCCCTTCTATCATGCCATCGAGTAAACCTGGACCTGAGATATCCTCACCTATGCTATATTCTTTTTCAATGTCTAACCTTGTTGGCCTAATGCTTTTGTTATACTGTTGTTGTAAATATTCCTTCCATTTATATAAAATTTCCTTTGGTGGAACTAAAATTTTTCCTGACTTATCTTTGATTGTTGCCTTACATTTTTCCTTCTTACATCCTGAAAGTGCTTCAACCTTACAACATAGAGAACCAATGTCACCGTTTCTTTGTAAACTTTCCTTATCTTCACCCTGCGTCATCCACTAAGCTTCATTAACTCCAATTCTTTTGCTCCTGTTAATGCTTCGAAAACCCATTTTGTAAACGGGCCTCTCCGTTTTAACTTTTCGAATCGGAGACTATGTTTCATTGTAATTAAAATTATAGTCTGAGTCCGCATCTACTTTCGGGCAACGGTGCAAATTAATCACGATTAATTAATTAATATGATTCAATGATAAACCTGAACTCTCTGGTTTGGGTGACCCAATCAGGACCAATTACCAATTGTCTCACCAACACAGATCCAAGGTTAACAGAAAGCACATGCATTTCCTCCAAGTTATGGATTTAGTTTATAGCAATGGAATATTTATATATACTTCCTTAATTATAGCCATGTTCCACTGCCGGAAAACTAGGAGAGTAAAAGATTACAGACAGGTATACGAAGAATTAAAATTGAAAAAGGATGTTGGGAGGGTGGGTTCCGCTTGCTTATCTCAAAGACCAGGTAAAAAACGGCTGATTGTTTATTACTGTTGATTTAGGCACATTAATTAATTGTTAGAATATTGAAATCTTCATATTTTTTTCTTACTCTCCTCTTAATACTGGCCATAGTTATTTACACTTCACTGTAATCCCTCTTTTTACTGAATGGAGATTTTGGGCATGACAGCCAATAATTTAGACCTCAATCCGTCTGAAATGTAATCCTCTTCCTAAGATAATATTTAACGATTTGTTTTTTGCTAAAATATCAAAAAAGTGTGTTCAGTCAACGCTTTCATTTTGTAACGTGTTATAATTTTTCATCGTTTTATTCTTCGCTTATGTCATTGGGTGAAAATATGATAATAAATATACGAGTGATATCATATATATAAATATACATTAATTAGCAGTATTAGTACTGTACACCTCAAATTAATGTAAATACCTCTTTCCTGTGGATATGATTTATCAGTTCCCTAAACATTGTTTTATTTTCACAATTCCTTTTAATCATTTCAAAATAAACTGCCACTTGAGTTTCCTTGAGAAAAATGATGTTTGGGTTGAATATTCTGTTATAATGTTTTTGATTACCATTTACACGGGTTCCTGTGCTCTTTTTTTGTCTTTGATAAAGACATTAAACTTCATTATTTACTTCGAATAAGAATCTTAGAAATGATATAATATTAAATTCCATAAGTGACCTGAAACTTAAACTAATTTTGGTGCCCTGGCAAAAATTCATCTTCTCTTTCTGAGTAAAACGAAACATCGAGTTTGGTTTAAAAAATTAAAAGGCCTATGATCAGCATCGACGATCAAAAGACGTTAACTGCAATAGTGCAAGTTATCTAGATTTCTAATGATATACTATTGTTCCATGTCTCGAAACATTCTCCTAGGTATTTCGCTGAATAAAAAAACAAATATTGATTATAATTTTTTAATTATGAATCTCTAATTACAGATATAATAATTCATAAAAATATGATATTTACAAAAACGATGTTAAAAGCAAATGTGCAATAAACCACGCCACAGTCTGGTGAAATTCCTTAATCCAGTATTAGTCCACTCCATTTAATTTGATTGTATTGTATACATTATATTTGATAAAATTGTATACTTTTTGGTACACTATTTCGCGCAGAATAATATCTGAAATTGGATTGATAGAAACCCATATCGAAAACCGAAGCTCTGAATGGATTCCTTTGAAATCCTACAAAATAGATGAAACTTAAATTTTTCAAGTTACGTATCAATTTAAATAATTTCAGACAACCTTAGAAAGTTAAAATACACATAAAATACATATATATAGACATATGTGTTAACTTTCTGTTATGTATGCTTTATTAGTCGCTTGAATTACTTCTATACGAATATTATACTATTTCTGTTCTTCGAGTTAATCCCTCGCACATTTAATCGTTCTTTACAAGCTCCCTAAATATTTCACGACATATTTTTAAAATAAAAATTAAACGTATTAATTTGGGTATTAAAGAGACGAGATAATCCCTTTTTCCGCCTAACAATTATTTTAGGTGTTGCGTAAAAGAAAAATCAATCGAAATCATATCACGTATTTGTGGGGACCGGCATAGTAAAAACTAAAATCATCATGCTCCAAATAAATAGTGCGAGTTTCACAGAAATTAAATCAATAGTATTCGCATGCTTAGAAAGGTTGGCATCAAATCGGGATCCACACATTGTTTCAATATTGGGTCCGGGCAGCCAGGTCGTATCCTCATCATTTGCATTCACGCCGCCATGGGTTAGTTGCGTCCATTCTGTCTGGACTGGGTAATTTGAGAGAATGAATTAAGCTGTCGTGAGATACGTCAATCCTCTACCCTTTGTCTCTCTCTGCCTA
Organism: Hetaerina americana; assembly: GCF_022747635.1. Lineage (NCBI taxonomy): Eukaryota > Metazoa > Arthropoda > Insecta > Odonata > Calopterygidae > Hetaerina > Hetaerina americana. The sequence continues at coordinate 33,502,724 of NW_027286070.1, forward strand.
AACACACAAGCCTCTTTGTTATCCAATTACTGTGCGTATAAATTATCCATTCTCTATCTCATTTGCATATAATGACTTGGGTATCCATGCAAAGTGTTACTTGAAGGATGGATAAAGCTAATTGATCTAGCTTTATAGTAAACACGAGTTAAATTATAAGAAACCTATAAAATATTTTACTTTGGTTCAGAATCGCATTATTGAGCGTTGAATATAGATCATATAATTGAAATTGAGGTTCAATATCCGGTGCAGCGACGTTTCCTTCCCTTATATTACGAGGGTCATCCGGAAAGTAGTACCCGTTCGTGAAATAAAGACACAAAAGTAAATATTAACAAACATAAAAAATTTTATTTGAAAGAGGATACTTTAAACTACTTCTCAACATAATCTCCAAGCAAATTAAGGCATTTGTCATAACGTGTGACAAGTTTCTGTATTCCTGCTGCATAGTCCTTCGCCGCCAGCTCATTGAGATACGCGAGGGACCCATCTTGCACAAATTTTTGCATAATGCAGATGGTGTTTAACTTTCATGAACAATTGTTCGAGAAACATTGGGAAAATGCTCACAGATGTCATCAATTGTGACGCGCCGATCGTTCCTCACGAATTCGTCAACTGAGCTCACCAGTTGGTCTGTAATGACAGACGGTCTCTCCGAACGCTCATCGTCGTGTGTGTTCCCCCTCCCCATGTTGAAGTTGCGACACCACCGCCGAACAGACGACTCGTCCATTACATTGTCTCCATACACCTCCTTTAATTGGCGATGATTATCACATGGGCGAACGTTTCTTGCATTGAGGAATTTAATCACTGCCCTCACTTCACAACTGGCGGCGTTCTCAATTTTTTTAAACATTGTAAACAATCACAGAAACAACACAGGCAATGCTAGCGTCACGCAACTTGGTTCAGAGAAGGCAGACAAGCCACTGAAGCTATCTGACCTCGTCCAGCGGCTACTCGCGTCGTCAGCACTTCATGCGGCACGAACGGGTACTACTTTCCGGATGACCCTCGTAGATAGAATAAATACAGTTTATTCTATATATATATATATATATATATATATATATATATATATATATATGTATATATACTACCTTGATCAAAAAGTACCCGGAATAACCACCGTGTGGCGCTCCCATCGTTCCGATTTGAGTTCTGTTTTTTTTTGTTAAATTGGTACATCTGTTGTTGATATTCCCTTTAAATCTTAGTGTCATAACTTGACATTTGCAAAAGTTACGTAGCCAAGAGTACATCTATCTCTGTGTGTGTTGGCGATTTTTTACAATTGCAGAAATGGATTTAAATTTGCAACAACGAACTTGTATTAAATTTTGCGTAAAAAACGGATTTAGTGGCGCACGGACGTTGGAAATGTTGGAAAAGTGTTTCGGCAACGATTCTCTAAAAAAAACGGTCGTTTACCAGTGGCACGAGCGGTTCAGAAGTGGTCGTGAGTCAATCGAAGATGATGAACGCAGTGGCAGACCATCGACATCGAAAGTCGGTGAAAAAATTGATAAAGTAAAAGAAATGTTGGTCAATAACCGCAAATTAACCATCAGAGAAATAGCGGAGGACTTGAACATTGCCTATGGATCCGCCCAAGACATTGTGGTTAATGATTTGGGTTTCCGTCGTGTAGCAGCAAAGTTGGTGCCAAAAGACCTCAATTTCATACAAAAAAGAGACCGTGTTGACGTCGCAAAAGACATGATTTGCGAGGCTGAATCCGATCCCACATTCATCAAAAGGATCATTACTGGAGACGAGACGTGGGTTTATGAGTACGACACGCAATCCAGACATCAGGCAAGTGAATGGCGTTCACCAAATGAGCCGAGACCAAAAAAACCACGTCGTTTTCAGTCAAAAAAGAAGGCAATGCTGACGGTTTTCATGGATTACAACGGTGTAGTGCATCATGAATTTTTGCCAGAAGGCCAGACAGTAAACAAAGAGTATTATTTGGGCGTTATGAGACGTTTGCGTGAAGCAATTCGCCGAAGGAGACCAGAAATGTTGGCAGAAAACTCGTGGATTTTGCACCATCGTCGCACAGTGCTATCATTATTCGTAATTTTTTGACGAAAAATGCAACAAATACCATCCAACAGCCACCGAATTCACCTGATTTGGCTCCCTGTGACTTCTTTCTGTTCAATCGAGTTAAAAAACCATTACGGGGAACGCGTTTTAGCAGCCGAGAGGAAGTAATGGAAAAATCGCAGGAAGCACTGATGGACATACCGAAAACCGAATATAAAAAATGTTTCGAGGATTGGATCAAGCGCTGGCATAAGTGTGTTGCAGTCGATGGGGATTACTTTGAAGGGGACAATATAGATTTAGATGAATAAACTTGTATTTTTAATTTTCTGAATAAATTCCGGGAAATTTTTGATCAAGGTAGTATATATATATATATATTTATTTATATATAGAGCCAGAAGAGGCGAGCCACATTGGCCTAATAAACATTCACACATGAAATCCCGCCATACGGTGAACGAATACTATGCGTGCCACGAAATGCACTGTACCTATTCATTATGATGTTGTATGATTGCGAAACTACTTACCTTTCCTCTTGTGTGTTGTCTATTTCTCTTTTGGTGGGTGAAACAGCTCCCTAACGCCATCTCTTGGCCAAAAAATCGGGCACTTTGTTGCATAAAGCATCGCAGATCTCAGTGTAAATTACGTTATATATATATATATATATATATATATATATATATATATATATATATATATATATATATATATATATATATATATATATATATATATATATATATATATATATATATATAATATTTGGACGGCACAATAGAACTCAAATATAATAGTAACACTTAAAAGGACACTCACATGGTAATTTGTTTAAGTTTTCAGCCCTCTCCGAGGCCTTCTTCAAATAAGACTGAAAATTTGCTGGAGAGGGGTAAGGGGTCTGGGCTTGGGAGGGGTGGAGAGGCGGAGGGAATGTAGGGAGGAAAACTAAAAATGGCGGTTAAGGGTGGGAATTTTTAAAGATCGGAAAGCTAATATATACGCGGATTCTCGAGTTCTCACCTCTATATTAGTGGCTGATGCGGGTAGGGATTCTAGGATGGATGCTAAGATCAAAACACTGGTCGAATGTTAGGTTGTGGGAATTTGTGTGTGAAGGAGAAGAGAAGAGAGTGAGGCAGAATTGCAAGAGTACCGGTGATTGTTCATTCGAATGGATAAGAGGGTGATGCAGTCGCCTATGTAAAATGAAGTGCATTGTTTGCATGACAAAATATAAATAATATTTTTTGAGAGGCAATTAGCGTGGCTAAATAATTTTCTCTCTTTTTATAGTGCTCAAACGCCCTGAGAAGACGTATTGAGGGGTTTATTTAAGGAATGATCTTTAAGAGTGTGAGGAAATGTTTACAGAATTTTAATTTTTAAGTTTAAGTGGATTTTAAGCTTAATTTATGGGCCATGTTACTGACAGGTCATTCCTTAAAATATGTTAAGTAAAAGATTGCAATCACTTTTTTGAAGCGCGCATATTATCAAATTTTGCTACATTTACAAATATATAAAAAAAATAATATACCTATTTTGAATACATGAATAAGCGATATCTAACTGGGAAAATAAAACTTAGAGTAGAAGGATCAAAAAAGTGCCTTTAAATGATAACAGGTATAATAGGAGATATCTTTGTGGCCCTTTTTTCAAAGAAATTCTAACGTAGATCTGAATGTTATTAGAGATTACCTGCAATAATTTCAGTTGATGCAACTAAATATTTTTTGCCAAGAATTTAGGAACAAATTAGTAGATTTGATTTATTTATATTTGCCAAGCTTGTAATTATAAGGTAATGTTAATTTGAGGAAATGTACTTCACCCAAAAAAACAAAACTTGGAATGTAAATTGTACTCGTAATATTCTGCAAACTAATCATAAGAAACGAGTTTGGAAAAATAATGGATTGATGAAAATAGAAAAGGGTCGCCTCTTCACGTAGGGTTCTCATTCCCTCCCAAAAATATGGCTTTTGACACATTGACTGAGTTCCATGGCGACTGAGACTTACTTCTGGGCAGAGAAGAAACCGCCTAAGTGCACAAGCTCGTGCGGAAGAAACCCAGTCCTGTGGATATGACACTTCGTGGAAATGAACACTTTTTTCCTCCTCCGTCCTTCGCTAAAAAAGTAAACTCCTAGCAATTCCAATTCTGCCCCACACATCCATGAGAATCGTCCCTTAGCGGCCACCTCCTTTGACCTTTAAAACGATTCACATCCAATGGAGGCATACGTAGATGAACCGTCTCACGCTTTGCTCTTCAAAATACTCCGAGGCAGAATGGGATTGGAGCTGACGGTGGGAAGAGGGGGCGGGGAGGAGGAAAGCACAGAAGAAGAGCGGTAAATATAATGGGCTGGGACAAGTAAAGTGAAGAAGGAAGGAGTACGAAGTTATAGTTTAAAAAGGAACAGGCTCGTAATTTGGTAAATATCAAACTAAAGATGAATTTTGCGAGGAGGGGTAGGAATTTGTTCGATCGTTATCGTTAGCGATTTTCAACCATTTTGTTCATACCTCTTTACGTTCTATATGAAGAAACAGAAGTCCACCTCTTTGAGACATTTTTGCAAGAAGTTAATTCACCTGCTTAGTGCGAATCATATTTCAAGGCATATAGACTGGTATTCCGATTTTTGGAGTTAGTTACACATCGAGTTCTCAATGGACTCATAAAAAGGTGCTATAACATTTGCATTACAAATTTAATTAAAGATTCGTCATTAATGATTTGGTAAATTATAGGATAGAGTATGTGCAGTTCGTAGTTTTTCTAGGCCTGATCATGAATTATGCCTGATAAAGGTTTTAAGGCAACCGTTGGAATGATAGAAATTTTTTTTCAAATTCTATTTTGGTTTTCATTAGTCAAAGAAATTCATTTGAGGAATATTCCATCGTTATTGAAAATAACACCGCATGTATTTTTTTGCCTAGGATTTTGAAGACACAATTAAAAAGTAAGCATATATTTTTTTAATTACTTATTTTTTAATGAAAACATTCATTTAACGTTAGTTAGCAGACGCTACATTGATGTAAAAAGGAACATAATCCATCATCCATGATGCCTTCATATGGTTTACTCTCAGCTAACTCAAAGCGATTAGTTTACAGTTATGGGATAATGTGAGAAGTGGAAATTCACCTTTTCCGGTGCAAATAGAAATCGACATCAAAGCGTATTAATTCGACATTAATTACAAATATGGTATGTTCTGATACGTCTCCTACTGATTACGTAAATGATTCATTTAATGCGAGCCTTAATGTAAGGTTCAATAGAAAGATTACATGATTTTCGAGAGTAATTTTTAACTCAGAGTTCACGTGAATTCATGAAAATACGTTCAAATACTTGAACAAAACTTTGATGCGGCGTTGGAAAAACATAGTATACATTTTACTTTAGTTTAATTATGTTGCAATGGCTAGTAGTATCCTTTTAGAATTTGAGCCAATGAAATGTTTTAATATGGGAAGATATATATTTAACACATTTAATATCATGTGACATGTAGACAGTACCGACATTCTTATTAAAACTAATTGACAGTATATAACTTTATATTTCCAGGAATAGAAAAATATTACAAATTGTGGTTGAAAATGGGAATACCTATGCTTTAGGTGGGCAATATATGACAGTTCACAAACGTGACCGAAACATAGGTGAATGGAATGCCGAATTGAAGCGGAAGAAAAAGGTTTCCTCTACAAGTGAACGTTGAGTGTACGTTGTGAGGACCATTACAAGCGGGAGGGAACTTTAAATTGTGAAGAAAAAAAGCAGAAATGATTTTGCGTCTTGAGCTGACCTCGAATCTTGGGGAGATCCAGCAGTAAATGAAAGAAGGAAAAGGGGAAAAAAGGCTCGGCTCGGTGAAGGATCGTTTGAAGGAGAATGATAGGAGAGTTTCGCACTTTTCTTTCATACCACGCCCAGGAAAATTAATCGCAACACTCCATTGCAACTGTAGCATACCCGCCTATTCAGAAGTTGAAATTGCTTTTACTATCTACTTAAATGCCACATAATACACGTTAATATTGGCCAATTTGATACATGTAATCGAGCTCGGAAATTAATTAAGTTACGTTTCAACATGGGAAGTGAAACTTCTCAGAAGTGTCGAAAAAAAGCATTTGGAAAACATTTATACATTAAAATAACCTAAATTTAATTGGCATAAAAATTAATCAAAGCATGAAATAATGATAAGAAAAATAGAAAACCAAATATGGAATATGCAACCAGATATTGATACATGTGTATGTATTGAAGTGAGACTATTCATTGGGCCAGGCAAGCAGAGTGAAGGCAGTTTCAAAAGAACAGTCTTTGGATTGCGAATTGCGTACTGATAATGGCAATATATACAAGTTGTTACGATTATCATCTATTTGATAACGGAGACTATATTTGAATGGGTTTATGACCGTAAGGAAATTGAAGCGCCTATATCCATGGGCACCCAACACAACTGTTAATTTTTAAAAGTTTTAAGCTTTGGTAAAAATTAAGAAACGTTAGAAAACGAGCGTCAGAAGTAGGAAAAATCATACAACGTTCAAATGGAACCAAGATGGAAAATAATTCAAAGTAATTGTGCTAAGTTGACTCCTGCCTCAGGGAAATGAAATCACCCTGTGCTTCACTGTCAGTCCCTTCTTTTTCTGTGGTTCTCTCTAAAGAGAAGGATGCATTCACGAAAAGTTACTGAGACCCAGAGTCAGGGAAGTGGCATAGATAAAAACTGCAGGGTACAGAAATGAGGCATCAGGGCTTGCTAAAGCTCATCCCTGCTCAGTTTACCCCCTCTTTCGACAAGATACTCTAAAAGAGCGAAGTCTTGCATCCTGGGCCACCTCCCACAACTTCCTTGTCGTCTTCAAAGGAAGGAGACGGAGCTGGATGGCTACCTGTGAGGCTTGCCCCAAGCATGAAAATTTCACCATAGCACGGATCATCTTGGTCGGACTTTTCAAAGAGTCCAGGCCCGTAACTTTCCCCCCGAACTGCTCCATTTACGTGGGGATATGACGAGGAAAGCGTGTTCGGCGGACGTTAAAAGGCCGGGGCGAGCGAGAGAGGGACGGGAGGAGAAGGATGGGGCGCATTGGGGGCGAGGGAGAATGAAGAAGTGAGGAGGGGTAGGGCTCGAGGAGTGGTGCCCGGGTGAGGGAAGGGAACGGGGTCGGCCCAGTTGGACGCTAGTGAAAAACGGGATGGAAGGGGTACGCCATCGGTGCAGCACATCTGCCGCTCCGCCCCCTATCGAGGAATCTAACTCCTTCCCCACCTCCCTCCTTGCGCAATATACAAAAGTTTCCCTCTCCTCCGTTCCGCAACCCCGAAGTCCCGGACCATTCTTAAATCATCCGCCCACTTCATTTTCCGCTCATCTCTGCGTGCTACCCCATCAAATCCTCACCCCTCCCAACCACCTTCTCGCTCAATCTCGTCGCCCTCCCCTCAGTTCACTGCCCACCCGCACCCTCGAAACTCCCATTCCAAAATGACCCCCGCTCTTCCATCCCTCTTCTTTTCTCCTTCCTTCCTGCCTTCCTCCATCTTCTCCCAGCTCAGTAAAAAAAATAAGAATCGTTTTCGGCGGATTGGGTCGACAGGAGGGGCACCTTTTCTAAGACCGCCTCGTCGGGGGTGACCCAAGAGTATGCGCTTTCTTCCTTTTAAGGACTGAACGGTATTCCGAATAGGTCTTTGAATCCAAATCGGGCAAGCGAATGAGGATTCAGTCTGGGATGAAATCATTGCAATGCAGAGAGTAATAGCAAGCATTTCTTTGGCGAACTAATTTCTAATCCCTCTTTGACGAAACATTTTCAAGGTGATGCGTTGGATATTTCATTTTTGCAATAAAAATGAACTGTCAAATTCCGTGCACAACGCGTTGGCGAAATATGAATTACCCAACTGACACCTTTCAATAACATGTAAATTTGAAATTCAATAAATTGAGTTTAAAGAGAGCAACAATTAAATTCCTGTCCACTCTTTAACGATAAATAAACCACTCTAATATCTGGCTTCACCACCAGGGCATATTATCGATATTTTGGACTTAAAAACCTTAACAATGCTGCTACAAGGAATTCACATCGAAAACTTTGTTAACATACTCCTGAATACATTACTTCATCCTCACATTTCATCAATTTTGATACCAGTTACCTTTGAGCCTTCCAAAAGTTATCCATAAGTATAACCCAATTTGGAAGCATCTATTGGTTAATACTAAAATATTATAATTACTCAAATGGTTTATTTTCTTATAAAAATAATGTAAATATATACAGGTGTATGTATGTGTATATATATTTATAAAATGTTCTTTTTAATTTTTGACTAAATAAAATCTTACGAAAGGTTATTGTTACACAAAGGAACACTAAACACCATAATAATGATATTGTAAATTAACATTCTTTAAAAATAAAGAAATAAATGTGATTTAAATAAAAATCAAACATTATACAATGCAACACAATTAACTAATGCCGTGAGGGAGCATACAGTGGATTCCAGACGACATTAAACCACTGACCAGGATGAGGCAGTATCTTTCCGTATTTTCCACCATATTTAATCACTCAATACCCCTCTGGCCATCCTGATGGCTGGTATGATATCCTTATCACCATTTCTCTCGGCACCGCGAGTCATTCAAGCCTCAAAGTCACATGGAAAGTGAGCGTTAGAGAAAGATTCAGTGGTGGTCCGCCTCGTGATTGGGCACAGAGTCACACACGCCGAAGAGAAGGGAATAAGGGAAAAGTAATGAAAAAGGAACGGGAGCGTAAAAAGAGAAGAGGACAAGCGGGAAATTCAGGGCCTATGCCATCGAGCACCCGCCTTCTCCCTCAAGCACCGTTGCCCGGTGACCAAACCATCTCCGCTTAATCTCCCCCTAGGATCCCTCCCTCCCCCGACGGGGAAGACACGAAGGTGATGGCGGATAGGAAGGGATCCGCCGGCTGGTTCGTGGTGGGGGTGGTGTTGGATGGGAGGACGGCGGATGGGGGAAGGGTATTCATTCGCATTCATTGCCGCCTCCGCCGTTCTCATCGGCGGATGCGACTCCGGCACGTTTGCCTCGCTCGTTTCAGCTACTCGGGTGGAAGCCGCCGGAATGAGAACGACGGGGGCCCGTTTGGGGATGGATTAAACTGGATGAAAACTGGCGGGAAGGAGGCGGGGGAGACAAAGGCGAGCCTGGGGAAAGGAGGAGGACGAAGTAGCTTCTTTTTTTCAAGGTGGAAGAGGTAGAGCGAGAGGAAAGAAGGAAAGGGAAGAGAAGTGGTAGGGAATTGAAGGGAAGTGGTACCTTCAGTGTAAGCCTTACCTTGCACGGGTTACAGACTATGGGTAGGTGTATGTATGTTTCTGTGTGCATATATATTTATATATATGTATGATATATATATATGTGTGTGTGTATATATATGTATAAATAGGTATGATATATATATATATATATATATATTTATATCATACCTATTTATACATAGGTATATATATATATATATATATATATATTTATTTATTTATATTTATATTTATATTAGCGGGGTACATGTAAAATCAATTGGAATTACAAACAATGAAGCTCTAGTTTGTCAGTCAGCCAATGGGTAACAAGTATTCCTGAGTGGAATTGAAGTTTAGTGCGATAGATATGGTTGCGATGGTTAATCGAATTGGTTCGCGTTAGGTAGAGGAGCAAGACTGGGATATCCATTACTACCATTCTTTTCAACTTACGTTCAGCAATTCGTAAACATGGCATGAGAGTAAATACAAGGTTGAATAAAAGCCGGTGGGTAATTTATAATGTCAGCCAGGTTTGCGAATGATCAAGCTTTATTTCTCCACTCGCCCAAGGGGTAACGGAATTGCTAAGTGCATTTCAAAGCAAACGTAACAGGCATGGAATGTCAGTCAATGTAAATAGATCATAGTTAATGCGATTTTCCAAAAAGAGAAGTCTAAGCTAAACATTATATTAGGAGGGCAAAACCTGGAGCAGGTAGAGCAGATCACGTTTCTCGGAAGTGATTTGAACCAACATGGTCAAAGTAGAAGGGACGTTGAAAAATTGAACTTGGGAGAGAGGCACTCATAAGGAGGACGGTGCTTATAACAGGGACTCGGAGTAAGGATGTTAAGAACAGACTCGTCAAAACTTTGATATGGAGCGTAGTTATGTTCGTTGCGGAAACGTGATCACTGAAGCAGGGGCAGAGACGTAGATTGGAGGCTATTGTAATGTGGGTGTGGAGAATAATGAAGAAGGTGAAATGGACCGAGAGGAAGATTTACTAGCTATGGTGGGTGAAGAGAGGGGTTTGTTGGGAAAAATCATAAGTAGGCCGGAAAAATGGATGATGGCGTATTGATAGGTATTCGGATGTTGAAGACTGCGATAGATGGGTTAATGTTTGGCAAACGAGGAAAGTGTAGCGATAGGATAGGGATTGATTAGCGATAGGATTGGGATGGTGGACGGGATGAAGGTAGGAAGGAAGTATACAAAAATGAAGAGGGGCTAATTGTAGATAAATGGATGTCAGGTTGTGTTTTGCTTGGAGTAACTAAATATTTAATAGTTATGTCCATCCAAAATATAAATACACACATACTCAATAACTCCACTAACGTTGGATGTAAAATAATATTTGACACCCATGCGTCGTGGTTGTATCAATAGTTCAGCTTCTACAAAGTTTTAATTGTGTATGTAATATGCATGTAACACCGCAACTCGACGTTTTTTCCCCGCGCGCATAAGCAAAGTAAAGATGCACAATACAGTCTATTTTGTTCTCTTAGGATATTAGAGTATCTTTGTTATACATTGGCACATATATTCAACAAAATTCGTAGATATACTATAGACACAAAACGCCCTCTTCTCTTGGAAAGCATGATTCTATTAGTAATATATTTTAAAGTCTTAGCTAATGAAATTTCATAAACCATTAAAGATGCATTTAGTCTTTATAAGTTAGTTGAAAAATAAAGATACCACTAGAAATGTATATATTTTGCGAAATTAAGAATTTATTATAGTGAATTTCTTCTCTACCTTGTCCTAATACATGCATATTAAGCTTTTTTTTAACACATTCCATTTTACGTTCCATTCCATAAAATTTTGAAGTCAATAGAGAAATTGGCAGACACCATTTCATTATCGACTTCTTTTCAATTCTTAATTGGTTATTGTTCAGTGGTTCATTATAATATCCTTAAACATAGACGGCCAATGATTTTGGAATAATATGTAAGAGTAAAACCATAAACACAGTAATCAACCCGAAGGTCGGTTTGGTAGGTGATGGTAGAGTTTAGTACTAAGCCTGACGGCGTGTGAAATTCACATATCAGGTTAAGGGGGACAGTTCCTTTCCCTGTGCCGGTTATGGGCTCCCATTAATTCCTGGTACCCGAAAAATCATATAGTTTGGGAGGAGCTGCAGGTGCCCAGAGTGCCTTACCCGGGAATCAAACCCGGACCCCTCCCGTCAGCAGTTCAACGCTCTACTCCCTGGACTACCCTGATCCACTTGTAAGAGTATTAACCAGTAAAGTAAAACCTGGAGGTATTTTGGTGACATAAAATGAGTTAAAATGAGTTGCAATGAGGTGAAATAAAATGAGTTAAAGACGAGTAATATATTAAAACTGAATTACCCGAATTACGTTCTTCAAGAACGTTATTCGGAAGAATATTTCTACAGCCCCATCAATACTGCACAGTTTTCTCTATCAATAACGAATGATACAATAACAGACTGCAGGCTGAAGTGAATACGTCAGCATGATTTATCAAATGTCTTTGCAGTTTAAGGTAGACACTTCACAGGTAAAAAATTACAAAAGAACTAACGTTCCTCGGCGTGAAAACAGCGCCAACTACATTTCTCTATGGTGTCCACGTTTAAAATCATACCCAAAGTCTTTCCCTTATATGTATCATTAAGATTTACATTAATTAATGAATGGTGTTCGCAAACTGTTCCAACATGAAACAACTTTCCGATACATATATTTCCAAACATAGTCATTCGATGCTGAATAAACCCTCTTTAGTCTAGGCAACCAATACCTGGAATTTAAAAACGAAATTGGATAGCCTTAAAATTTTAACTTAATTTGTACCAAATTTATGATTTTTTGGTCAAATTATTGGATTTAAGGTGTCAATAATGTGAATAATTCCTCCGTTGCATTTGTTTGAAATATTACATTCCCTGGCATGAAATGAAATTATATTTTTTACGCTGATTACTTGTACATAATAATATATTACAGTCTTAGGTATAAATTTTGTTGTTGAACCACTAACATCCATGGCAAGAATCGTAAGTAGGGCGTCAACTCGTTAAAATTTTATATTCATGCCAAGTTACGTTATTTTATATTTAAGGTCTAAAACTATTTTTTTCTCTTTATCAGCTCACGATTTTAATTCATATAATGGAAAAATGATTGCTATACTATTTCATGGACGTTATAAATGTCCTTTGAAACACAATTTTGTCCTATTTCACTACCAACAAAACGTCACTGAGTATTTTTCGTTTTCATATGCGTGTGTTTGTGTGTGTGTGTATTTTCTGCCAACATCCACCTACTCCTTTGTGGGAGAAGACGTGCGGAGCGAGTGATGTTAGGACGTGCGGGGGAAGTCACGGATAGTCGTTTAGCCGGGGGAAGGAAGCAGATGGGTCGAGGAACCTTTTTAAAATGGGCTTCCGTGTCACGCCCCCGCGAGATTCGCCGCTCCTTTTAGCGCCTGACGATAAGAAAGTGGCGGCATTGGAACGTGGTGAGGAGACTCGAGGCATGGAATGGTTGCCGAGAGACCTCTCCTCAATATTTTTCTTTCTCTTTCCGTGATGTTTTCCCAGGAGGATGGACAAAGGTGGCGGACACTGTGGGATTGGAAATGCCTATGCCTTTCGTTTATCCGCAAAATTTGCTCTCCACGAAAATTTTGCTGTGCACTACAAGTAGAAATACTACTAGTGAAAAATATGGAAACAATCAGCGTAATACTTTGAAACGAGTGCAGAGGAATCTCAGGTTAATCTTTGTCGCCTGAAGGTGTTACTTTTTCTTATCGTTTTACGGCTCTCGTTAATTATTAACTCCATTTATATAATGATAATTAATCCATAATTAACGCACATTTTATGATAAAGGAATATTCCCAACCTATGATATGAATCATTTACCAGCTCGTATATAAAAGTTGTGACGATTAATAATATTCAGCATTTTCTTTTTTGGTGAAATTAACAGTATTTTTGAAAATTAGAGAGTTATTCAGTAAATTATATTTATTTTTTATAGCTATGAATATATTCCAGCACTTTTTTCAAATCACCGGTAACAAAGGTAGGACTATCTTGACAGTGTCCCTAGTTCAATATGAGGAAAAATGCTCAAATCTTGAAGTTCTCTTTACCTTTCATTTGCCATCTCTTTTTTTGCTATATAACTGGTATTAAGAATTTATTCATTTCTATTCTAAGGAATTGTTTCACCTTAATAGTGCTATATTCAAAAAACGAACGGTCCCGATAGGTCACATTTGAATTTGACCTATCGGGAACATTGTATAAGTTTTTAAAGGGAATCATTTGAAAAGTATATACAGGTATGCAAGTTACCGTATCATCAGGATTCAGGCAAATATAAAATTCTCAAGGAAATTAAACCATATTATTATTTATTATTCTATAAAACCCGAAAAAAAAATCAGGCGATGTAGTTCACATATGCCCATTGCTATCTCAACAGCGATAAGCGAAATAATTTCTCTCGTAGCTATTGAGCCCCGGGTTCACCGACAATGCTTCAGGGTTATCAGTGAATAAGAATGTGTCATCTGACAGCGAAATCTAGAGCCAAAAAAACAATACTTCGACTCAAAGTGGAAAAAATTAGCACCTTTCATTTTAATACTGAGTAGTTTGGTGCAAATTTATTCGTTTAATGCAATTTCAGCTCATCCAAGGCTTAAGAGAAAGCGCAATTCATTACCATTCTTCTCGGGTCTACTCCGTGGCCCACCTTTTTATACGTGACTGCACTCCCCCTATAGCTTACTTCCCCCTTATCCCACTAGTTTCTCGTTGATAATGCCCATTTTTCCTTAAATAGTACCATTACATCATTTTCTGTAAATTGATTGCCTTTTTCCTTTCTTAATATATTTATTGAGTTTTTTCCACCTCTATTTTCCAACGCAAGGATTTAGATCAGAAGACTACATACTATTTTCCCACACCTGAACATTTACAATTATTTTAGCTTATTCTTCTCGGGAGCTTCTGCATAATCATAATTCCAATCATGATAAAAAAGATTGGGAGCGTAAATTTAAGGCAAAAATGCAATTGTTTTCCGATTCATTTGAAGAAAGAGCAATAAAAATAAAAATCCTTATGAGAATCTTAGAAATTAGGGATTAAAATAGTATATTAATGCCGGTACATGCAATACATTGTTATAAAAGTATTAAATTATTGATAATGTACAGGTAAGCAACCTGTATAATAAAAAATAAGAAATAACAATCGCACCACCAGACGCACCTCTTGCGGTTAATAATAATCCAAAGTTGGCTAACCACAAGGGAGGGGTTTATATTGGGTTATAGACTAGGTTTTAAGAAAGTTCAATCACTAACGAATGGACATATAGAGTAATTAATTAGAAAAAACTTTTCTTTCTGTAATTAACTTGGATAACGTATCTGAAATTTTAACTTTGCCAAGCCTGATAAACGATTCACTGATAAAGCTCTTGATTATCTAATTCTTAACATAAATATGTGGTTAGAGTTAAATCCATGCATATACAGCCTGCATAAATGTACCATACCGTTTTTTCACTCTTTTCTTAAGTTGATAGAGATTAGTTGGATCTACGAGGAAACGTTAATGCTATACTCCCAAGAGAGTGCATTTTCAGCATCGTTTCCTTTGTGTGTTTTGCTATCGCAGTCTTTCTCTTCTTACCGAGAGACTTTCTCCTTTTCTTTCACATTCCACCTTCTCGAGGACAGTTTATTTTTTTAAGAGTCGACCCTAACCCTGAAGTGGTGAAGGCCATTAAACGGTGACGACGCGAAGGTTTCAGGTTAGAGGGAGGAAAGTGAGAGAAAGCGAAATGGGTGCTGGAGAGCCAAGTTTAAAGAGAAATGTGTAGTAAGGAGGGTGTCTCATCACTATTACAACCTTCTTAGTCCCTACTAGATTCAGGAACTCAAAGAAAAGTATTTCTCTTGCATGAAATAGAAGTGAACTTTAAAAACCTCTAGTTTAATACCAAGTCCTTATACTTAAAGTACGACCGGCAATGAGTCATTCTCGTCATTTTGCCGCAATATTTTCGATTAAAAAAAATACGTTCACTTGAGAGTAGCAAATTGAGAAAAACAGCAAATATATGAGCAATGTTTCGATAAAATAATCTTTCAAGTATTCACAATCATTGATATCTAGATAAAATTGCTATGAAGGACAATTTACTGACTAACCTAGAAATAAATATAGGTATGCTGCATATTATGAATAAAAATTTGAGCTGTCTGGCTTAATTTTAGGAAATATAATCGTTAGCATAAACTTGAGTGTAAAGTATCAAATAATAATGGAGATTATTATTTCTGTGAGGAAAACATCAAGAAATAGAAAGTGCAGGCTAAGAACAACAGTTATCAGTCGATTTATATACTACTGGGGAATAAATAATTAATTGATTTTATGTATTAATATTGATTCGAATGAAATTACAACGGCCATTATTTTTAAATGAAACTAGGAAAGTATTTAAAGTTAGTGAATTTGCTTCAAAGTATCATCAAAAAAATGTTATTTCAATGATACCATGCTGATACTAATTTGCTGATACTGTGATTTTATATTACAAAAGAAGAGCAATTTAGTCATCAACCCGAAATTCGGTTTGATTGCTGATGGTAGAACTCACTCAGAAGTAATCCCAACGACGCGCGAAATCAACAAACCTGGGTTAGGGGCGCATTTCCATTCCCTGCACCGCCAGTGATTCCATGGATACACCTAGCACCTGAAAATTCACACAGCTTAGGTAGATGATGGCACCGAGGAGTATTTCCGGCATATGACCCCGGGTCATCCTGTCAGAGGCACAGCGCTTTTCCTACTTAACTTTAAGATCTCCTCCTAGAGTATATCTAAAAGCAATAAAATATGAAGAATTAATTATGATTCCATATTTATATTTTTAGAGAAATTAAATATTGATTACAAATTAAATCTCTTTTTTAATTGAAATATATGGGCATGCTCTAAAAGAGAAGAGAGTCATATCAACTCGTGTAAAATTACATGCAATTATTGAATGAAAAATATGTATCCTAACACCATACCATTCCTAAAGAATATTATATTCCGTCCAATTTAGGATTTTGTCGATTGAACATGAGGTAGAATGATATACGAGCGAGATCTTTGGTACATAACATACTATTCACAGTGGATGGCTGAGGCGCAAACATTGGAATCCATCGCGATAACAAAGAAATATTCGCTATTTATCTATTTGAGCACATAAGTAACACATTAACAGGCTTAAAACTAGGTCTGCCAACCCGTATTTTTCAGAAAAATATCTACGTTGTTGAAGGTTTTTGTAAAATGAAACTTAATTTAAATGATGATCTGAAAAGCAACATCTTCATATTTTTGATTAACTATTAAGGATTTTTCAAAATAAAAGCCAATAAAAAGGTAATATATCTTGAAATTTCTCCACATAAAAGATTTTCTATTTGATAGTGCCATATTGCGGAAAATGGCAATCTTACCTGCATGTCAATCTACACTCTACCATATACTGACCACTGTACATTAAACGGTTTAACTCAAACTTTTGATGACGCTCGACTACATTTTATTCTATTAAAATCTAGAACATGGGTCGGTATCTTGATTATTCCCTACTTATTTTTCATTCGTACATTTTTATGTTAACTAGGCAATTTTATTTGAGGTTTTTAATAGGTCAAGCGTTTTTTTAAATAATTCAATGAAAAAAACTGGCATTTTCGAAATTGTGATATGAATACCGAGGTAGAAGGCACAGTGACTAGGAGATGGCGGGAGAACCGTTTTCGGTTTTTGTGCCCCTTATTCCTCGCAGACTCCCTACCACCGCGCTCCGAAGGTACGGAAGGGAAGAGGGAGGGAAATGATGGAAAGAGTGGCGCGGAAGGGTTCTTGGCTATTTCCTCCGCCGCGCCCTTTTATCCTTCTACGTGCCGGGAATTTCAACGACGGCTCGAGAGGGTGGAGAACGGCCAAAGAGCGCAAGGATGACGGGAGAAGAAAAAGAAGAGTGGAAGAGAGGAAGATGAAGTAGAACGAAAAACAGTTTTTGGGAGGTTGTGGAAGCGATGGGGCCAAGGCAGATTGACTGAATGGGAAGCAGGGCGAACGGCGCGAGAATCGGCATTAAGGTGCACATGCTGTTTCCTAGAGTTTGCAGCGACGTTCGAGAGCAAATTAGTATCTTTATTGTCTATTTATGAGTATGTATATATGTATATATATATATATATATATATATATATATATATATATATATATATATATATATATATATATATGAAACTTGGACAGCAACAAACAATATAAGAACACCTAAAAAGATCACTCACACGTTATTTCTTGATCATTTCAACGTAATTGGAGTAAGTCGACTGAAGTTTCCATCCTTGCAAAGGGTCGATAAGTACGCAATGCTCAGAGAGCTCATCTATTTCCATTTCCATCACCATGACACTCTTTACGTAAAAGACCCATCCATATCCGATTGGACACATTGCAATGACCGGTATCAGCTTACAAATGAAGTACTGCCCCTGATTTAAAAAACGCTTTCAGCAATGCACGCTTGGAGTTAGAGGAGGATAATAATCTATGTACAGAGGAAGTCCCAAAATTAGGTAGATTAAACTCGGGTATCGTACTGGCTTCCCACCCAGAGGGCCCGGGTTCAAATCCCGGCGGTGTTGAATATTTTTCAGGAATATCTCGATCCCTACTTGAGGTGCTTTGTGGAGGGCACTTTGAGTGAGTACGCCGTCCGTCGGATGGGACGTTAAGCTGAGGACCCCTTGGCGCCTTTCGTAAAGAGTAGGCTAATGCCGACGCCGGGTTTCTCTCCACCCTTAATCCTTTCCTGTCCATCCCTAATGGCGCAAATGACCTCAGCTGTCGGTCGCCTCCCCTCAAAACTACTACTAATACTTAAACTCTGGAAACAATTATATGCAGGTCAAAGTACACATTACTAAATTCTTTAAAATTTCATTCAAAATACCATTTTGCATCGACACACCGACGACTTTGTACATACTCAAAGCGCTACAGCCAGTCGCGGTACGCTTCCTGGAAGTCGTCAACAGTAACCTCGTTCAGGCATCTTGTCACGGCCTCTTTCACATAATCCAGCGTTTGAAATTAGTTGGCTTTCGAGCTCCTTTTTATTCTTGGTAAAAAATACAAGTCCGATGGTTGGGGAAGCGTCCAAGAAATCACACGAGATTGTAACACGAGCATCCTTCTAATCTTCCGATACCACCTTGGGGACCTCATCGACAAGCACCTTTCTCATGGCTAAATAGTTTGTATGAATGCGATGCATCATGGTTTTCGTAATCTGCACTCTTCTACTAACATTCTGACGATTTTCGTCCATAGAAATTTAGCATACCTCGCAATATTTGATTATTTTTGCCGCACTGTGTCGTTGACGGAAGTCCAGAGCGTTCCTCGTCGCCAACCTCTTCTCTACCCTCGCTACACATCTTGTGTCCAGGAAAACATTCCTTGTGACAATGTTTCCATATCCATTAGAATCCTTAAGGAAAGCCATGATCTACGGTTCCAATTTTCCCAGCTTGCCATAAAACTGTATCGCTTACCGTTGCTCCAAAGAACGTGGCCTTCTGAAGTCGTAGTGCGACTCTCGAACAGGGGCCAGTCTAGCAGCGATTCACATGTCTACCGCGGACAACTAACACGGGTCGCGTTGCTTTCTCAAAGCCTCCAATCACCTTTCGTCCTACTCCAGCCGTCCGAGATCAACGGTAAAAAATATTTCTATTCGTACTTATTTTTGGGGCAGACTCAGCATGTGTCTATACGTCATTTGATGGGGCATGGGATTTTTCGGGAAAGAAACGTAGCACGGTTGCCTTGTTTTCGAAAAAATATTGATAAAAAAATAATAACACATTTTTCCGAATTCGGTGCCAGGGATTCATTCAAAGGTAAAGCAAATGTAGACCACAACAAGACCAAACATGCGTTTCCCGTCATCAAATTTTCAGAAAGGTTTTTGATGAAGCCTGCCAACACATTTATTTAGCCAACACCAAAAAAGGGGTACTGCTATTTATTCTGTTATTCAACTGAGTGTTGGGATAACTTACAATGAAAAACGTATGAATAATAGAGGTCTTGTACAATAGATTTCTTTTATAAAACAAAATGGATTTGGGGTTGAACAAAAGAGGTTATGAATGTGGCGAAAACGCATGAAAACTTTTATTTTCGTAGTAGCTGTGAAAGCAATTTTATTATGCAATGTTTTCACCATATAACACCAAAAAATATTTCATGTGATTTCTATATTATAATTTTAAAATCACTAAAAATCAGACGAATTGTACTAACACAGTACAAAATTGCACTAATACATGAGTGTAAGAAAACCTTTTCTAGAGGTAAAATTTAAAAGCATGATATATGATACCTGGATGTCATGAAATAAGAGTCCATAGTATACAAAACTTAGTATTGGCTAATTGACTTGCATGATGAACTGGAAATGAATTATCACCATTCTCAAATATTTATTTGCGATAAAATGTGCATCAAAGTTTAACTATTTCATCGCATAAAATTACCATTAGCAATAAAAGGAGTACCTATGGATATACATACATATTCCTATAATCTCGAGTTACATGAATCCCTATCACAAGCTAACATTGTTTTCATACATACATGTCAATTATGACTAGATTTGATATTATTTTGTTTTAAACCAAATCATTTTGGTTTCGTTAACAATAAACTTTGGGGGTATTATATTGGTGTAGGTACATAGAGGTTTGGCCTAGGACTTGAGAGTGATGATTTACCAAAACATTTCAATAATTTTGAATATGAGATGATCCCGTTGCACAATCAATAAATGAAAGAAATATTTTCCGGCACATGATATCTCTACAAAATTGGTAAAGTCTATTGCATACAGATTCCAATTTTTTTTCCTGATTTTGATACTTGTTTTTATAGACAAATATAGCAAAGCCCCTTCAATTGAGGAGCATATCAATTTATTTCTTTACCATTAACGTAGGTTATTTGATTTATTAACAAAAATATTTTCAAAAACTATGTTGAAATCATTAATAAAAAATATACTAACAATATAAAGTAACTGAAAAAGTCTACATCTAATTTTTAACCACCGTGAGTCATGTTGCTTACCCTTAAAGACTCTGTAAGGACGATTGAAATTAAAATTAACAGTAAACAATTTAATTAAGCATATTAATAAAACGAAATGATTTTCTTTATAATGAAATTAAAAGAGATATTAAGCTTCTCACAAAAAAATTTCGCCTGTACTTAGCCAAATAACCTTTAACGCAGATTTCGTGGAACTCGTGATAATTCTTTCAGTTTACCATTTAAATCAATGAAATTTCAAAGATATTGACTCAACATAATAAAAAATATGGGATTGGGATTACTTAAAAATATATTATAGGTAGGGTTAAAACCTACTGCCTACAATACCCATTGTGAAATGTAGGTGGAGGAGAATTTTGGTGCGACAATGATAAACGAGTAGTATATTGGAATTTAAGGAAGTTTTAACGGAGGATCAAGAAAGATGAAAGGGAGACGAAATGGAGAAGAGACTTGAGGGAGATCAGTTTCGAGAAAGTATGGGATGAAGAGGGTAGAGGTCCCGCGAGGAAGGATAGGAAGGGACCCTTATTCCACGGAGCAAGGGATTATCCTCCCGCACCAGGGTATCTTCCCCTTTCACCTCTCCACTTGCCTCGGTAAAACTCCATCCACCCCGCCCATCGACGGTCGTTTTTTTCCTGCACCCGTTCGAGGATATCTCGCTCTTCCCTTCCGACCATTCTCCGGCCCAGAAATATGAACGGGAAGCAAGCGGACGTCGCATTCAGTGTCATTCGTGTGAGCGCGCGCGTGTGACAGGTGGAATTTATGTACATGACCTGAGGAAGGACAAAGCGGTCCATCTGCCTGCGACACGTCCCGTTCATCTCCATTGCGAGGGTGATGAAACGAAGACGAATGCCTTGACTCCAGACCGATGGTATTTGAGGTGGCTCTTATCCAGGCCAATACGAAAGACGAGTGACAGGAGTTAGGAAAGGAGTAGGGCGAAGAACAAACAGGAGAGGGGCAGGGTGGAGATGGACAAAAGGAAACGTTTTTGTGGTTCCTCGACATCTATCATATTTTTATGTCATCGCTACATTTTTACGACTATTTTTACTCCGTCAGTAATAAATATTACGTGAGTTTTTCAATAAAATATAGATTATAAATAATATATATAATTTACTTTTTACGCATAATTTACTGCGCAAATATTCAATTTTTATTTAAATATATAGAAAAAACTGTACATATTATGTTTAATAAGTTTCATTGGTTTGACTGCAGTAATATTTCAGTGAAAGCCGCTGTAATTGGAGGCATAAACGCCTAAAAAAGGGACACATCCAATTTTAAAGAGAGCTTGACCCTGATCTCATGCCCGCTGTTACAGTATGTAATATTAACTCAACTGATTCCACTGTCATAAAATATGTCACTTTCGTAAAATAATGTTTAGAGTATATCAGAAATCGTTAAAATTTTATTTAGTGGCGCTTGCACATTGTAACACACAAATGATCCAAAAGTATCGATTATACCAGATCGAATCCGAGATTTCACACCCAAACAACAAAGACGTTCGCGTGCCCGCTGGCTGCAATAAATCTTGATGCTAGCGGAAAATGATGAGTGATTTTAGATGGTTATCCCCACGTATGAAACCTGACTGCATAACTTTGACCCTAACAGCAAACAGAAAAGCTCTTTATGCAAATCTTCGGTGACCAAAAATAGCCAAACAATGTGTGCTGCGGAAGTATTGGTTGCATATTTTGACGATATTCCGAGAATGGTATATCAGCATATAGTACCTGCCTAAATTACTGTAAATGAAACACATAATACAATTTTTCTGAAAATCCTCCTAGGTAATATCAATTGCAAACATTACACTCGTTGAATATACAACTCGGATATTGTACCATGATAAAGCACAATCGCACTATCAGTTGTTGTTCCTGGATGTCTCCTTAAAATAAATAGAAAGTTTTCTCTTCATCCAACGTAAAATACGGATCATGGGGTTCATACGACTTTTTAATGTTTTAAAATTGAAATTAACACCTACGTGAATTGAGGATTTTGCAATCAGACGCATTCTTGCAGTTTGCAATGCTGAATTGGAATGACCTATTAACAAATTCCCCGCAGAATGTCTTCAAAAACTAAATAAAAATATGCATTAATTGTATTATCTTCAAAAATGGCAATTTTCGAGAATGAGAAAATGCATGTCGTACGAAACATAAAACAATTCCTCAATAAACCGACCTTTTACATGTTATACTGCTTAAGAAATACTATTTGCAGTTTAAGTATTGTGGCGAGAAAACTACATGGAACAAATTGAAGAACTATTACTTAATACATACTTCCTGGATAATCCGACACTTACGTGAAAAATATAAACTTACCAAAGATTAAATAAGAATAAAACAATAAAATAAGAAAATAGCTTGATGTGATTGATTGAGATCCATGCCCATTTGATTAAAGCGTTCAGTCCACAGTGACTTACGATAGCATTCACACAATAACATGCGTGTATGTTGTGTCGTTTTTTCGGGCACTAGGCCATCTGCAAAAATCCTCGGGTTGCACAGGAAATCAATCCTGACCCATATACCTTTGTCTACGTATTGATCATTGACCATAATGAAATAGGTGCACATGTGCTACAATTTTTCCCTGGGAAATGTAACCATTTGTCATAATATCAAGTCACCAAAATGATTTTTTAAATAAAAATCATTTTGACCAAATTCAAATAAAATTTGATGTGAAACAAAATTGTATGAGAAAGATATTACTTCTCTTTTCAACGCCTTCTCAGCCGTCTTACAATATACTCATACCCGTGCATTCTGTCTCTACTTCCCACCCATCCAACGCACCTGAGAAGTCAGAGCCATGTAGGGGTTACGGCTAAATTACCTATCGATTTATTGTACTCTGCATTCTGCAATACGTTCATTGATTGTAATATATTTAACCTTTTGACCGCACTTATGAATTTTACGAAAAATCAAATACGAGTACATCCTGATCGTATTCTTCGTCCCTCTCTATTAGTGATCTTAGTTCTCCTATATTAGCACGCGTCTCCCTCTCCTTCCTGAACCTAAACTGATGGCCGTAGAAGTAATAATCGGCCTTCATCTCCATCCTGATGGTGATGGTCCTATGGGCAACATACCATGCGTGCGAAATTGCTATTGTGATATATTCATATATATTCCTGCCTTTCTATTTTAAGGATGTAAATAATACGGATCTGACGAAATATTCCGACAAAATTTCTGCTTAGAAGCAATAAATTAGAACATAAAAACTTTTCCTCTTTAGTTTTCCTAAATTCTAAAGTAAATATTTGGAAATGTTATCTCCCGCTATCGCCTTGTTCACTTCGATTACCTTAAATCCCTTTCTCTATCACAATCAAATATGCACGGGCATAAGATCCTCCCATCTACGCCATATTCTATTTCTATTTGCAGGCTTGATGACCTAATTCTTTCCATCTTTTGCATTCTTTGCATCTCTCTTGAATCAAAACTGGTTGATTTGATAATTTTCCCCGCATAATTTCGATTGTGCAAACCAATTTGCCTGTCTTGCTTTCTGACGGCTCTTTCTCCTTTCTGTGTCGCATGGCAGTTTCTACTCTCCGTTGTAAACTTAAAATGTCTTAAGCATGTGTCTACAACGAAACTTTTTTTTGCCCTATTAGTTTGTCGTCTCAGGGATATTTAGCCAATTGTCCTTCATTTTACCTGTTCATAACTATTCAATATTCCATTTCCTTTTCTCGTATATTTTCCTAATTATCTAATCTTGAAGACGTGATTTTCCTGTCATTATCCAATTTAATTCTCAAATATTTTCGTTTGCGGTTTTCGAAATAATTCCCATATATCCGTTTTCATTTTCTACCATTGTACCCGTCAACGTCTACTCACTCCATTTCCTATACAACCTGCTGATACTACTTCCTTATCCATCCGATTAATACTTCTATCACTCCAATCTATGGTCCTTTTCTTTAACCGCTTCCCAATGTCTTTGATTTTGACTTACTAACTTCTTTAGTACTAAATTATGATCTGAATCTGCATCAGCTACACAGAAAGTGCTCGAATTGATCACAATGTTCACAAAAAGTTGTGAATACGCAAATTTAATGAGTTGGCCGAAAGAAAACCCGTGCATTTCCCTTATGTACGGATGCCTATTGTGGCATTTAAGCCATTTGTTAGTAATGACTAACCATATCTTCTGTACAGCTACAGCCTGTATATCCCTTTCTCCCGGTGGGTTCCTAAACCGTAGCCACCACCACCATCTCTCCCTTAGCCTACCACCACGTTGAAATCCCTTATCACTATCAAATATTTTCTTTGTAGAGCACCCCTAATTATGTGTACGTTATCGTTTACCCCGTGTACCTATTTATCCCTCCATATGATTGCTTGGTGGCTTTCAGACATGAACATTGGGCACGTTTACTGGCCCTTACCCTTTCCTCCTGGTGCTGCACCCCTTGCTATCCACCTTTTTGGTAGCTCGTAGGGTATTCAAGTAGATGTAGAAAACCTAAACCTGTCAATGAAATATGAGGGCGTTATCGACTGGAACTAGCAATTAGGCCAAATCTATGGGCAGCTTTTCCCGCAACGCGGCCGTTTTCAGGCGGCTCGTCGGAAAATAATGCAGTCTACAGTTGAGCATTGACTGATTTAGAATATTATCATTTGAAAATTAATTTGATCTTGAAAAACTTTTGAGCAGAAATTGGTAAAATACGCATGTTTTAAATGTTTATTTTTACACATCTAATATTCCGTTGTTAGCGCCTTAATAATATCATTGATTTCAATGCATATGTTTCTTTATAGACTTTTAACATTAGTTGCTTATGACCTGCAATATTGACACCATAACTATGCTGTGGCTAAAATATAAATGTACTTACTTTGTGGCTTTGCCTTTATTACTAAAAATTCAATAAAGTCTTTCAACTGCGATTTGTTAAAGAGGGCTTTGGGTTCCTAGGTAAAGTTTCAAAAAACATTTTTTTGATTGACTTATGTATTACTGAAATTATTTCTGCTTGCAAAAATGCAAAATATTCGGAAATTTTCCATCTTAAGTCTAGTTTCTTTCTATATGCATCATTTATAAATATTTTTAACAAACTTAACAATTTAATAGCTATATTGATTCTCATTACTCCACGCCATTATTAATGATATTGATATATTTGAGGAACTCAGATCTTTTAATGAGTAAAACTGAAAATAATGCAACTAATATATAACTAAAAAGAACAATAATATTTATTATTTTGTTGTAAAAACCTTCCGCCATCCAAATGAAAATTCTTTTCAAATAACAGATAAACTAATCTCCCTTCACAAAACTCATGGGGATTATCGTTTATCTGAGTAGCCTAGAAATTTACTTTTCAATTTACACTTTCCATAAGGACGTGAAAATTGGTTCCCCAACAATTTCGTAGAGATCACCCTAATGAAACCAATTGCTTTTGGTAGCTAGTTCGAATTTACAAGCTAGAGGAAAGCAAAATTGAAACAGCTATAGTAGAAAGCGGGAAAATACCCGACTCTTAAAAACGGAGAACGAAATGAACTACTGAATTAGAAAGAGAAGCGATCACAAACACGTGTAACATCAAAAGAAAATTGAAACCCGTAAGAGCCGAAAGAAACTACGAGAGGATGAACAATTCTTGAACGATAAAATTCAATGAGCGGGCCAGCATTCCACGCAGCAAAACTGCGCGGAAGCATTCACCCAGACAGCGTATTTCCGGCGACGGCAGGAAAAGGAGGAAATGGTGCAATTGGGAGATAGGAGAATTAACAGCAATCGGTTGAGGCTAATTGAAAATTCAAAGGCAACAAATGAGGAAACTTAATAGGAGGTATAAAGAAAGATCCGCCGGACTCCATTTATGCGAAGTCTATGGTCTCTTATAATCATTCCCTACGTAATCAGCAGGTATTAGCGGATAGCGGTGAATTTGAAGTTCGGTTGATTAATGATAGCTTTCAATATTGATGCCCTTGTGATAGCAACTGTAAGTAATAAAAGGAAATATAAAATCCATTAATATCTACCGTGTAACTTCCCTTGTTCATGAACACTTACAAACGGTGCTAACAATAAAATTTATATCTGCTCATTATATGTGCCTTGCCGAGAGCAGAATACATAAATAATAATAAATGATGATGTTAAGTATTTCTTCCTTTCTCTTCGCAATTTTACGCCATTTATTTTTAATTTAGCGATTATAAAAACATAAGTTTGAAATAATTACATAAGATCACATTTAACAACATCTAGGATTTTCCCAGATGGTGATTAACCTTACATTTCAAGGCGAGTAGGTGGTTGCTCAATATGTTAGAAAGATATAATAAGTTGTTTGCCTATTTCATTTAATTATTAACGACTTCATTCCCAATATTAATTTAAGGACCTCCCGAGAGAATTTAAAAATCAGGCTTAAATTGTTCAAATAAGTTCATTTACATACATAAACACGTGCATATAGTATATTGCGCTGCAATTACCTTTTCCGTACCTACCGTAACGTGTACAATACTCCGCTGATCCTAAGGCAATAAAATTAATCAACCGCACTCCTGGTCAAAAAAAAGGTTGGCGGAATCGTTCTTCGAATCTCCATACCATGACTGCGGTAAAATTTATTACCTGGTTTAGTAATGCACATTAAACTTAGTACATTGGAATTCTTAAATACTTATAATAAACATAGAGTGGAAGGATTATTACTATTTATTCCATCTAAATGTGGGCATGAAGTAAATATTGATTAAGAGGAAATGTTAATTCTCTTATTCTTAGAGCACAAATTACCTTATGTTTCTTTCAAAACCTTCAACTCATTGCACTATAAATCACATATAAATTATATATACCACAATAATAGCCAGTTTTTTTAAGGCCACATTTAATTTGACCGTCCGATCTGAAAATCGTTAAGTTCACTTTCATCGAAATGCTCTCATCATTAGGCATGACAATCAAAATGACTAATGTATCTATTAAGTAAGGGTTAGATATAAGAATGAACCATTAACTGAGGGAACACAATAGCCGATGGCACAAGAACGAAATAAAGGGATGAGTTTCACCAATTCGCCGGAAAATTCCCGGGAGAAAAATCGTGAATCCCTAACCTCTCCAGTCCCCCTGAGCCTTTTCTTCGTTTCACGCTACTACCACCCCCACTACCCAGCCCCTTCTTCCCCCATTCGCACTTCCCCCACTTCCCTTTCATCCTCACTGCTGCACATTAGTTACGGAAGACCTTCCCCTCTGTTCCTTAAATCCCCTCACCCTGACTTAGTGCGATCATCCACGCGATGAGACCATTCCGTCCCGTTGAAACTCATTGCCCCTATCTCCTGACGTCTCCCTCTCACACCCGCCTACCTATTCCATCTTCTCCTTGCTCCTCCGCAGCAGATGCTTCCATTTACATTCTCCATCTTCCGATCGTACTCCTCTTAGCAACCCTCCCCCCTCTCCCAATTTTCTCTCGCCGATTTTCTCCCCCTCCATTCCCCAATCCGATTCCGTTTCTCCCCTCTATTTCTTATCCATTTGCCCGACACCGTGAGGCATTGTGCGTCACGACAAGAAACAGACGGAATGAATTATTAAGTGCTCGTGCATTATATTTTACTTGGGTGGATACAGCTGGTTACTTATTTGTTCTGTTTTCATTTTCTTACTTGAAATCGTGAAATCTTAAGCACTTCGGTCAGTAATTGGAATACAACAAAACTAGTTTCTTCTGTAAATAGTAAAACGTCTTCCATCGCGAAAAAAGAATTTGTCGAGCACAATTTAAGAGTATATATCTTGATTCAATTCGATGTGCGACTTTGGTTTATGAATAATATGGACAACCGATTTCAGGCCTTCCAGGTGGTGCGAATATTCTATAGGCTAAAAAAGGAACATGGGAATAAAATAATTAATGCAAAGAAATCTTTAAATTCATTTTTCAGCCTCACGAGTTTCTTTATATGTTTAACCAGCCAAATTTTACGACCTCACGGGATCGAAAATCTAAGACGACACACCGGCTGTCCTGAACGGTACTCTATTCAGTCTTATCCCCCCCTTCGTGCCCCCCTCTCTCTCTATTCCTTCCCCTCCGCCGACATCTATCCTCTCCTATCGGCCCACGCACCCCACGCACTCCGTCAAAATCTTGCCCGCTCGATACACTCACGCCCCCGTCAAGCGATTCGCTCCCAAACCCCTCACGCCGCCCCAAATTATCGGAGCATTCCACTCTAACTCCACCCGATGGCGGAAGGTTAATGCCAGATGTGCATCGATAACAATATTGCGTCCCATTCCATTCGCATGAATCACCGAGCTGCCACTACTCTTGAATGAGTTACTACGCACATGTAGCCCTCCGCACGCTGCGTCGGGACGCCCGCCGAATAACCAACTAAATGTCGAAGGGGTCTCTCCCGCAAAAGTTTCACTACACCTGGCCATTGGTAATATATCATCATTTAAAAACATTCATGCATCACAATATCGGATCGGAAAATGTGAAATTATCTCATGCAGAAAGAAAATTAGGGAGTTTTAGAGATGAAATTTTAATTGAAAATTTGTAATCCCAGTTCAAAGGATGTTAACGATGCTTGGAATTCAAGTGTTTGTAAACAATAATCGATATAATAATGATTAAAAATGCACCTTGGAGTACATGATAGCAGGTAATATTTCTATTTATTAATGAGTATTTGAAGTAAAAAAACGTTTTTTCAGCTTTACAAGGTTATCATTCAGTAGTGTGTTATTTAAATTGTCATCTATTATCTTTTTCAAATAAAACCATTATTGAATCGTTCTTTCATCGTAAAAAAGGAATATAATTGCGTCGCAAGGTTTATTTTAGGTACAATTGAGTACAATAACATATTATATACACATGAATTAGACATGATTAACAGCTGCCCTCATCATTCCATTTCAAAAAATGGCGGATATCCTCGGCTTTTTATTCTTGGTTTCCATAGATAATTTGGCTACTGGTTACCCATCCAACTCTTGGAATACCCCGTGTTTAGAAATATTAAATAATAATAACCGCTTCATGCTGAATCTCCAGATAATGACATAAATTTTCGTGTTCCAAGAAATTTCCAAAGTTTACTTTGAAATCTGAGGTTTCCGTGGCTTTTATACATAATGGTGGGGACCCTCTCGCTAGCTGCAGTGTTGAGCCACATTCCCTACCTGTCCTTGGGTGAGTAGGCCGTTGTATGTTGCATGTCCAGCATGTGGCAGTGGAATTTCGCCCTCTTAATTTTCAAATTCTACCTTGCACCTTATTGAATAAATTTTTTACTGCATGCTAAGATGCAAGTAATTGTTAGTTTATAGTATGCATATTTGCATTCGTGTAAGTTGAAAACATTTTTGCAGGAAATATATACGGCACTGTGGACATAGGTTTGCATGGATGTGTTGATTTGGAATGTGGATTTGCTCCCTTTTGCGGGTAGCGACCTAACACTCCCCGCCACATGCCCTTGTGGCGGCTTGTAGGTTATTATTTGAACGTAGATGTAGATAGATAGATACGGATTTCGGGCGTTCCTTCGTGTCAGGGTGTCCCTCAGTGCGTCAGGGGTGTCTTTAGGTCAGATGTGACCAAACGAAGTATGGCTGAAGAAAGTGTTGTCACCAAAGAGACATCCAGACGCGGAGGAGCGCCCAAAAGTCGTTACATTAACGCTTACTTTATTGTACCATGATGAGTTTATACTGAGTAAATAGCTTCTGATAATATTTATCTACATCTACATAATACCCCGCAAGCCGCCGCAAGGGCGTGTGGCGGGGGGTGTTAGGTCACCAACCGTAAAAAGGAACAATACAACATGCAAAACAACAACGTGGAAAATTACACCCACAGCAGCGCACACACTCATACAAAAATCCCTTCATCCAATACTCATGCAAACACATATACCGCAAACCAACAAAAAACTGCACCCCAGGATGCAGCACGAAAGCCATCCTACAACACACAAGCCAGGACACAACAAGAAAGAATGTGAAACACCAATACCATATGCACATGCAACACAAAACACTCTACCCCCCGAGGAGACTCTAAAAGGCAGGAAATGCAACCCAACGTTGCAGGTAGCAGGAATTTCCCCCTGCGGAGAGGGACGAGGGATTCTACATTTATTTCATTGTTTTAAATTAGATCCATGAGCATGGGTGTGCCCGTGAATGAAATACAGATATTAACTCAACTTGGGGCTGTATTTCCAAACGAGATATCCCAGTAAAAAAACTTCAATTCTCTCAAGGAGTTCACCTAGGCCGGAAGAAGACGAGAGCAGCCGGCGGGGAAGGGCCCCATGCCACACTCCTCAACCATTACTCAACTGGGGCACGGCGGGCACGCACACGGCCGCGGACTTGCCTGAGCGACCATTTTATAGGCGACCCATTAGCTACACGCCCCCACCCATGGAACACGCCGCTCGTCAACCTGAAAGGCGATTGGAACACGCATTCTCCCTGCTTCCGCTGACGCCGATTTCCTGGAGTGGTTTTCGAACTTCCGTTTTTTTCTTATCTCCGCTTGCGGCAGCCTTCGCTTCCGCCCGCCCCATCCCTCTTTAGCTCCGGGTCCCTCCATCCCCCATCCCTTCTCCTAGTCCTCCCACGCCCACTTCCGACTCGCCCCTGCGCGCCCAGGGCGTGGGCCTGCTTTGTCTTCTACAATCATACCGTCTCCTTTTTTATCATCTGTATCCACGCATAGGGTCTTTAATTGAGAGGTTTTGACTGTATCAAATACGTTTATTGACCGTCTGAGGTGGGATGGACATCTAACCGGATTTTTACCTTGGGCTCAAATTTCCTGAGCATATTTCATTCGTGTTTACTTACGCACGAAGAAGGTAAATGGCGTCTGGGGAAAAATATATGGCGTAAACCCTACCCTATCGTTGCATAATTCATGACATACGCGTCTTCGAGTTTCTCTACGGCGCGATAGAAAACACGATCACCTAGATAGAATCACAAACTAAGCCATTAAAACTGGGGAAGGAAAAACGCCATCTTAAAATAATAAGGTCAAGTTGTTAGATAGCACGCAGTAGACTAGCTTATACCATTCATTAAAATACAGCCACTATAGAGTAAGATTCTGATATGCTTAAATCTTGGCATTCAAATTATCCTGATGACAAATTCTACTGCACTAAATTCACAATTAAAGATTCTCTTTTCGGTCGTTTATGTTGACATAAAAATTAATTTGTCATATCCAAATGTACATTTATTAGATTAATATTATAGGTTATACATAAGTGTCAAACCAGCAATTTATACCCCAACCTAATGGTAATTAGAATTATAAAAAAAAGATGCCCATTCTGGCAACCATTGATGGAAAAGTAAACGAAGAAACTACATCGAAAGATCTCTGGATACATGAAAGAATATACATATATATATATATATATATATATATATATATATATATATATATATATATATATATATATATATATATATATATGTATATTCCCTACCCTGATGTTTGAATTTCACACGCCGCCAGACTTAGTACTGGATGAACTCTACCATCACCTACCAAACCGACCTTCGGGTTGGTTACTGTGATATATACACACAAATACATATATACATTATATATATATATATATATATATATATATATATATATATATATATATATATATATATATATATATATATATACATACAAATATATTTCATTTAAAATTTTTTAATAAAGTGAAGCTACCACGCGACAAAAAATCGAGAAGGTATATCCCGAGCACTGGCCATTCCCGTGAGCATTGCGCACAGCAATGCCAGTCCCTTTTGTTTAGCGTTTATTTTGACAGAAAGAGATTTGATTTGGCTTTCACAGGCGTGGAGTTGAGTAAATACACACCCTTTTCATACAAAAACAAAGCAGGTGAAGGCGGGAAACAAAAACAAGCACGCACACACACATATCTACTTCTCTGTCACCACCCCCCCCCCCGCACCTGCCCATTCACCCCCCCCCTCTGTTGGAACCCTTTCCACCCGCCCTCGGATTGCTTTAACCCCCCTCAACTCTTGCCAGCCTCGCCGCTGCTCCTGAAAGTTCTAAAACCAAAACTGTTTCGCCATCCCTTTATGCTGAAGCGAGAGGCTTTGACGCGCGCTCGCTCCCTTGCACGAGCGCCCCATTTTGTATGATCACGACACCGAATTCTATTTGCAAAATATGAACGCAAAGGGCTTGGACGGATGGCGGAGTCATTGTTTAGCTTTTAAGCATTGTTACACACAAATTCACTCTTTAAAAGAATGTATCTGTTCTGTGAAAGCACGCGTTATATTGAATTCGTCAGTGTCCCAAAAAACTGGATGAGAACGTGTTGCCACTTATTCCTTTATTCAATTCATAAAATATTTAAGTTAGCAGACTGGTTTGTAAACGTGACGAACATTTTTTTCGTGTTTTACATATTATATTAAATAATATAGTAGCCTTTCAAAGTTTCAAGTATGTCCGATATTTAAAAACATCTTGACCGTACAATATTTTGTTCTTCACCCCGAGATTCACTTGAAATGGCCAAATAATACGTATTTTCGCCATCAAAAATGTCGAAACTGTAGCCCTAAGATCTTTTGCAAGTATTAATTGGTCATTAAGTGTTACCGCCGTATTGCGTGCTTAGTAGACTGCAGTCACGTTCAATGAAAGACTTGATGTATAATGAGAACTGTTGACGTTGGGTCAATACCTGTTTTGTTAAATCAATGAGGACTTTTAACGAAAAAGAATATACTTGCGATATTTGTAAGCACGCATTTCATTGTTAGCTCATAATTTTAGGTAGTAGTTAATTATAATATTTATTAATTCGAAGTATACACAGAACTTATTGATGGATCCATGTGCTCGGTAGTAAACAAGGATATACATAAGCGATGGCAGGAAAAAGTCCATGGAGAAATAAATAAGGGAAAGCAGCTGGATAAAGTTTTCCAATTCAATTCAAATAATGCAACAATTTCAAAGCGTAAAAATCATTCAACTTGACCTGGATCCGAACCCGGATCCCTCAATGCCCGGTCGAGTGCTTTAGACAGTTAAGCTATCGAGGCGTTCTCTTAAACTGAGACATTTTTACCACGTAATTTACAACACGTTAATTTACAACACGTCTCTCAGTACTTTTTATCAAAATGTTTCCTGTAGGTGTAGTGAATATTAATCACCAAACAATATGATTAGTCACAACTTGAACCTATTGAACCAAAATTGAAAGCTATTGAAACCATAATATTTTGTTTTCCTATATACTTCATTTATTAACCACGCACTTACAATGAATGTACTGACATACTAGGTACACTACAAAGCACCCGATTTAATCCTGACATATCCGAAAAAAATCACAATTCTTCACAAGCCGCCACTTTTGCAAAAAATCCGCGATTATAAGGATTTTCATGCGGTGTATTCAGTACGAATATACTATATTCTCGTATATCCTCAGACCCTTAGTCATCTCTTGGTCGCAACACATTATTTCGTCTTGGGACGTTTC
Organism: Hetaerina americana; assembly: GCF_022747635.1. Lineage (NCBI taxonomy): Eukaryota > Metazoa > Arthropoda > Insecta > Odonata > Calopterygidae > Hetaerina > Hetaerina americana. The sequence goes on from NW_027286070.1 coordinate 33,537,033, forward strand.
GTCTATTATTAGTCTTGGGACTTGTTACTTTTTAGAAATAATGTGTTGCGACAAGATAAAATCGGCGAATAGAAAGATATTCATGATTAGTTTTTATGGTTAAAGCACCTAAATATTACTAAAAATCAATGAAATTGTATAATTTCACGGAAAATTGATCAATTTCATTTTTTTTTAATTTTTTTATGATTTACTCAGGATAACGAAAAATTTCTTTAACAATTGTAAATCCTTTTGATATATTCCAGTTTTAGCAACGTTGAACTTACTAATAATTGTTGTTTATTTATATATCTAAAATGAAAACCGTGCAATATATTATCATAAACACAATACTATGAATTTATAGGAGTTAAATAAAACTTCGAAAAACAACTTACGGTCGTAAGTTATTTTTTACATCGACTTGCTATAAAAGTTGAATCCGTCCATGAGAGAAATTAAACCAAACCAGACCAAAATCAGCACGGCCGCTTATCACCAATTCCAATCAAGGAATGCAGATCAATAAAATTTGTGGTGGAGTAAATATTCTAGAGAGCACTACTGAAACGGTCGGATATTTTACAGTTATCTAACAGGCATTTCAATGCGATGAAAAAATATCCCCTAGATTTTCCCTTCCTAATAGTTTTTTAACCTTCTTGTATTGCGAACCCCTTTCACCATTCCTCTATATTCCATCCTTCTGGGATCTTTTCTGTGTCAACTATTATCTTACCCGCCTTATCTCTAACTGCTAGCATATATCTTCCCTTCTTACTTCCCGATGGTGATTTAACCTTGCTGTATAGCGCACCAATTTCACTCTTCCTCTGCAAGCTTTCCATATCTCGCACTGTCTTCCACCATGCTTCCTTTGCTACCCGCCTCAATGAATTATTAAATTCTTTGCACTTCCTCAAACTAACTTTTTATTTGAATTTTTCCATTTTCTTTTCTCATCAATCCCTCTATTATATCAGGCTATAATCAATGAGTCCCTTGTCCTTTTTCTTTTAAAAGTTTCTATTGTTTTTTTTGCAGCTTCCGATATCTCATTTTTGGAATATTCCCATTTTTTATGGATAGTACCCAGCCCCTTCCCTTCACCCTCTACAAATTTTATATCTACAGCCAACTGATACGTTCTTCTATCTCGTCAATTCAGTTAATGCTTCAACATCCCATGCCCTAACTCACCTCCCCTGCCTTATCTTTTTGAATCGGACGCTATATATCGCGTTCTTCCTCCCTATGACTTTTGGTGGCATGTTTACCTGATAAATGTTGAAGCTCGTCGTTTCTGCTATTACCCCTACGAGTGATATTCTATCCGTTGCTTGCGTTATGATAACTACTCTTCTTCCTCCAATTTTATTTAATATTATCGATACTTTTGGCTGGTTTTCTTCCCCTCTTCTGTGTATTACTCTATAACTATCGTTCCATTGATCCCCGCAATATTTCCATCTCACCTCACAGTCCTAAAAAAATCTGGATATCCTCTCTCCATATCTTGCTGTACATTTTCTACTTTTCCTGCCCTCTACATCGTTCTCACGTTCCAAGTACTCATTTTAACTAATTAGGGGCCATCTGTGGTCCTATATTTGAATTTCAAGTTCATAATGAGAGTTTATTTTACATATTTACATTTCATTTAAGTTATTTGATGCATATTAATGCAATTATGTAAATGCACATAATCACCTTAAATACAATGTATAATTTATTATTTGATCTGTTACTTGAATTGTGATTGCAAACCAATGTAACTTTTAAGCTATAAACTCAAGAGCATGTTTACTGGAAAATTAATTTCAGTTATAAACATTGTTGTCAAGGTTTTAAACGTCCATTTAATGCTTTATTAGACCTCTTGAATGAGAAAGCTTTTCTTGAACTGCTTTCCCCAGAGAAAGTTTGCTGGGAACTTGGGGACACCAAGTTACCAAGTAGAGGTGTATGATTCAATGGTAATATAACTACAGATTAATTGATCCAATTCTGTCGAGGAGTAAACAACTCTGGCTTGGGGAATGGAACACTGAAGACCATATTAGGCGTTCACTGACAACGCTTATGAGATTACAAGAAGGGAGAGTATTCCGGAACCTAAGGCGTAATTTAAGGTGTCATAACATTTAATTGCATACCAAGTAAACAATTTGTCTTTGGTTTATCCCATCAATCGATCTCTCATTGATGGTGGTGGTTATATGGAAATTTCATAAGAATATTAAAATATGACTAATGCACAAGGGATTTGACAATCAATGAAGAAGAAGGTGAAGGCATAATCTATTTTGGAAGAAGAATATTAATTCGTAAGGAACTCTTTTTATTTCAAAGTTTCCTTCAAAATGATGATGTGATATGAAAATTTTGTCATAGGATTTTGGGTATTAATTCAGCATAGGGTTTTTCAGTCATAAATCACTTTGATCATACATGCTAAGGAGACGTTCTGACTGCCTGAGTCATTTGAAGTACGTGTATATTATTTCTACATGAAATATACGTTTCACCGTTATAAGTCAAAATAAGATGAAAATTGAGGGTGTTCATTATGGTTATAAGGGCCCTGCATATCTGCAGATTTTCACGAACAATATACGGTGCATAATATGTTTTTTTTGTACTGAACAATTTTTGCAACAGTTTATGGAGAATCCCTCTGAAAGGGTTTTGAACCTAAGGATTCGTTCATGGAGTGGTGAATTTAAAAGGCGTCAGAACGGTGATTATTTATACTGTTCACTGCCTACACCTCTCGAAATGATTGACCTGGAATTAGGATATAGGTCAGAGATCAAAAGGAAGAGCACTAGCAAGGTGGAATACCTCGACCTCTCGTTTGGCCGTAGATCATACTAGAAATGCGGTCACGTGGAAAATACATCATCAAGGATTTTAGCACCCACCACAGCTACATATTTATTAGAGGAGGCGAGGCAAAGGAGCGGTGGCTCACATCATAAAGGAAAGAAATGGCATGAATTGGTGAAAATGTACTGAAATTTCATGAGCCCTAGTAAAAAAAACTGGGCAGTTGCTGCTCATTAGAGGAAAAGTGTGAGAAATATTCGTAAGGTCTTTGTTAGATCGGACCTTTATTTCTCTTTGATAGACTAGGAACTGATATTTCTCCCTGGGCGATTGTGAAATAATAAATCCACTGTAATAAGAAAATGAATCAAGCAGTACATGAACGTTCATTAGTAAAAGGGGACCATGCTACAACGACTGAGAGCATTCGCGTATATGCATATTTTAGAAGAAGAAATCAAAGGCACAGAAACAAAGACGAGGAGTTCAAGTCACGGTAACCTTATTCAAGTTCGAATAAATAGAAAAATAAATGAATTTGGGTGTTTGCGAAAATGTGAGTACTTAGCCTCGCGTGACACGTCTTTAAGAGATAGCACGTCTTGAAGCCGATACTGAGGATATCATAGAGAAATATTTTCTCAAAGTTACGTAAAGCTTGTTGGTCTTTTGGATTTATTTCATCCTATGCTACCTCCGACGCATGATAAAAAAGTTGAAAAGTTGCATGCATTGATCGAGATGATTTCGTGGAATCATATGATTTTACCTATTCACAATACAAGAGCTTTCAAATTTCCTGGGATATCACCAGTAATAAATGCAGCAGAGATATCTATAAAGATATATACGAGGGTCATCCGGAAAGTAGTACCCGTTCGTGCCGCATGAAGTGCTGACGACGCGAGTAGCCGCTGGACGAGGTCAGATAGCTTCAGTGGCTTGTCTGCCTTCTCTGAGCCAAGTTGCGTGACGCTAGCATTGCCTGTGTTGTTTCTGTGATTGTTTACAATGTTTAAAAAAATTGAGAACGCCGCCAGTTGTGAAGTGAGGGCAGTGATTAAATTCCTCAATGCAAGAAACGTTCGCCCATGTGATATTCATCGCCAATTAAAGGAGGTGTATGGAGACAATGTAATGGACGAGTCGTCTGTTCGGCGGTGGTGTCGCAACTTCAACATGGGGAGGGGGAACACACACGACGATGAGCGTTCGGGGAGACCGTCTGTCATTACAGACCAACTGGTGAGCTCAGTTGACGAATTCGTGAGGAACGATCGGCGCGTCACAATTGATGACATCTGTGAGCATTTTCCCAATGTTTCTCGAACAATTGTTCATGAAATTGTTAAACACCATCTGCATTATGCAAAAATTTGTGCAAGATGGGTCCCTCGCGTATCTCAATGAGCTGGCGGCGAAGGACTATGCAGCAGGAATACAGAAACTTGTCACACGTTATGACAAATGCCTTAATTTGCTTGGAGATTATGTTGAGAAGTAGTTTAAAGTATCCTCTTTCAAATAAAATTTTTTATGTTTGTTAATATTTACTTTTGTGTCTTTATTTCAAGAACGGGTACTACTTTCCGGATGACCCTCGTATATAGAGATAGTATACAGGAAAATATCAAGTCATGAAGAAAGGGTATCATTAGCTAACGACTTAAATGCAATCCAAAAGAGGTACGAGACATGGCAGCAAGAATTAATTTTATTTGAATGTGTTTCGAAACAGTTTTGGAGGAACAGTATTTTTCCCGAACACGCAATGCAGAGAACTAACATAAAACATGTAGAATCAGTAAAATACTCGGGTGTAACGATAACTACGGAAATGTCCTGGAGAAAACATATTCGTGAATTGGCGGGAACCTCATAAAAGTTATGATTCCTTAAAAGGATACTTAGGAATTGTAACGAAAGGTTGAAGGTGGTTTGTTAGTTCGCATTAATTAGGCCCATCTTGAGTATGTTGCATGTGTACGGGATCCTCGAGGTAGGCTTAATTTCGGAGCTAGATAGAGTGTAACGTAGGACAGCTAGGTTTGCGAAAAAAATTTATGAACAAGACATCAGTGTCAAGGCACTATTGAAATAATTCGAATGGGAGGCAATAGTTTATCGTTGGCTTAAATTAAAATTAATTTTACAGCGTAAATTTGAGGTAGGTTAATTACCTGAGGATGTTGGACATATTACATGCCCCGACTTACTACAGTAAATCAGATCACTGGTGTAAAATCAAGGTAATTTATAGTAGAACGGTTTATTTTAAAATGTCGTTTTTTTCTCGAATCGTTATAGATAAAAATATAAATGACAGAAATCACGAAAGAGATTTGACTTGGTAATGTATATTAGGGTTCTGCAGCTATTAGGGTTCTGCCAAGAAATGTTCGACTCTATGGATGCGGGAATAGAGGTGGATGCTATAATAGTCGACCTGTCAAAAGCCTTTGACAAAGTTGACCACGATCGCTTAATGCTTAAGATGGGCCAATTGCCACTACACACAGATGGAAGAGTAATCTCTTGGGTCAGAAATTTCATGGTAGGTCGAACACAAAGGGTAAAATTAGGAGAAGTGTATTCTGAAAAAGCAAGGGTAACATCGGGAGTCCCACAAGGAAGCGTACTTGGCCCGATCTTGTTTTTAATATATATAAATGATCTCCCAATAAATATTAATTCTCAGATTAGACTTTTTGCAGACGACTGTATTATCTACAGGAAAGTCGAAAATGACAGAGACCGTGACAAACTTCAAAGGGACATTAATAAAATGGCAGATTGGGTGACAAAAAATGGGATGGATATTAATGTTAACAAATGCAAATCCATCACTTTTAGCAATAAGGTAAATGGAAACAATAGGGAATATAAATTCTCAGAAAATGTCATTCCTAGAAGTGATACTGTCAAATACTTAGGTGTATATTTAACTAAGGACTTAGGGTGGGGGCTAAATGTGGAGTACATCTATAAGAAAGCTTTCAAAACTCTTCATTGGGTAATGAGAAACCTCAAAGGGAGCGTTAGAGCAACCAAGGAGAAGGCTTATCAGACCCTAGTAAGACCAATTTTAGAGTACGCTTCTCTTGTATGGGACCCTCATGAAGAAGGTCATATTAAAAAACTGGAAAAGGTGCAAAGAGAGGCTGCCCGATATGTACTGGGGAAGCATAGGAGGATGGAGAGTGTGTCTGACATGCTAGAAACGCTGGGCTGGGAACCTCTAGAATGTAGAAGAAAAGTAAGCAGACTTTGTGGAATGTTCCGAATTTTGAAGGGGGAGAAAGCTTGGGCAGACCTTAGGAAAGAGGCGGGGAATCCAAATTTTATAGGCAGAAATGATCACAAATTTAAGATAAAATGCCGGGCACAGAGGACAAATAAAAAAAAATTTCTTTTCTAAATAGAACAATTGTTGAGTGGAACACCTTACCTGCAAAAATATTCGAGCCCCTTCCTAACAGAGTGTATACTTTTAAGAATAGATGTAAGGCATATATGTAATAATTTGATTGATGTGTGGTGTATGGTATTATATGTAATAGCTTAATTCTTTTTTTAATTTATCTTTTTTTTTTCTTGCTGATTAATAGTTGTAAATGGGATGGGGATTCACTTGTTTTGTTAAAGAGATTTGTATTTTGAAGTCTAGTTTTATGTATTATCTTTTGCAATTATTTGGGACTTGTGTGCCACCTGACAATGTCTATCAGCACATGTGTATTTTTAATAATAATAATAATATATTTGTCGATATCCTGCGTGTCATATTTTTTTAATAGGCCAATATTTTTAACAGTTCTACAGCATGATTTGCTGCTATTGAATATTGTTATATGTACGTACTCTCTATCGAGTGATTTACATTTTTTGAGTGCATGATCAAACTAATATTTGTGTAGAGGTAACCAGATTGGGATTGGGCATGCGTGGTTGGTGGCCTAATACCTCCCACCGCAAGAAATTGCGGCGGCTTGCGGAGTATTGCGTGGATGTAGATTAAAAGGAAATATACGACAATCCTTATTTCTTCGGTATTTTATTAATGTTACTTTGCATTGTGGTCATTATTATGACGAAATCATGATGCTGTTTGTTTTAGGGATAAACATACATTTTTATTTGTTGCATTAAGAGATAGCAAAGCTCAAGAAACTGGGAAATGACTAACCCCATTGGGAAGAACAGATTAAACGCAATATAGTGTCATGGTCAGTTATGTGCAGCTGCATGAGTAGATGTCTATTAATGTGGGCATGTGAACGCATGCGAATGTTACCGTAGGCGAGCCACTGAAGCGATTTAATAAGCTTACTGTTGATTGCCCCACGGCCCAGCTGGGTATGTTATAGAACTTTTGGAGGTTAACCCCATCTTGTTGATTGCTGTTTTTTTACACTTATTTTTCCATCTTGGGAGTCAGCATAAATGTAATTTATTCCGGCGAATGAGGATATGATGGGATAACTTCCAATATGAAAAGGAAATTGCAGTGATGAAAGCACGGCATTAAATGTGGTTCATAAACGACGAAGATTCATATCAACTTTATGATTACTTCTGCATGGGTTTTAATTATAAACTTAAGGTGATTGCTGAACTTGGAGGATTACTACATGGCTTTTTGCTATTATTTTCCACATTGTGGCCATAGTCGCAAATTTGGCGAAAATTAACGGTATAAACTATATCCATCATCAACACTCGGCGTTTTGATTCCTCTCTCTTTTAGGAGTATATATTTATGTCATTACCACACACTAGGTGTTAAAAATGATGCCAGCATATTTCGGCATCATACTATATATGTATTCATGGGTTGGAGCCTTAGCGACCCTAGGTGCAATTTGTAGGAGGGGAAAGAGGAAAGAAGGGAGAGAGGGGCTGGGGAAGCACCACACGACAGAGTACCGAGAGAAGGGTGCAGAGGAGAGGGAGGTTATCTCTCCGCACCTTTTGTCGATCAAAGCATCAAAGCGCCGCTCTCTCTGTTCCCATTATTTGTCATCGGCGAACCGTGAAATAGCTACTGGATGCAAAAGTAAGCGCACTGCAATAGGTCGCATGCCTCGTTCCCCCTTGATTCGAAAAGAACCTCATAAACACTCTCCCCGCACCGAGCATTGCTTTCCATTACCTCATTCCTTCCTGATTCCCCATTCTCCCAATCAACTTCCCCTTTCCGGTCCCTGCTCCCGGTGTAGCGCTTACTACTCTGCCTTTGACCCCCTCCATCAGGTTGTTTTATCGTGGAGATGGGAATCTCCCTTAATGCTCCACGTGCAAGTTCATTCTTCATCAGTTGTTCGGCTGCTTTAACTAATAGGGATTCCTTTCTAGTGATACTTTCAAAAGGTAATTAAATTGGTATCGTCCCTTTCCATTTTAGACATCCTGTGATACAATTTACCAACTTATATTGGGGTACGATTAATCTGCAATTGAAAATTACTACCACGCCAAGTAAATTATTGGAAAAATAGAGAACAGCATGATTGATAAAACGTCCAATTTTTCTGCCAAAAAGTGCGTCATTTGAAATAGATTTTTCACCTAAGAAAAGTGTTTTTACTTTATCCCCGTGATTAATGATTTTTTGTTCATTTTTGGAGCTTAATTAAACGCTAATAGCATGGCAAAAACATTTTACATATTTTTTCTTCGAAGTGTTAAGTAATATGCTTGGAAAACATATTTGATACCTTAACATCAAATAAATATTCCCGATACAGTTATTATGTAGAGATTTTTCCAATCTAAATTAAGATATAGGATATTTATGATGATCCACGATCATGATAAATATTATAACGTGCGTTTTCTGTCCAAAACTGAATACATTGATACGGCGTGATGCATTGTTATGAAAGATAGCATGGCCTGAATTTTGTCATCATAGCATCAAATATAGGAGCGACAGCTTGAGACTATTTTTTCTTTTTTCTTGATTCCATCGTTTGCCAAGAAGTAACTTACGTCTTGAGATTGTTTCTTGAATCTTTGAGTCCTTACAGTCTCAGAGGGACTTACTCTTACCTAGTAGCGTAATCCCTTTCTAATTTTATTTCTTGGAAACTATATCTCATTATTTCCTCCCAGTTCCCTTATTCCCAACACTCTCCTATCATGACTCAATGTTCCTCAACTGATAGCTCTTATTTTCTCGAGAAACCCTACAAATCCCACTGCCACCCGTCTTTCTCTTCCCCCTCAGGTCCCAATTCATTTGAGGTTTCCAACCCCTTCGTTCAGTCCAAAACCATCTCTCTATTTTCTTTACCAGCTCCTTTACAGCCCGATCTCTTACTTCACAAAAGTATTTACAATTCGTGTGCTCTCCTTCACTATATCTCTCTACTGCTTTATAGAATAAAAAAAACACTGGTGGCCGAGACAGATCGAAAGACGGTCACAGTGTTTTTACTGCGTTTCGGAATGGAAAGTTTATTTAGCTGTTTTACACCACGCCGCAATATTTTGTCCCGCGTCTATATTTATTTATTCTGTCTATTCACCTCCCGGCTTCATAGTAATGCATCCGACTGTGTTCCTTCTTTTTTCCCTCCTCCAACTTCAACGTACCCGAGATCGATCCGAAACAGGTAAACAACACTCTCCCCCCCTTATACATGGAGGATTTTTTTAGCACCGGCCTGCACTGAGGGAAAGGATAAACTTCGATTTATATTCAATGCTTCAGAAACAACTTTTCTTTTTTTTATTGTGATTCTTAGCGAGAGTAGACTATGTAACACATAAAAGACAAGAGAGTGGAATGAGCACATATCCCTTAGAGCTTCCATGCGTGTCATCTCTTACCGTTCATTTTGTCACACGATGCATAAAAAAGCTATTAAATGCTCCTGGATCCAGGTTTAATACATCGTTGACCACATTTCTCTATTAAGATTTCAAGATAGCTTTCAATGTGCATGGTTCCTTAAGCGATATGACCTATCAACTGATGGAAACAACTTAACGACAACTTCTTAGTGGGATATTTCCCTATGCATATTTTGAAGATATTTCACGCAATGACAACAATGAATAAGGTTATCAAAAAGAAAAATACTGATTCGGTACATCTTTGATGGGTCTTAAGACACTGACCAATTTGTCAATAATTAATATGTGATGGGCAATTTAAATTTCCTAAGTCTTCTAGTCTAGTACATAAATCATGAAAAATGTCACCAGGTAGCTTATTGTTTCGAGTAGAGCATACTTTAATGCTCATCAAAACGTGATGTATGATTTATTTAGTTTTTATTTTTCTATTCAAATTTCCGTAAATCAATTTAAAAAATTAAAAACATCTATTTACAGACATTTGATGGGTGAATAATGCTTTAGAAGATTGAATCTTACAGAGCTACGCGAACACTGTGTACTCGTGCATTAATCAACCGCCCGAGGGCTTGTGTAAACTATCTCCAAAAGGCTATGAAAAACAATTTTGATTTTCAATTTGTAGCTACAGTCAATACTTTTTTTTCTCTCTTTTTGAATTGATAATGCTTGAATTCAGCTGGAAATGATTTCGTTTAAACACCACAGTTTTAATGCCTCATCGTGAACCATTATCACACGTAAAAAAATATGCAACAAGGCAAAATTAATTGAACCTTTGAAACAAGTGTAAATAACATAGTTCAGTGGCAGAAATTATTAATCAAATGATAGTGAATTAAATATGCAAAATAAAAATTACGGTAGTTTAAAACACTACTCATTACTGCTGAACAAGAAAATTAAATTATTTGATCTTGCTTGAATATTAATAATACTGAATATATATCAATTTTCGCTAAGTACTCGCATAATTGTACACAATTTTAGTAACTAATCTGAGGTAAACAGGTATTAAAGTGGACAAAGAGTTTTATATTTAGAAATAAAATCCTTAATCCCGGGTTTTGACCTACATCCTAGGCGTTCAACTACGGATACTCATCGGGTGGAGATAACATATGGTAAATACTTGGGTGGATACAAGGAATTGAATTAGAGTTTTTAATAGGGAATTAAAAGTAAAAGTGCAATGATTTGGGGAAGGCCTCACCCGTTCATTAGCAATAGTGTGAAGACAAAATTAGCCGTAGTTCTGATACCGATTTTACTAATATAATGCTTCTAAAAAAATACTCGCGCTATTCACAACGCATGTTTACGTAATTTAAGTTAGGAAAGTGTAATTGCACAGGTCTGATGACGTCTGATAGTCTGATGACGGAATGTCAGTCCGGATGAAATTGGCTGCGGAGTCCGTTTCGCTGGTGTATGTTTTACGCTGCGTCCGTTCGTAGGTGAATACACGGTCAGGTCATGCCTAAAATGAAGATAAAACGCGTTGAACGAATACTACCGAATATCCTTGATTTAATTAGATGACCAGTTTTAACAATTAATGCTTGCCGGTAGATATGTAATTATCGGATTTCTTGATAGCTAATATGGCTCTGATCAACACGTCTACTAACCACTACCGGTACACTTGGAAAATTGAAGAGTGGGCGGAAGGACTGTTCGTCTGAAGTAATCTCTTTAACCGCAATTATCTGACGTCAGTTGGCTCTTTTCCTCGTTGTACCATCCTCGTCACGCCTGTAACTCGCACAGTCTCCGTGCCTCGTCACAACTGCTTTGCATAATTACCTCAATTCTATCTCTAGAGTTTGCCTCTTTTCTCGCCCGTAAAAGTTCTCTCTTTGTGATGTCATTGTTCAGTGAGAATATTGTCTCTTTTCTTCGTTTGTGAACAAATTGTATGAGCATATTAATCACGCATCCACCTCAGATAATACAAGTATATATTACGAGTGAAACTTGTATCGCTGCCCTTGCTTTTTATATAATTGTTCTGATGTTCTCTTTTTGCCCCATTTTCTTTAACTATTTTGAAGATATCTTCCTAATTACTAAGGGCCATACTGCATTTGTTTTGTGTCTTCGATGCTTATTTTTTTCTTAGTTTTTTTTTGATTCCTCAAGGATTGCTATTTATATCATTAGCCTTGACAATTATAAGTTCTTTAGGTGGCATTGGACGTTTCCATCAGAAAGTTTGACCCTTTTATCGCTAACTTTCTTCAGAATATTTCATAGTTTGATCATAACTAGTGTTGTTTACAGTCACTCGATAATTTCTCTGTCACTCGAAAATGTCTTAGCGAAAAAATGGGATTAACCAGTGAACACTCTCGTGCGATGATTTTTTATGACTTTCGACGTGGATTATCAAGAAACGAGTGAACGATCAGCTTTTGGCGAAAAAGCCCCATTCTTTGCCACTGTAAAACGCCGGTATAACGAATTCCACCATGGCCGCCATTCGCACTGCGACGAAAGTCGTGAAGGTCGTCCAAAATCAGTTTTTGTGCCAGAAAACATTGATGCTATGGAAGAACTAGTAAAGTAAGATCGTCATGTAACTTATCGTGAGATTGAGGCATCCTTGGTGATTAGTGTGACGAGCATCAATAAGATATTTCATGAACATTTAGCTGTGAAAAAAATTTGTTCGCGTTGGATCCCGCATAATTTGACAAAAGCTCAAAAAGATGCTCGTGCCAAATCGTAGAAAGAAATGCTCAAGAAATACAAATGCGGTGCAACGAAAGCTGTGTTTCACATCTACACAGGTGAAAAATCTTGGATCTATGCGTGTTAGCCCGAAACAAAACAGCAATCCACCCTATGGGTCTTCTAAGACGAACTAATTCCCACAAAAGTGATTCGAACAAATGATTGCCTGTTTCCTCGGTATAACTAGACATATGGCAACCGTACCGCAAGAGCGACGTAGAACCGTGAATAAATGATACACGGGCGTTTTTTTGCCAGAAAGTCTTGGTGGAATACGGGAAAAGAAACGGCATCGAAGTACTAGTCTTCATCATGACAATGCAGATCGGCTGAAACAACTACCTAATTGACTGGTCAAGACGTCGAATTGATGGATCATCCGTGAAATTGATGGAACAGCCCTGATTTAGCACCAAATGACTTTTTATTCCCGTTTATCAAGAAAAAGTTGCGTCGCCAACGTTTTTCGGCGCCTAAAGAAGCCATTGATGCATTCGAAAACCATATTTTAGAGGTAACTCAATCGGAGTGGAGAAAGTGTAACGAAAATTGGTTCGAGCACATGCAAGAGGGTATGGATTATAATGGAAAATACTACAAAAGCGATTAAGCCATTTTCAACAATAAATTACTGATTGGTCTTTTCATTATTAGGCTGGAATCATAGGTATTAATGAAAACCTTGTAGCTTGCAAAAGGCCTCTTTTCGAGGCAAAATGCTGCATTGTAAAAAATAATTCAAGGCCACGCATCAAAAAAATTGGACATCCATAACTTATACATCCGACGTGAAATGTTATCATTCTTTATGGAATAGACGCTATATGTCACATGGCAGTTTTTCACTATAAATCACTTGCATCAGTGACATTTCTTTAGCTTTCGGATTGGAATTGATGGTTATACTGGAAGCATCCCGCATGATAATATTAAATATTAAACTAAGGTAAATCATAAAAAAATGAAATATTATCAACAGGATATGGAATATTTTGTAAAATGAACAAATGTCATCCGGTAATAAGGTTGATATTGAAGAAACATGAATTTAAACTATTTAAAATAAGTGAAAAAGATAGCAATGTATTCTGAGTTAAATTTTTAAGATGCTCATTTTTAATTAATTCTTCATACGCACTCCTAAGTTTAATTCCAGGAACGATAATTAGTAAAATTATGCTTTATTGAATTAGCATGAGCACCCTTCATGTATTCAAAGGCCAATTTGGCTGCATCTGCCTAATTTAAAACGTTCATTACACCTAATTTAAAAGGAAATACAATTTTAATTACACAAGGTAAGAGAGTCTAAATGATTTAAGATACGAATTCACAGGTAATTTTGATTTCATCTATTAACTTAGCTGTATACTATCACCTACCTGCAGACGAATAATTTGAGTCAAAGTTTTTAATTACTCTTTTGTTTCTCAAAACTTGAGTTCTGACACTTGTGTCCTGTGTACTGTGTACGAATGGAAAAGTCAGTTAATATAGCACTTAATGTATCACGTACATAGAATTGCATGAAAATTGCAATTGAAAATTCTTAATTCTTGAAGTATGATCTGATGCTATGGTGGTGTAACAGCTTAATGAAGTTTTCTCGGGTCTTCCACCAAGTTTGGGTTTGATGTTGGCTTGGCATCCAAAACTTTCTTATTCTTCCTTCTTATTCCAGTTTTTAGGCCAGTTGCAAAGCATGCCGTTCATAAAATACATCTATATTCCTAAATAAGAGAAGTTTCAGGCGAGATATGGTGAAATACCATGATTAATTAAATATTGTTAATTTGATGATGATTTAGTTACATCAAAACCGATCGTATTAAATTTGATTTTGTGGAAAATTACCAATAAACATTTAGTAATAGTTAAACATTTATATTAATCTTATTATAAGCTTTACTATGAGGGAAAAGTTGTATGAGGATACTTAACTGGAGAAAAAATCAATAGGAAAGGTCTTCAAAGAGTCTGCGTAATTCAGTTAAACCTAAAGATACATTTAAATGCATAATGTCAGTCGCCATTTAATAATCTAATATTGACGAGAAAAAAAGGAGAAAAGAACTACTTCTATATTTGAAATATCGTCAAGTACGATACTTTTATAACATATTACCTGTATGTTACAAGGATCACGGGATGCTATCAAATTTATTAAGAAATAATGACATTTAGTCAATTTAAAATTTCATAAAAGACAATTTTTAGGCATAAACTCTTCCATTAGCTGTTACACTTAAATTAAATAATGTCATTGGATCGCTTATTTTTTTAATGGTGCCTAATAATCATACACAATAAATGCAAACAATTTGAAGGAATAAGGTTCAAAGAGCTCCAGCTTTTTATTACATTAATATCAGTGTCACTATTTGAAACACTTGGTTTCATTAAACAAACGAAATCGTCTAGAAGAAACACGAATTACAAGCTTGAACGATAGCTCAAATTTGATAAAAATGGACCTTAATACTATTGGATATTAATTTTCAATTTAACATTATACTTTTAACATTATACTTACTTCGGTAAATTATTTGGATTAAAGGAGAGGAAGCTTTACCTTTACTTACCATTATTCAAAATAAACATTAATTTTTCGAAAAAATTTGGTAAAATTCATTTCTTAGATAAATTTTATCCCACAATTTCTTTCTTTTCTTATCTCAGGTTATATTTTTTCTCCATTCGAATCAAATACTATTCCTAATATAATTTTATTAATCTTACAAATTTTATGAAATTTATAGAGACATATTATATGAAACCCCTCCCCGGACTACAACCTTGACATGGTGGAAGGGCTTGTGCGTTCCGATGACCCCTAGAGCTGTGCTGGCGGGATTAATAATTATTGCTCCTGGTAGGGTCACCCATGCCAGATAGGTCGAAGGTTAGGAGCCAGACGAAAGGTAGTCCACGCAGCGTCTGTTCCTCAGTGAGGCGGCTGCAATGGCGTCTGACCCCAGTGGGGCGGCCAGTAAGTGATGGTGTCACGTTAAAAACACTATTGAGGAAGGCAACGGGAAACCACCTCAATTATCATTCCCAAGAAAAATATGATGGACAATAGAGATATTTTGAGTCCTGGCAACCACGGGGCTCGGCCCAATCGGCCGTGTGTCGTGCCCGGCAGCGGGGGAAGCAAGGCTTCCGCGGTCGTCATCCCACGAAACCCTTGCAAGGGAAAACCAGCAGCAGCAGGACAGAAGACGCAGGAGAAGAAGACCACATTAGTTGGAATAGGAACGTGGAATGTTAGGACAATGATGATGACAGGGAAATTGGAAAATGTTAAGCGAGAGATGGAAAGGGGAAATATAGATATTTTAGGTCTATGCGAGGTGAGATGGAAAGATAGCGGGGATTACTGGAGTGATAAGTATAGAATAATATACAGCGGTGGGGACGAGAGCCAACGAGGGATTGCCATAGTATTAAATAGAGAGCTAGGAAGAAGCGTAGTCAACATTGAGCAGGTAACGGATAGAATACTACTAGTAGAAATAAAAGCAGAACCGACGAACTTAGATATTATTCAGGTATACATGCCACCGAGCAACCATTAGGAAGAAGAGGTCGATAAACGATCAGTTAGAGGACATGATTGCGTGTGTTCCTGCAGGGAAACATTTGATAGTGATGGGGGATTGGAATGCGACGGTAGGCGAAGGAAGAGATGGTGACGAGGTCGGGGACTACGGTTTAGGCACGAGGAATGACCGCGGGGAGAAAGCAGTTGAGTTCTGCAGGAGACAGGGGTTAGTCATCACCAACACTTGGTTTAGACACCACAAAAGACGCAGGTATACATGGAAAATGCCAGGTGACTCAGGAAGATATCAGCTAGATTATATTCTTGTTAGACACAGGTTTAGGAACAGTGTGATAAATTCGCACAGCTTCCCGGGAGCGGATGCGGACTCTGATCACAATTTAGTTTTTATGAAATTTAGAGTCCGTTTCAAAAAGATAAGGCAGGGGCGGCGAGTTAGAAAATGGAATGTAGAAGCATTAAATAGTTTTAAAAGGAAGGAATACAAACAGGGGGTAGAGGAAATCATGGAGGATGGTAAAGAGCTAAGTACTACCGAAGAAAAATGGGAAAGTTTCAAGAAAGGGTTGTCTAAAGCCGCAAAAGACACTATTGGAACCGTTTACGCTAAAAGGACTAGGAAACCATGGATCACGGATGAGATGATTACAAAGATGGATGAGCGGCGAAAATGGAAGAATGTAAATACAGAGTTAGGCAAAATGACGTACAAAGAATTAAGCAATAAATTGAGGCGGGCAACAAATAAAGCAAAAGAAGCCTGGTGGAAGACGCAGTGTGACGATATGGAGAATCTCCAGAGGAAGGGTGAAATCGGTGCGCTGTACAGCAAAGTTAAATCGTTATCGGGAAGTAAGAAAGGAAGAGCTATGCTAACAGTTAGAGATAAGGCGGGTAAGGTAATAGTTGACGCAGGAAAGATCCAAGAGAGATGGAAGGAGTATATAGAAGAACTGTATAGTAAGGAGCTTAGACCAACATAGTTAGACATTGAAAAAGAAAATGACGTTGAGGAAGACAGCTTAGGTCCCGGCATACTAGACAATGAGATATGAAGGGCATTAAGGGAGATGAAACTAAATAAGGCCATGGGGGTGGATAACATTCCCGTGGAACTTTTAAAATGCTTAGGAAAGTGTGGGAGGAAGGGGCTATATGAGATAGACAAAAGGATAGAGAGTCGGGCAAGTGATTACTTAGGGGAGGATCAGTTTGGGTTTAGGAAGGGGAGAGGTACGCGTGATGCCATTGCAGTAATGAGATTATTAATCGAGAGGAATATAGAACACAACCAGGAGGTATTTGCCTGTTTCGTAGATTTCGAAAAAGCGTTTGATAGAGTGAATTGGGAAAAACTAATGGGTATATTGCAGGAAATAGGAATAGATTGGTAGGAAGGGAGGATAATCCGCAACCTGTACATGTCTCAGACTGCTCAGGTGCGGGTGGGAAACGGGGAGTCCGGATGGGCAGTGTTAGGAAGAGGTGTAAGGCAGGGTTGCCCATTATCACCGTTGCTGTTTTTATGCAGAGGGAATGATTAAAGAGGCATGGGAAGAACTGGAGGTATGAATGAAGGTGGGCGGGGAATTCGTGAAATAAGTTAGGATTGCTGATGACCAAGCTTTAGTTTGTCAGTCAGCCAAGGGGCTGCAAGCATTGCTGAGTGAATTGGAAATTCAGTGCGACAGGTATGGGATGAGAATCAATATTAATGAAACAAAGGTTATGCGATTTTCTAGAAAGAAAAAGGTTAAGCTTAACATTAAAGTAGGATGGCAAAAACTAGAGCAGGTAGAACAGTTTACGTATCTCGGTAGTGTTTTGGACCATCACGGTCAAAGTAGAAGGGACGTAAGGAGAAGAATTGCGCTAGGCAAAGAGGCTTTCACAAGGAGGAGGGAGTTGATGACAGGGACGTTGAGTAAGGATATGAAGAAAAGACTCGTAAAAACTTTGATATGGAGCGTAGCTATGTACGGTGCGGAAACGTGGTCATTGAAGCAGGAGGATAGACGTAGATTGGAGGCTTTTGAAATGTGGGTGTGGAGAAGAATGGAGAAGGTGAAATGGACAGAGAAGAAAACAAACGAGGAAGTACTTGGTATGGTGGGCGAAGAGAGGGGTTTGTTGGGAGCAATCCTATGGAGGCAGAAAAAGTGGATGATGGGGGTGTTGACCGGCAGTGGGATGTTGAAGACTGTGATAGAGGGTAGAATGTTGGGCAAAAAAGGAAAGGGAAGGAACAGGATAGGGATGTTGGATGGGTGAAGGGAGGAAGAAAGTACTCAGAGATGAAGAGGGACCTGATATAGCGTAGGAAGATGGAGTTTTTTTTTGTTAGGAATAATAAAATGTTTGTTTGGTAGTTGAGTCCATCCAAAAACCTACCTTAACCGGTAGATTGCCTTAAAAAAAATTATATGAAAATAGCATGTTCAACATAGGTTGGTACTGCAAAAAGTAATAAATATATATGTACGCTGAGGGTGCCATTCTTTAAATGATTCCCGAGAATAAAGTGAACCATTTATCGTAGCAAGAGCTAACCTTTTACTTCTTAGAGTATGATTGCCAAACTTTTAAAATAATTATAGTTTGTTTTCACATTATAAAACATGATTTCAAAGGGTTTTGTACGTTGGTTTAACCACTTTGGTCCTTGTAAATTAGTGGAGTTTAACAAAACAAGTCTCCCTTATTTCTCTCGATTGAATATTATGCCGTTAAAACTTTTACCTTTAAAAGAAATGGGCATTTAAACCTCAAAAAAATTTTAACTTTTATTAGGAGAGTGGTGGGAATGATTATTTTTCCTTTCTTCTTTTGTCTACATTTAAATTTGTTCAGGAGACGAATTGAAATAATGCCGGTACTCTTATTCCCTTTACATGAGCAATAAGTAAAAATACATATGGATATCACATTTAACCTGCTTTACATGGCAGAATTACGTATGTTATATAGCAGGAAAGAGCATATTGTTGAAAAAATTAACAGAGAAATGAGTTCGCGCGGTTTCAATAAATTGGTATTCATCAAGAGCACCTTTTTAATTCCCGGAACGCTTCCCTCTGTTTTTTTCATTTCGCAATCAACGTCGTACAAACAGAGAAAGGTAGCATCAATTAAAACGCTGTCATTCAAGTGCAAAGCCCATTTCGTCCCCTGTTGCACCAGCCAGCCGTGCCGTAACTACCATGCAAAAACCCATTCATTATTATGTTTTACCATTTTCATTTTAGCATTCCTCCTTGAGCTCGAGGTTCGTATGCAATATTCGTCACAGCCCTAAGGGATGATCTCATCTCATGGAATTAATTTGCATCGTCTGTCGATTTAAAAAGGAATACTTCGCCACAGGAATTTATCCTTCGATTTTCATCATAGTTTGATGACTTTCAAATGTTGAGTCCGAATGTGATGCCTGCCATCGAACGCCACATATGTTTCTTTCGTCTCAGGGTGTTGCCCACATGGTTTTGGGACTCATGTCTAGGTACATGTGTTCTATTGAAACAGGATTCCATATTTTAAATATTTTTCCCAATCGATATTTTTAAAAGTAGATGTTCAGCGTGTGGTTCTTTGAGTAATACTTTCTGATTATCCCATCAAGTCATGATATTTGAAATTCGCGATATCTGATTAAAAAAATCCCATTTAGCGTTATTTCACTAACAGATTTACTCTTTTCCCGGAAGTGATAAAGAAATATACCTATTCTCTGCAAAAAATAATTGGCATGAAATAAATGGTGGAAAATTTTGAGTTATGGAAATAGGGTTTAAGTATATTGGCAAATTATTGGTAAACATAGACTTCAGCTCTGATGTAACATTAAAATTTAGCGTTGATAAAAAATCTATCTTAGGTCCTTCTATGAATAGGATTGAATATAATATTAATCCAGATAAGCGAATTTCATGGAAAATGCATTTTCATTGGTCAACGTTCAGTTCTACACACCACCAGGCATTCATAGGGCGGATTAAGTGGATAGGTTATAGCGGTGATTTGGAAAAAGTAACTGTGAGTGTTTCTGAAAAGAAACATTTGATGATGGAGGATAGAACTGCTACGGTAAGCGAAAAAAATTATGGTATTTAGGAAGTGTATGCGGTTTAAGAATTAGGAATGACAGTATAAAGCAAGGGTTTAATTATTACAAACTTGTTTCAAAATGGCAATATTCCTAAGCATATTCACATGGAAACCACCCACTGAGTTGGAACGATACTCGTTAATTAGATTATATGAGGGTTAGACACAGATTTAGGAACAGCGTGACTAATTCGCACAGTTTCCTGGGATCTGATTTCTAGAGGGATTCATTGTATAATTTATTAGCAATGGAGCGTAACGTCAGTTTCAAGAGGATAATACATGAATAATGGTTGAAGGAACGGAATGTAGGAACGTTAACCGGGGAAATCGAAAAGTAGTATCAACAGGAAAATATAAAAATCGAAACATGTAAAATTGGTACATCGAAAGCTGCAAACGAATGTAAGGGAACAATAATATGAAAAGGATTCCGTTGACTACAGACGGAATGATTAGGCATTTAACAGGTAAAAGAAAATGACAGACTGTAATCACAGATTTACGTAGAAGAAAGCGCAATGAGTAACACCGATAGGGAAACTAATACGGTAACATAGCGCAGTGGAAAATGAATTATGAGGGTATGAAAAGCTTGCAAAGCAAGATTGAAATTTGTGCATTGTACAGGGAATTGAAACCATTGCTATGAACAAATAAAGAAAATAAGTAGAAACTCAAATATTTATCATGACAATTATAAAATAAATTCGGAGAAATTCAAGAGAGACAGAAATAAATACATAGACAAAACATAGGTTAAATACAATAGTCTATCGACCATATAGGTATATCAGCATAGATAGATAATACCACGTGGATAACAATAACATTGGTTCAGACATATTTAATCGAGAGATAGAAAAATATTTACGGAATTGAAATTAAATTAGGCCATGGGGGTTGATAACATTCCTGGGAAACTCCTAAGGCCCCAGAAAAACGTGGGAGTAAGAAGTTCAATGAAATTACTCATAGCATTCATAATAAAGAATTAGACCAGAAGAGTTAGCTAGATTAGTGCTAGTTCCTATCCTAAAAGAGAAAGGCAGCCAAATATGACCGCTAAAAAAACAATAAGTTTGATTTTGCACGCAGCTGAAGTAGCAGCACCTGGTATGAGAAAATGGAGAGAAGGGAAAAAGAAAGACTAGGGGATGATCCCTCAGTTAAGGAAGTGGAGAGGTTCACGTGATGAGTTAACAAATAGAAAGGAACATAGGATAGTATCAGGATTTATTGATATGATTTGTAGATATCGAAAAGGCGTTCCATAGGGTGAAATTGGTAAAATTAATGAATCTATGGCGGATAATAGAATTAGATTGGATGGTTAGGCGACTTATCCGTCATGAGTACCTGACTCATTTTGCTCAGGAGTGAGAGGTGGATATATAACGAGATGGACTGTGTTTTGGAGAGTTATAAGACTCGCGTGTTCCTGATCACCCAGGATGTTCAACACATTTTTGGAGCAAATATTTAAATAGCCAAGGGAAGAACTAAAGGTTTTAGTGAAAATCAATGGCGAATTCATAAAATCATTTAGGTTTGCCAATGATCCAGATTTATTTTGCCAGCTAGCCAAGAGGTAGCAAGCTTTGGAGGGCTTTAAAACGTCACTGCAATGGGTTAGGGATGATAATGAATGTAAAAAAACTAAGTATAAGTTTTTCGGAAAAAAAGACAGAGGAAATCTAATATTAACGCTAATATAGAAGGGCAGAAACTCCAGCAAGTTGAATTATTTATTCATCTTTTCTGTTTTTTGGACCAAATGTTCAGTAATGGGGATATAAGAAGAAGAATTGTGTCAGATGAAGAAGCGTCCGCAAGGAGTAAACTTATGATTCATGAGGAATAATGCAGAGAATAACTAATAAAAACTTAGTTATAGGGCGGGGTAGTGCAAAAACCTGGTCATTGAGGCAAGGCAATAAGCAATGAGTAGATAAGAAAAATTCGAGGCATTTAACATGTGGGTGTGGAGAAGGAAGAAAATTGATAATGGACAGCATTAAAAAAACGAGGAAGTGAGGTATGATGCAACAGTAGGGGGGATATTTTTGGCAGAAATCAAGAAGTGTATGAAGGGTATTTTAATTGGCGATATGTTGTTGAAGAATGAGATGAAGTGAAGAACTATACTTGTAAGTGCGCGAAAAAGGTTAGAAAAACGCCAGGCATGTTGGAATTCAGAGAGAAATAAGTATGCGGGATTGAAGAAAGGTTTATTGCAGTCCCGGATGTCAGGTTTTTTCATTGAGGGTGGCATACACATATACATAATTGTATTCTTGCATATGCTGTGTCCACGCAAAGCTTACTTCAACCGTAATAATACCATTTACAACAGCAATCACTCCTTACTTCCCCACAAACTGCAAAATTTCCGGGCTTTCAACTTTTGTATAGCTCAGTTGTAGGCACATGTAACATAAAATCTCTGCTGAAGAAAATACTGACGGTGAAAAGTTGTGAATTATGTCCTGCAGATAGCTCAGAAAATACGCTCTAATCTTGACACTTTTATATCATCTATCGCCATCATCGATCGCCTAAAAACCATCTCGTTCTGAAGCAGACTTCAATTTATTCCGATTCCCTCGTCCACAATACTCCCTATAAACATCGGTCCCACGCCATCTTATCACAAATTGCGATCAAATTTTTCTTCCATAATTTCCTTCTTTAGTGTAGAATGCAAAAATTTATATCCCTCTGCAAAAATAAAGATCCATTTGCAACAAATCTCCTCCCTTGTCCACTATTACTATTACATATGTCTATATTAAATGTCATATGTCCTCATTTAATATGAGCATGAAATAATTACAAGTGAAGCTTAGAAGGGAAAGGTGCACTATTTAATATGTTTACCACACAATAATCTGGCATTCTATTACTATTCTGCGTCTATTTTAATCGACCTTCAGAGTCCGACGTGAGAATTAGTGAGCCCATGCATAATTAGGTGATAAACTTCCGCGTTTAAACATTTTAAAAGATGATTTTCGCTACAGAATTAAAAATTTTGTTGGCTCTAATTTCAGACCTATTAATACGTTCATAGCAAAAGAACTTTCAAAAGATCAATTTTAAGCTATTGCCCCACGTTCTGATGTAAAATCTCTGAATACCGAGTGTGAATAATTCATGCAAAGGAATAAGTAAGCAAGTTTTCTTTTTCTAAGCTAGTGCTTGGTTACCGGTACACAGCCAGGCTGAAGCGGGGAGATTTTGATTTCGCCAGGAATGGTGCCCGGGAAATTCAGTGAATACTCGAAAGATCTACTCAAGTTGCAACTTCACAACGCCCCAAAAATAAACGGAGGTCCCTCTAAAAAAATATGCTCTTCAAGCCTAAAATTGCTATTTAAAAAGGAATGCAGACGCAGGGTGCCCGTCGGTGGAAACCAATGATCTAGATATTTACTGTTTTGAGAAATTCAATCAGCTCAGCAACGCCTACACATATGAACCTCTCAGTCATGAACTCTGCAAGCAGCTCCAAAAAAACACATGAACCACTTCATAAATTTAGTTCTCAAGAATATTAATATGCATAAAAAATGGAAACGGGAATGGATTGAAATATAATAGGAATTTAGTATTTAGAAGAAAAGCTGTGCTGAAATATATGCATTGGAACTTCTGGGTGTTTTAGGTCTCGAAGACTGTCTCTTAGCCAACGTGAGAATGAGCGTTTTGCTCTTTTTAAGAAAGAAAACTTTCAGAGGAAAAGGTGAAATCGTAGAACTAATGGTGGAAAAGTCAGGTAAAGCAGTAAATAGATAAAGGGGAATCACTGTAGTGTAGTTAGTGAGAAGGCGTGATTAGCTGGACGGATAAGGAAGAGGGTACTATTCAATTGTGACCTCTGACAATGCTGGGGGAGAAGAACAAAAATAGTGTATTTTGATAGTCATTTCTGAGATCTGCCAATAAGCAGAGTAATGTATTATTTACTTATTTTCTTTTAATCTAGTAATCATATTCCCTTTATGTTGAATTATTTCAAGGAAACAATTAAAACAATCTCTTTTTTTTAAATTGCCATTGCTTTTGATAACCATGGCTGAATTCTTAATGCAATAAACATACTATATATTAGACTATATGAACTAGTACTTTGATTGAAATGAAATAATGAACATTAATTCCACACACTTTATTAAAAAACACGTCTTAGATTTCGACGTTGAGCGTCATCATCAGACACGACGATGTCTCGACTTTTAACGACATCTGATGATGACGTTCAACGTTGAAACTTGGGTCGTGTTTTTAAATAATGTATGTGGAATTGCAAATTCAATAGTTTTATTTCAATATGTTATGTAAATTCCATAAAGTTACGCTGGAGACAACAAATTGTACGATCGCAAAAAATTTGATAGTTTAAAGATTCACTTGATTCTCAGTGAATCCCTAGGTGAAATGTGTAGGTATTTTATTTCCTCTTGAATAAATTAAATTGAAAGAAATAAGGACAGATGACATTTTTATTGCACTAGTTTTTCAATGACGGGGTTTCATGCATAGCCTTCAAGTAATTTTTTCCTTAGCTTCAGAGAGTTACGTATTCGGAGAAGTCCACGTGCTCAAAAATGCACCAGCGCAATCGTGACGGCAATAAATCTGCTCACGCGGCAATTTCACGAACTGCTTTACTTCGCGAAGACAAAATGATCATCTGTCACGATGCACGCTTTTACATCCGTCGTAAAATATATGTTCATAATAAACTCGTAAAGCTAGTCATGCCTGAGAATCTTCCACCCCATTTAATATTTTAAAAAAAGGTGGAAGTGAAGCGTTTTAGCTCATGAAGGGTCGCTGAAATATACATGTGCATGAGATACACTGATATATTACATTTAAGTTGCTATTTTGGGAACAGATTAAAACATAAATTAAAAATTTCAATTAATTACCACACAATATTAGTACACAATGACAGTAAAAGATGGACACATTATTGTGTGTTTGAATTTGTGTACATATTTTTTAATTTTATTTAAAAATAAACGACAGCAAAAATGATAATAAATAAATTGATATAGACTTAAATATTTTCTTGCACCAACTTCGAGATAAAGGCAAAATTCAGTACGCTGAAATCCTTCTTTAATGAAGTTACCTATCTAAATACACAACACTCATATACGAGTATATACAAATAGTATGCACGCTGGTGCTGTACAAATTCAAGTAGTGCAATAGAATTTTGACTCGATAACTAAGTCTAAATTCAAGAATATGCCAACTCATATACAGTTTCTTATACAAATGCAAAATAACGATACTGCTACGGAAGCCGTGCCCTCTCAAATTCTGTCCGTGACAGCATCCCTTGGTATAGAAATAACAAGATGCATTACGTTGCTCAAGGAAAGTCATGAATAAAGTGAAAAAAGTAATAAACAGTAACGAAAATGGGAGAATACTGTTCTATCCTCAATTATAAGGAAAGGAAATCTTTCATCTAAAAGGAACTAGGTTTAATAATTTCATGCTCAGGACATAAAGGAAATTTCTTTATTCAAATGAAAATACAAAAAATTTAGCAAATAATATTCCCTCAATTTTTATCAAATTTTTAACAAGTTTAATTTTGAAATACAATTTTATTTTTCTTGATTATTTCCTTTAAGTCAGTTAGAAAAGTTTACAGTCCTGCTAATTCTGATAATTTTTAAGTCATCCCTCTCGCAAGCCTCTCTAAGGTGTTTTAGGTTTATTTACTATTGATTTTATCAAATATCATTTCTAATTTTTTTCAATAAATTAAATAAACATTAGCCGCATTAGAAGAATAGATATCTCTTAAATTCTGATAGTTATTTAAGGATATTCGTATGTATTAGTGCATTTTAAAATCTTAAAATGTATGTTGTACACTATAAAATGTTTTTAATACTTCCCGAGGAGAAAAAATGTAATTACAGTGAGATTTAGGCGTTCACCGAGCGTGCATGTCAATATTTTAGCCTAGTGGCTGTTGTTATGAACCACTGGGCACAGTGGTTCCAGTGTACCTTAGATGTGCTAAATACTTCGTTAAATGTGATTCGGCATTATAACCATTCGGCATTATATGTAGCCAACGCCCTCGTGAATCCTGATGTTTTTTCATAGACGAATTCACACATCGTAGCTCCCTTTTTTGTCCCTCTACTATGAACACATTTTTTAGTGAGCTGCGATGTAGCTAACACTAACAGAAAATTCTCACTAGGTAACACCATTACTTTCAATTCCGGTAAGTAACAAGCATAACTTAGTATCAGCATCGTCAAACAGAAAAAGCCATTGATTAATTTCTCAGTTTACTAAAATGTTAAATTAACAGATAAGAAGAGTGACCAGGTCCATAAAAAATATTAATTTCTTGTTCTGTTTGTCGCTTCTCTATTTCATACTAACTAATTCATTTATTACGAGCGCTGTCAATAAAGTAGCATACGATTCGGCCTAGCGTGGCGGTGAGTAGGGTTAGAGCCACCGTCTTGGTGTCTAAATGTGCCTACACTCAGTACAAATCCTGCTATACTGTGACGCTTCTACATTGCTCACTCTGAACTGTTAAATGTGAGCTGTTATAGAAAATCCCGGGATTTGTAAGCGAGCGTAGTAACGCAAACGAAATAACCCATATCTGACAAACATACCTCATTATCTCTATTCATTCAAGTCTGCCATCATGTGCTTATGTAAGGCCTTCTTTTACTTCTTTTATTACAGACGTAATATAACTTGCCCATCCCAAGTTTTTTCTCAATACCCTGAAACTAATGAAGATAGCTATGAAATTATGCCCTAGCTATCATAACTTTTAATTTACTGGAATTAGTAAATCTACTTAAAGAATAAGATCCTTGCCAAATTTGAGAAAGGAGGAATATATGCTGTGATTTTTAATTATTTCCGGTGGTTCAAGAACGTGTACGGACAAAATTTGAATTCAGAAATGACGTTGGCCGCATCACCAATACTGCACAGTTCCAAATGCAATGCATCTATAAAGCAACGGAAGTTTCTTAATGTAGGGATGTGCTATTCCTTAGAGTATCTGTTATATTTATTAAAACATAATTCTTTTGAACACCGGAGGTAATTATGAATCACACTCTATATTTCTTTTGACTCTTGAATGAGGGTTATTTTTCAAGGATCGTAAAAGTATAAGAAGGGAAAAGGAATAAAACTAAGGGCTTCTGCATTTACTGATACTCACAAATGATTCTCATGTCGATTCTCATAAACGAGTGTTGTAAAGAAAGTATCTACATTTTCCTGGCATTATCACATTCTTATTTGTTAATTCCATTACGAGTACCAGGACTCTCTCAGATTTACGAATACTGTTTAAGATTAAATTATTTAATATCACTTGCCCAGCACATATGATTCACATTTTCAGTGACCTGCTTAGGCCCAAAGACTTGGGCGTATGCAATTTATTTTTCTGCGGGCGATAGACCTTACTCAACCGTCCAAACTTCTCCTTGGTCCTCAGTAACCAACGATAGCTTTATATCGTATGCAGCCAGGAACGCCTACTCAGTTTGTTTCGGTCCGAGTGGCCGGCTCCCCCACAATTTCTTCTCCATTTTTCCCACACAAATTCACGTTTGTTGCATTCGATATTTTACGCCAGCTGGATTCAAGCCCAGTTCTCCCCCAGGGCACAACAGTTTAAGAACGAAGTAGAATATTTTCGGGGACGGTAGGGAAATATGAAGATAATTTATGTGTGTCTCAGTAAAATGAGTTTCAGAACGATGCAAGTGAAATAAAGAAACGGAGAAGAAGAGAGAGAGTAAACGGGTTGATAGCCACATAGCACTTTCAAAAAATTACCTGAAGTCGACAGAGCGCACACTAGCATAAAAGAGTATTCTCTCTGAAGAAGAAGCGTTCGCTGCTGGAAGAAACTAGGAATTGAACGTTTAAATGGAATTACACACTTTCATTATACCTATTTTATGACATACTATATGTTTAGAAATGGGCTGTGCATGAAAACCAATTATGACCCGTTTATGCATACTTTTAAATTCAATCGGATAAATGAAATTCTTAGAGCTTTCTATGACAAACTTTATGTTAGCTACTTCAAATTTATTGATAAAGTCAAGCTGAAAATCAATTTTTAAAATCCACAAAAATCTACGATCTTTCATTACATGTTACGTGATTAATTCAATGAATTTAATTTCAAATAAGAGAAAAAAATTCATCTCATAGGAAACAAATTTAAGAATATTCGATTGTGTAAGAAAATGAAATGGTAAGGACATAATTTACAGTCGCGGCATCTTCCGCTGTTTCTTGGAATTTAGGAAGTATTTACAGTAGCCTGATTCCCAAGTGAAAACATGAAAAAATATGCATTATTTTATGTTACCGATTGAATTCCATACAAAATCACCCTAAATACCCATCTAAGGACAATTTAACTTAACGCCATCGTAAAATTTACTGGGTAAACCTAGCTTGAAAACAAAATAATACTGTCGTTACTTTCAAGGGCAATAAAACCTCTGCCGATAGAGCTCATGCCCCTTCACGGTTTTAGTTGTTCTTAGTATTTTTTATCCTTTAGGCATTAGTGAGATTATTTCCTCCATTTCACACTAATTACAAAACATCTCATATAAAATTTGAGATTTTATGCAAGTGTTATGAAAACTTTTACTGCCGACTTTTAAGCTTCATGCAAATGTGAGCTCAATTTTGCATTGAAATTCATCAATATTGCCTCTAATGAAGAATGATCTGGTACTTTCCCGGCGAATAATGTTTTCCAAGATTATTCGGGTCTCCCACCGGGTCCACGTTCGTAGGTTTGCCGACGTTTCGATGGCCGAGTCGTCCATCGTCTTCAGGGCATGAAAGACGATGGACGACTCGGCCATGCCCTGAAGACGATGGACGACTCGGCCATCGAAACGTCGGCAAACCTACGAACGTGGACCCGGTGGGAGACCCGAATAATCTTGGAAAACATTGCCTCTAATGTTAGAGAAAATTTTGTTTCGTTTTTAAAAATTTATAATCGATTTGGCCAGGGTTTTGGACTAAAATATATCAAGCCATTCCATGAACTTGTTTAAAAAAGAGAATACTTCAATTTAATTGGGTGAATTCTTCTCGGGTCTTCCACCCGGTGGAAGACCCGAGAAGAATTTACCCAACTAATACGCCGGGAAAGCACCAGATCTTTCATTACTTCAATTTAATTTTATAATGTGTAAAAGATAGATACTGTTATCAATCGTCTCAGCTTCCATGAATCAAATGGATCAAATCAAAGTAAGATGCATATTAATCCACCCATAATCAAAATTTGGGCTATGTAAGACCTCAAGTTTTAACCGATTTTCTAAGTTCTGTCGCTTTTTTTGTACACCAAATAATTAATATTCAATTTTATTAACACTAAAATTCCTGGTTTTCTTAGGCAACCATAAGAATTTATCAGAGTGAAGAATGCTTTGCTATAAAAAAATAGATGTATCCTCTTACTTTATGATAAAGTACATGAAATTAACTCACATAATAATTCATTCGGAAGTTAAGGGCAAGTTTTAACCCTGATTTAGTACAAATTTCAGAAAAAAATCGGGTTAAAATATAGTTGCCAGAGAAATTAATCGGATTTAAAACCGGTATTGAATAAATCAAAAACCTTCTCTTTAAGTTTTATGAAACAAAATTTAAAAATCCATTTATTTAATGGTAGTCAACTCTTCACACACTCGAGTAGGTCTACGAGAGCTGTTGAATATTCCTCAACGTACTTGCCTTCTTAATTAAATTTACAGAAGTTTTAAAACCTCCTCCCCAAAACATATTCTTAATGGCTTTTCCTACTAACCTTGACGTTTTCCAGAATGTCTATCCTGTACTCACCGTCTCCCGACCAACCTAACCTGTCCCTTCCAGCAGAGCCTTCAGTAACTTGTAGTCCTAATTTCCTCCGTCCACATTTCGTGCCTTTTTGTAACATCTCGAAAACTTTCTCTGACGCCCAACCGTTTTTATGCTATTTCTTGGTTTGAGAATATTTGCTAATGTGAACATACTATCATTTAAGATATTTAGAAATTATAGAAATAATAAAGGATGTTGTAGACGAGTTTACGAAGAAAACAATACGCCAGGTTTTTGTGTAACAACGAGAACTATTTAGCGTAAATTTCAACTGTCAACTTCGCGGAAACTCTGGGAATACGCGCACTCCGAACACTTATTACTTTCTTTCATCCCCTGCTCTGGAATTTTCCACCTGTCTCTTTTGTCTCCCGACTTTAACCCAACTCTTTACCGAGCCGCACAACCAAACACTCACCTAGACTCATCCTCGGTTCCGTCCGTATCATTTCCCTCCGTTCCTCCGAGCTCCCCTTCGCCAATTTCGCAATAATGTTATTTTGCCCGAACGCATCTGCTCCCTCCCCCCGGTTTTCGCTTGCTGGGAGTGCAACGGAAGCGTATCGCGCCGATTGCCCGCGCGTTATATCCCTTTTCGCCGAAAGTG
This sequence comes from Hetaerina americana, assembly GCF_022747635.1. NCBI lineage: Eukaryota > Metazoa > Arthropoda > Insecta > Odonata > Calopterygidae > Hetaerina > Hetaerina americana. The sequence continues at coordinate 33,567,662 of NW_027286070.1, forward strand.
GCTCTCCGTCGAAAAATTCCCCAAAACGAGATGGCCTTGCGAGGAATGCATGAGCGAGGAAAGCGAGTGTTTCCCTGGCAAGAGCGGGGTTAGATATGACGGAAGATGAAGGGTGGAAGAGGTGCCGGGGGTTTTAGAATCCAACAGAGGGAAGAGGAAGAAAGGCTGGATAGAATTGGACTCAGAACAGAGGCCTAAGAAAGCCCCCATGTTATTGGATTCTATGAGATGACTGAGAAATATTTCCACACTACAGAATATATATATATATATATATATATATATATATATATATATATATATATATATATATATATATACATATATATTGTAGTATAGTGCTGTACTACAGAAATTGGGTATTGTGCTAGAATCCTGTGCAGAATCGTCGTACGCCATTGTACAATGTACAGTAGTATATTATAATTTTTGTTATGATAATGTTTCATCAAGAAATATTAGAAATAATTTAGAAAAGTTTCAGAGTAAATATTCGTTATTTTGTTTCATTCTTAGGCTTGCGTTATTTTTAGATTTAAATTTTTATATCTCTTTATTATTTCAATCTACTTCTGAGTATGTAGGTAAATTCAAAGTGAAGGCAAATTTATCGCATGAATTAACTTTGCAGTCTTCCAATTCTGTTAATATTTCACGTAATTTTAACTCTGTTGCGTTAAGTTCACCTGCATGATAAATATGGATAGTCGAAGGAGACCAATTAATATTCCATTTTTCCATTATCTATAGAATTTATGACTTCTCCTAGTCTCTCTGTTGATACCCGTTTGTGTAGTTGATTACAATTTCATTAGAAACAACTCTGATGAGCAGTGAACCCGTGTTTTTCGATTAAATTATGTCAAAAATCTTTTCATTGCAGCGTATAATATAATGCTCCATTTTATACAATCAATGTAAATATCATCTTCATAATAACTTCTGGTATGAATATACCGTGGCCGTAAATTAGAATAGAGAGCGGACGGGACGGTCTTCCCTCAGATTTCCTTGTGGTGACGTCTTCCATACCCTTTCAGGGAATTTTAAACAATAAAATGTTGGATTGTCCATGACAACGTCTTTTTTCGTTTACCAACGCATGCATAGCACGCATGCTTTTAAAACTATATCAACTGCCTATTTATCAAAACCGTTCACTGACTTCCTTTTTTCATAAATTAACTGAGTTTTGCTTTACCCCGCTGTTACGGATACATTATATAGGTCTAATGTGCGACTGTTATTTCAAGGATGAAGATCGTATCATAAAAGTTAGCAAGTCTGAATATAGAAATTCAAACCCGGTTTTCTGGCTGCAAGATATGGTTGGGATAACCATAACGTGACCTCTCGGAACCTCAAAAGCTGAAAATGTTTTTTTTGTCTTTTTATCCAAAAATCGGTAAAATGTCAATCTAAAGCCGAAATATTATTTTTTTACTATGGGACAACGTTATTGTAAAATTTTGAATATGGAATATAAAAAATACGAAATACATGCTATTACGTCGTTACAGAATTCGAGATTATAATATTGAATTTCTAGAGATCAAATGTATTTTATATGCACAACGCGGAGTGATTGCTTACTGAGGCATAATGTACACTATACCAACACCATTTTCGTGAGAAATTCCATCGGAATCAACCGGTAATGCAGAGTTAAATTTAGGGCAGCAGACGATATCCGTTTCTTCCGAGAGTAGATAAGTAAAAAAGGAAATCCACATATCCCTCCAATGCAGCTGAAAAACGCGATATATCGCCGCATGATATTGCAGTATTCTTCCGATTGACTTGGCTATGAAACTTTTCTTCCGAATATCGCGGAAATAGAAATGTCCCAACTTGGAATCTTGGAATATGTTTCCATCCATACATACGTACACACCGCTGTCTCTTGCACTCCTTGCCATCGTAAGCGCACTCCAGTGACTACTGCACTTTTCTTACTCCATTTCCCCCGTAAAAGTATCATGCATTCATTAATTCTGTGCAGTTGTCAGCGGAAAAAGAATATTCAGGTAATAAGCAATGAAGTAAATGTACTCATTGTGTTTGGATAAACATGAGTATGTGAATGTAAATAATAATCATAGTATATAGCCAAGTGGCTGGAAGTATCTTTTTGTCTTTATACTGCACGATAAATCTCGTGCGAGGTATTTTACATGAGTACCCATAAATATTGAAACAGATTTACAAGTTTAAAACAGGGATTATAAACTGTCTTCTAAGCCTTTGGTATTGACCTTAGGATCCTTAGCTATTGTTTAAGGATTTCTGCTATTTTCCAAATTTAAACATACTACCTTGATCAAAAAGTTCCCGGAATAACCACCGTGTGGCGCTCCCATCGTTCCGATTTGAGTTCTGTTTTTTTTGTTAAATTGGTACATCTGTTGTTGATATTCCCTTTAAATCTTAGTGTCATAACTTGACATTTGCAAAAGTTACGTAGCCAAGAGTACATCTATCTCTGTGTGTGTTGGCGATTTTTTACAATTTCAGAAATGGATTTAAATTTGCAACAACGAACTTGTATTAAATTTTGCGTAAAAAACGGATTTAGTGGCGCACGGACGTTGGAAATGTTGGAAAAGTGTTTCGGCAACGATTCTCTAAAAAAACGGTCGTTTACCAGTGGCACGAGCGGTTCGGAAGTGGTCGTGAGTCAATCGAAGAAGATGAACGCAGTGGCAGACCATCGACATCGAAAGTCGGGGAAAAAATTGATAAAGTAAAAGAAATGTTGGTCAATAACCGCAAATTAACCATCAGAGAAATAGCGGAGGACTTGAACATTGTCTATGGATCCGCCCAAGACATTGTGGTTAATGATTTGGGTTTCCGTCGTGTAGCAGCAAAGTTGGTGCCAAAAGACCTCAATTTCATGCAAAAAAGAGACCGTGTTGACGTCGCAAAAGACATGATTTGCGAGGCTGAATCCGATCCCACATTCATCAAAAGGATCATTACTGGAGACGAGACGTGGGTTTATGAGTACGACACGCAATCCAGACATCAGGCAAGTGAATGGCGTTCACCAAATGAGCCGAGACCAAAAAAACCACGTCGTTTTCAGTCAAAAAAGAAGGCAATGCTGACGGTTTTCATGGATTACAACGGTGTAGTGCATCATGAATTTTTGCCAGAAGGCCAGACAGTAAACAAAGAGTATTATTTGGGCGTTATGAGACGTTTGCGTGAAGCAATTCGCCGAAAGAGACCAGAAATGTGGGCAGAAAACTCGTGGATTTTGCACCATCGTCGCACAGTGCTATCATTATTCGTAATTTTTTGACGAAAAATGCAACAAATACCATCCAACAGCCACCGAATTCACCTGATTTGGCTCCCTGTGACTTCTTTCTGTTCAATCGAGTTAAAAAAACCATTACGGGGAACGCGTTTTAGCAGCCGAGAGGAAGTAATGGAAAAATCGCAGGAAGCACTGATGGACATACCGAAAACCGAATATAAAAAATGTTTCGAGGATTGGATCAAGCGCTGGCATAATTTTCTGAATAAATTCCGGGAAATATTTGATCTAGGTAGTATATGAGTAACCTATGGTGGCATTAGCGTGTTCATGTCAAAAAAACTGAAGCATTAACGCAACTAATTTCTGCTACACATATTAGAGTTTTTCATTCGTTAGGAAGAGAGGACGAAAAAACAGTAATTCTAAAATTTCAGTTTATGTATACGGCGTTGCTTTCCCATGCAACACAACCGGTGGAATTATAATTTATTACAAAATGTACGTACACCTATATTTCCTGGGGAAGCCAGTGAGAAGGAAAGTGTGGAAAAAGCGTATATGGTGCAACAGCTGGGCAGCGAGATGTGTGTTGCTGCCGCTAACTCAAAATTCGCAGCCAACACCACAATTCAATAAATAAAGCATTTGAGATAAGAAGTCAAGTTTAATCACATTGCGATTCCCAGGTTCTCGAGGTCTGTTCGAGGTGTGGGTTGGCGAGAAAATCAGCCGCAATGTACTCACTACTGCAACAGGTCAATTTTATTACCTTATTTTCCATGTGTTGTTGTCAATGCTTGTGAAAAACATTTATATAATTCCATCGAAGCATTTTAAACTAAAAGTCATCTTTATGAATCCTTGGCAGCATTTGTACGAGGTTAGTTTGAAAGGTCATCGAAATAAACACCAGACGTCAAAGCTATCGCACTGAGTTTCCCGCGTAGTAATAGGTAATCTTTTTTGAGTAAATAAGTAACTCGTCTGCGCTCCGGGAAAAGATCTGTGGTGCGGAAACATCTCTTTTGTTGTTCTCGTGTAGTGATTTGACGGAGGAAAAAATTTGAGTTCCCATAAAAGACTTCATAAAGAATGATATGAAAGCAGAGAAAATTAATGCCGACTTTCAGAGCACTCTAGTCGCCTCTCCTTCATCATTTTCAACTGTTTCTGAATGCACGAACGAGTTTAAGTTTGGTCGGGAAAGCTTAGATTATGATCCGTGTCGTGTTCGGATAGAATGTGCCAATGCCCCAGAAATATATTGCAGCAGTACATGAAATAATAATGGAGGATTGCCGACTGTAAGCACAAGAAATCGCTGCAGCTGTAGGGATGTCATCTGAACGGGCGCATCATTTTAATAGCAGAATTGGATATGGGGACATTGCAGCAAAATATACATAAAAAAGACCATGCGTGTCAAGAAAGAAAGTCACCTTTCATCAAGACAATGCACGCCCACATAACACGTAAATATCCTTACCATGGCAAAAATACGTATACTATGATACGGACTGTTGCCTCGACCGCCTTATTCGTCTGATTTGACTCCATCAGATTTCCATATCTTCCCCAAGGTCAAAATTTTCCTCGTGGACGTAGATTTCCTTGAAATAAAGAACTAACAGCCAAAGTAGATGGATATTTTGCATCCCTGAAGGAATTTAATTTTCGAGGTGGGATCAAGACATTGGAACATCACTAGACCTAGTGAATTTGAGTAAAGGGTGACTAAATTGGATACTAAAAATTGTTTCACTGAGGTATGGTCATTTTTCACCACTTCCTGAAAGTAAAATAGTAATTCCTAGGGGTTCCCTCTAAGTAATGTAAAAGCCACTTAAATGATATCTAGTCTCTTTTCCTTGAGAAAATCACTCTCCTTCACAAAATTCCTATTGATGATTCTAAATCTCTTAATATATACTAGGTCTGTCCCAAAAGTAGTAGGACTGAGTCGATTAAGGAAAATTTATTGGCGAAATTGATACTTTCACTCAAAAGTCTTCGAAGTATTACCCTTGTACCATCACGCACGCTTATTTTGTACAATATATATCTCACTTTCAGTGTTCCATATGAATTCCAATATCTACAAGTACACCCCTATATACAGCTATTTTTAAACACTTTTATTAAAGTTCGTAGTTCTCACATAAATCTCGTTCTTCATCCATTTATAGCCATTCTGATTAGTTCATTGAGGACTTGAACGTACTCTGCTTCACCATTGGCGCATTTTGCTTCATTTTATTCTTGCTATTGATCGAACTTTTTTGTGTGTTCATTTACACTAGAGTCATATCGGAATTTCGAAATTCATACAATTAAAAGATGTTCTTCTTTTTGTAGATTGGCTGATTTCAATAAATGCCATATTTGCGTAGGCAGCTTCCTTACACTGCTCATGCTTCTCATGCAGAGGTACGGTCATCTTTCCTTCTCATGATATCGGTTCTGACTAAAGGACCACATTTACTTAATATTTATTCATGTTTAAATATCTATTGATCTATTTTGAATTTTCATGAATCGTGCAATAAATTGTCAAATTTTATTGGGTAAACGTTTTCTTTTAGCATATATTATATTAGTTTCCTATTGTGAAAAAACTCACTAAGTGAGTCTATTTACTTACGTAGACTCACTTACTCACTTACTGAGTCTACTCAAGTAAATTGAGTAGACTAAGCTTACTCTATAGACAGTAGTTGACTTTTAGCTACGAAAACCTTCTGTTGGCGTCTTCAATCCATAGGATTAATTTAGCGTCATCAATAGCATTGTATCTGTACTCGAATGTACTTTATGTCTATGTATGTCACCGTATATGTACTCTTATCTAGTCTCTCTTACTCATGGAGTAATTCCAGTCTTACTGATTAAGATTTTCCAGATCCATTGATTCCAGACGGTTGATCACGGTTCTTGTTTGGTAAAATGAAGCTTCCTTTTAAATTTTCATGCCTGTTAATTCCTATCATTTACTTTTCCGATGCTTATTTACATTTTAGGGCAATTATAACATGTTCTGACTTGATCCTTAACCTTCATGCGGGATCCCAGTCACTTAAAAAGGTATTTTACAGTGATTGAACGGAGCATTTTCATTTCAACAAATCGTCAATGCTGCCGCTAAGTGAAAGTAAATCACAAGAAATTTCAGTTTCATTTACATCCACTCGTTTTTCATTTCATTTTTAATAACAAGTCACACAGGAAAAAAATATAAGAAATTAATGGGGAAAAAACTAATCATAGGTCTTTTCAGAGGGCAATACAATGACCCCTTACAATACGATCGAAAAAAGATACCAATTCTGCAACTTTACTGGTTGTCACTAAGAATGAATGAGCATCGCCCTGTTGAGCCAACACAGATTTGAAAATTACAAAGAAAATCCGAACCCGTTTCAATACACTGCTTCAGGCGATTTTTTTTATTAATCTGATCCAAGCGTCATACGCATTATCCGGCGAAAAGTGAAAGTCCTTGACATGTGTGACACGCAAAAGAGTTTTTAGGGAGAGAAAAATAATACGAGAACGACAAAAGAGAAAAAAAATCCCTTCAAAGAATCGGACACAAGCAGGCCTCCACACGCCAAAAGTTTTTTTTTGCAAACATTCGCGGGAGATATTTTTCCCACTCACGCAAGGCCCTCTTACGGCTAACCGATTTGGTGGAGTGTAATGCGCTCCCAGTGTCTGTGAAAAGAGAAAACTTCCCGTTCTGCCTCATCGAACTCCAGATTTCGCTTCACGATCATTGCTGGCTTTTTACACTTAAAAGATTTTTTTCCTTTCCTCATGTACCTTATCATAGACATATATTTCGGACAGTACACACTTATTGGTAATACATTCAGTTTTCCCTCATGTATTAGTTTGATAGTATCCTTTTCTTATAGCTATTATGACCAAGCTTTTTAACAATGCTAACGACTTATGTTTTTGGTTGCATAACTCTTAGATACTTTTGGTTTTATGGCGTCCTGAAAACGTGATCCGGAGAGCTATACGAGGTTGGTCCCAGAAGTACCTGACCCATCAAAGAAAACACAAAATTTTGGAAAACAATGTATTTATTTTTCAACATTATCTCCTTTCAGCTTTAAACACTTTACCCAGCGATATTCAATAAGCTCGATACTCTTTTTATAATTATAAAGGTCTTTCCCCTAAAAATAGCCATTACCTGCTTACATCACTTCTTCACTGTTGGAAAATCTTTGACCGCCAAGGCATTTTTTTTCAAATTTCGAACAGAAAATAATGCCAGGGGGCTAAATGGCAAATAGGGTGCATGAGGTAGCAATTCAAACTCTAATGCATGAACTTTGGCCATTGCCATAACGAATTTGTGGGCTGGTGCATTCTTGTCTTCTGGTCTTGATGAAACAACACTTTCTTCTTAGCCAAATGCGGCCGCTTTTGCTTGATTTCTTCGCTCAAACGTTGCAATAAGTTCGCATAATACTCGCCGTTAATCGTTTTTCCTTTTTCAAGATAGTCCATGAAAATTATCCTAGGCTCATTCTGAAAAACTGACTCCATAACCTTGCCTGTAGATAGAACGGTCTTCGCCTTCTTTGGAGGCGGTTCTCCCTTTTGAATCCATTGTTTTGATTGTTCTTTTGTCTCAAGTGTGAAGTTATGGACCCATATTTCATCCATGGTTATGAAACGGCGCAAAACGTCTGCTTTGTTGCTATGAAACTTATCCAAACTCTAAATTGAAACATCTTCACCACACTGGTTTTGATCGAGTATGAGCTAACGTGGCATCCATCTTGCACACAGCTTTCTCATGTCCAAAGTTTCCATAAATATGCGCTGTACCGCAATTTCTGAAATGCCTACTATGTCTGCTATGCTCACCCAATTTCAATGAATGATCATCCTGTATCACTTTGTGGATTTTCTTCACCGTTTCTGGAGTCGTCGCCTCATTTGGTCGACCAATGCCATGCTCGTCTTGACAGCTGGTACGACCTCGTTTAAACTCTGCTACACAGTATTGTAGTGTTATAAACGAAGGGGCAGACTAATCCTAAGTAGTAGTATTTTGGGAAGGTGACCGGCAGCTGAGATCATTTGCGCCATTAGGAATGGACAGGAAAGGATGAAGGGTGGAAAGAAACCCGGCGTCGGCCTTCTCTTAAGGAAAGGCGCCAAGGGGTCCGCAGCTTAACGTCCCATCCGACTGACAGCGCACTCACTCAAAGTGCCCTCCACAAAGAACTTCAAGTAGGGATCGAGATACTGAAAAATATTCAACACCACCGGGATTTTAACGCGGGCCTTTTGGGTGGGAAGCCAGTACGATAGCCACCACGCCATCTCGATCCCCAACACGCTGAGTAGAATTCAGTCCAGTTTTTATATTGGTTGGGCTGAGGCCTTTCAAATAAAAGAATTGTACCACAGAACGATGACCAATTTCCTCCAATTTTACAAATTCACTGAAAACGTTCACTCTTGATGGCTGGCAAACCAATAATAAACAACGTGGCGTCTTCAAAGTAAAAAAATAGGAGGGTAAAAAGAAACTAAACACTTCCGTAATAAAGATTTAATATTTCATGACTATGGTCGTCATATATTAAATCTTTATTGAAGAAGTATTTCTTTTTACCCTCGTTATGAAGGAATTCCACAAAGTTAAACCTGAAACTGTTATGTTTAAAAAGTAGACTTTGTAGATTGCGTACTTTCTAATACTCGTACTGTGATATTTTTCAACAACTACCGCCATCCATCGGTCAGGCCGGGTACTTATGGGTACACCCTCGTATGCACAACATTTGGTGGCATCACGGTATTCAATTGCCATTTAGCTCAATGGGTGGAGAGAAAACGAGTTATAATTAATAAGGCGAGATGGTGAAATAAAATAAAAACGAATGAGAAGTCATACCAGTGACACAAACAATGCAGTAACGCAAGGAAAGTATTTCTATATTCCTCGCATATTGATAAAATCACTTCAATTAATGGATTTTTAATATAAATTGTAAAATGAATTATATTTAATATTACTTTGCATATTTAAGGCTTATGTTAGGTATTCATTCATTGGCTTGGGCGTTGTTCCAACTTTCGGCGATTATTCACGTCTTATGGTACTTTCAGGAAAAAATTATCATATTATTTAGTTTCAACGAGAGTCTGCTAAACATGTATGTCCTCCAGAAAATTGTACATTTCATAGCAAACAAGAATAAAGCTCGTGTACGCAATATGACATTGTTGGATTAAGTGGCATTGTAACTTTAAAAGGATAATAAAATCCATTGAACGAAAAGAGAAAGTTCCGATGAGTATCTTCTTGCAAATTTGTCATGCAATGAAGACAGAAGAAGATATTTAGCGAAAAAACTTGTGGAACATTGAGTGCCACAGTTTATTAATATAACGGTGGGATTAGATGAGATGAGGAGGGCTAAAGGGGTTATTGAAAGGACATAGGAAAGAAAAAGAGTGGTGAAAAGAAGGGAACTAGGGTGGCACAGCCGTTTTGTTTAGCCAATGTTTTCTTCGACAAGGTAAGGCTTTATCCTAAATGCGATTGCCAAGGTGAAGAATTGAGACTGAATGCAGAGGGGAATGAATAGGAAGTAGCGTTGTGTGAAGGAACATTAGAGGAGAGGCGTGACCTAGAAATCCTGTTTACGTATTACAGAGAAGAGCGCACGAAAAACAGGTAGTCAGGCCACTAATACGGTAAAAATTCGACAGCACATGCGACCTGGAACAGATGGAGAATTTTGAAAATCGATTGATATAATTTTAGTCTCGTGGAGGTAACGTACGTTATCATTAACAATGCACATTATTTACAACGGAATTTCATAGAGTCCCCACCAATTTATGGATTACTGGGCCAAAGAGCTCGCGCGAGCATAATCCACTTGGGCGCAATTTCCGGCAATATGGAAACACTAAAAAAATTAAAACATTTCACCAAGTACCGGCGAACACTGCACTTTGGAAAGAGATCAAGCATAGAGCAATTTTTTATAATTTAAACCAATTAAACAACGTAAACCTGTAGCGTGAAAATTTTCAGCCGCATTTTGAGTTGAACAGAAAGATAATTTCATGCAGAAATTTTCTCATCTCTATTATGTCATTACATGACAAAATAATGGAAATGTGTGTTAAGGTTTTAAATTTATACGCAATGCTTAATCGCATATTTTTATATTCTAAACAAAATGATTGATTTCTTTTTGTGAAAACTTCCAGACCCATTATTCAGGCGAGATATTTGTTATTAGAAACATGATGACGATATCATAAATGCCTATTTCTTACAAATAATAATTTTATCAATTGCATGGAGATGTTGACTCACATTCTTTGTATCGTTAACACTAAATTTTCATAGGCGGATGAATTTACGATATTTTGTAGAGCCATACTAAATTGATTGATGCAATTAATTGTCTCCTGTTCTGGACTTAATTAATATCAATTAAGATTATTGATCATTAGTTTGCCTTACCTATTAAAAAGTACTTGGTCGCAGGGAACCAGGGGTAGAGCGTTGGATGGGAGAGCCCAGTTTCGATTCCCGGGCAATCCTCTCTGAGCGCCTACAGCTCCACCCAAGCTGAAATTTCACACGCCATCTGCTTAGTACTGGTTGAACTCTACCATCACCTACCAAACCTAATATCACCTACCAACTTTCGGGTTGATTTTTATGTTTATGGTTTTTTTACTCTAAACTAATGAGTACAAGGAACTCAGTTTTACAAAATATGTATTTTATTCTGTGGAGAAAATTGAAAATCAATATGAGATTATTTCTTGCTAAATTACTACTTTCCCAGAGTTGAAATAGAAATTAAAAATGATGATGAATCATTTCAGACATTTTCGCTTCTGGAGGAATTAGATCAAAGGTGAAGATTTAAATACTTAAATAAAAAAACAAGAATGTCCGTGTGTTGCTCTGGGTGTCAAACATCACAAATTGTGTATCCTTTGTTTTACTCAGTTCAAACATGAAACTAATATTTTAATATTTAATATTTGGTCCTTTAAACTATATTAAATGGCCTTACAAATAATTGAATAATAAATAATAAACCAGTCAATGAAGTCAAGTTATCTTTTAATGGGAGCACTGGCGCTAGTTATTAAAATTTTTGATTTGAAAAATATAGAACCAATGTTCGCTTTGGTTAGTAATAACCGATTCCCATGCTGTTTTGGAATTATTTGCCTAGTTTCTCTTTCTTTTTCTATTAAATACTATTTTTAATTGACACATAACATAACACTACGCATTTTCATTCTGGCCGTTAATTTCACCTATTTCAAAGGTTTTATTTTAATTCACCGAGGATATATTATTTTTGGAAAAAACTGCGAACGAATATTTTTCATTTTGTGCGTCAAATTATAAAGCCAGCTCAGACCGACTCAGTCTGATTAATATTGGATGATACACGTACCTTTTGCTGCTTAAAAATAACTGTTTTCATTGCAACATTTAGAAGGAAATCTCATTACATGGTAGCAAAACCGCAATTTAGGATTGAAATAAAAGAAAATTGAAACTATGATGGGTATTAATAAAAAATTATTTTCAATACTTTTCGAAAAAATTATATTTTTGTGGGAATTTTGAAATTTTTTCTCACGTCAATTACACTACTGAAAAATATAAAAATGACTGCAATTTCGAGTACAAAAGTAAAATTAAATGATGAGGTTTTCATATTCATACTTATTTTACATCATTTATGAGTAAATTTTTTTCGTATATGAATATTTATGTACATATTTACATATTTGTGTGCATATATATATTTATATATATATATATATATAAATATATATATATATATATATATATATATATATATATATATATATATATATATATATATATATATATATATATATATATGTGTGTGTGTGTGTGTGTGTGTGTGTGTCCCTCTCCGGGCTACAACCTTGACGTGGTGGAAGGGTTTGTGCGTTCCGATGGCCCAGTAATGGCAGTAATGAGATTATTAATCGAGAGGAATATAGAACACAACCAGGAGGCATTTGCCTGTTTAGTATATTTCGAAAAAGCGTTTGATAGAGTGAATTAGGAAAAACTAATGGGTATATTGCAGAAAATAGGAATAGATTGGAGGGAAAGGAGGATAATCCGCAGCCTGTACATGTCTCAGACTGCTCAGGTGCGGTTGAGGCAGGGTTGCCCATTATCACCGATTTTCAACCTGTATGCAGAGGAAATGATTAAAGAGGCATAGGAAGAACTGGAGGTAGGAATGAAAGTGGGCGGGGAATTCGTAAAATCAGTTAGGTTTGCTGATGACCAAGCTTTAGTTTGTCAGTCAGTCAAGGGGTTGCAAGCATTGCTGAGTGAATTGGAAATTCAGTGCGACAGGTATGGGATGAAAATCAATATTAATAAATCAAAGGTTATGCGATTTTTTAGAAAGAAAAAGGCTAAGCTCAGAAATAAAATAGGAGGGCAAAAACTAGAACAGGTAGAACAGTTTACGTTTCTCGGTAGTGTTTTGGACCAACACGGTCAAAGTAGTAAGGACGTAAGGAGAAGAATTGCGCTAGGCAAAGAGGCTTTCACGAGGAGGAGGGAGTTGATGACGGGGACGTTGAGTAAGGATGTTAAAAAAAGACTCGTAAAAACTTTGGTATGGAACGTAGCTATGTACGGTGTGGAAACGTGGTCATTGAAGCAGGAGGATAGACGTAGATTGGAGGCTTTTGAAATGTGGGTGTGGAGAAGAAAGGAGAAGGTGAAATGGACAGTGAAGAAAACAAACGAGGAAGTACTTGGTATGGTGAGCGAAGAGACGGGTTTGTTGGGAGAAATACTATGGAGGCAGGAAAAGTAGATGAAGGGTGTACTGACCGGCAGTGGGATGTTGAAGACTGTGATTGAGGGGAGAATTTTAGCCAAACGAGGAAAGGGAAGGAAATGGATAGGGATGAAGAGAGGAAGAAAGTACTCAGAGATGAAGAGGGAACTGATGTAGAGTAGGATGATTGATTTTGTGTTTTGTTAGGAGTAATAAAATGTTTGTTTGGTAGTTGTGTCCATCAAAAAACCTACCTTAACCGGGAGATTACCTTAAAAAAAATATATGTGTGTGTGTGTGTATACTTCTGTACATACTACTTCTAAAGGTGGAGCGTTGATGTGGCAGCCAATGGTCCCCCTCCATTTCTGTTCCTCTCAGTTCCTTGCATGTTGTTACTCTCATAGTCCTAATTATATCATTAATACATTTCTTTCTTGTCCTTCTTTTTTCCCATTATTTTCCCTTCCATTATATTTTTCAGGAAGGTTTTATGTCGGAGAACATGCACAAAAATTCAATATTCTTTTATGCCATATCTTTATTAAATTCATTTCCTTTTTAATGTTTCTCAATACTTCTTTCTATTTTGCTTTTCTTGTCCGTCTATTTAGTTATTGTTATCCTTCTCCAAATCCACATTTCCATTGCTTCCAAATGTACCTTTTCCCTCTTTACTAAGGTCCAAGTTTCACATCCATATAATTATGTACACCAAATAATTTTTTTTCTTGAAAACATTCTCATTTCCAATTTTATGTATTTGTTTCCTAAAAGATATTTTTAAATTTTTATATGCCTTCATTCCCTCTCATGAACTACAACCATGACGTGGATGAAGGGCTTGCGCGTTCCGATTACCTCTAAAAATTGGCAAGCAGGAGCAACAATAATTGCTCCTGGTAGGGTTACCCATAGGTCGAAGTTTAGGAGCCAGATGAAAGGTAGTGCACGCTGCGTGTGTTCCTCAGTGAGGCGGCTGCTAAAGCGTCTAAACCCTAGTGGGAAGGCCATTGAGTTATGGTGTCACGTTAAAAACGCTGTTGAGGAATGGAACGAGAAACCACTTCAATTATCATTGCCAAGAATATAATAATGTACAGTACAGAAAATATGAGCCCCGACAACAACGGGACACGACCCATTCGGCCGTGTGTCCTGCCTGGCAGCGGGAGAGGCAAGGCTTCCGCAGTCGTCATCTCACGAAACCCTTACAAGGGAAAACCGACAGCGGCAGGACAGAAGACACGAAAGAAGACCATATTAATTAATATAGCAATTTGAAATGTTAGGACAAGAATGAGGACAGGAAAATTAGAGATGGAAAAGCAAGAGATGGTAAGAAAAAATATAGATATTTTAGGTTTATGCGACGTGAGATGGAAGAATACCGGGGATTACGGTAGTGATAATTATAGAACAAATTACAGCGGTGCGGACGAGAGCCAACGAGGGGTAGCGATAATATAAAAGAAATAGGTAGGCAGAAGCGTAGTCAACATAGAACAAGCAACGGATAGAAAATTACTGGAAGAGATAAAATCAGAAATGGCGAACTTTGTCACAGTTCCGGTATACATGGCACCGAGCAACCGTAAGTAAGAAGGCGTCGATAGGATATACGATCAGTTAGTCGACATAATCGCGTGTTCCTTCAGGGAAACATTTGATTGTGATTGGGGATTGGAATGTGGCGGTAGGCGAAGGAAGAGATGGTGACGAGGTCGGGGACTAAGGTTTAGGGACGAGGAATGACCACGGGGAGAAAGCAGTTGAGTTCTGCAGGAGACAGGGGTTAGTCATCACCAACACTTGGTTTAGACACCAAAAATGGTGTAGGAATACAGGAAAAATTCCAGTTGACTCAGAAAGGCATCAGTTAGATTTTCATCAGGTTAGGCATAGGTTCAATTACAAGATCAATTCGCACAGATTTCCGGGAGTGGATGCGTACTATGTCCCCAATTTAGTTGGTATTAACTGCAGATTCCGTTTCAAAAAGATAAAGCAGCGGTAGCGCGTTAGGAAATGGAATGCAGAATTATTAACTGGATTAAAACGAATAGAGTATCACCAGGTGGTGGAGAAAACTTTGCATGAAAGAAAGAGCTTAGTACTTACGAAGAAAATTGGAAATATATAAAAAAAGGGATATCGAAGGCCGCTAAAGAAACTAATGGAGTCGTTAATGGGAAAAGGACAAGGAAACCATGGATCACTGATGAGATGATCTGAAAGACGAATGAAAGAAGACAATAGCATAAAGTCAACTCAGAGTTGGGTAAAAGGAAGTACAAAGAGTTTAACAATGACTTGAGGTGGGCAACAAAAAATGCAAAAGAAGCTTGGTTGAAGACGCAGTAAGAGAATATGGAAAGTTTTCAAAGGAAGGATGGCATTGGTGCGCCATGCAATAAGGTTAAAACATTATCGGGATGAAAGAGTGGGAGATCTGTGCTAACCGTTACACTTAAGCCGGGTAAGATACTAGTTGAAACAGAAGAGATCCAAGAGACATATAGAGATATAAAGAAGAACTGTATGTTAAAGATTTTAGGCCAACAAGCTAAGACAGATGGAGAACATGACGTAGAAGATTATAGCTAACATCCAGGAATACTCAACGATTAGATAGAAAGGGCATAAAGATAGATGAAATATAATAAAGCCGTGGGGTTCGACCACATTCCCAAGGAAATACTAAACTTTTTTGGAAAATATGGGAGGAAGAGTCTATATGGATTGATTCGTAGTGCCTACGAGGAAGGAATCTGGCCGAAAGACTTTGTGAGATCATTGTCAGTTCCTAATCCGAAAAAGATAAAGGCTACATTATGAGGACTTCGGAACCATAAGTTCGATATCCCACGCAGCTAAAGTTGTTCTCAGGATCATCAACAAAAAGATAGAGAGTAGGGAAAATGATTACTTAGGGAATGATCAGTTTGGGTTTAGTAAGGGAGAGCGGCGTATGATGCCATTGCAGTAATCATTCAGGTTTAGTCAGGTTCAGTAATTATTTAGGTTTATTAATCGAGAGGAATATAAAATATAAACAGGACGTAATTGCAGGTTTCGTAGATTTCGAAAAGGTGTTAGATATAGTGAATTGGGAAAAACTGATTAGTTGGTTGAAGAAAATAGGAATATATTGAATTGATAGGAGGATAATTCGCAGCCTTTATATGCCTCCTACTGCCTTGGTGCGAGCATGGGACAGAAAGTCGAAATGAGCAGTGTTAGGAAGAGTTGTACGGCAGGGTTGTCCATTATCACCAGTACTTTTCAACGTTTAGTGGAGAAAATGATAAAAGAGGCATGAGAAGAACTGGTGATAGGTTTGAAATTCGAAGAGAGTCCCGATGGAAAGTGTTAGGAAGAGGCAAAGGTAGGGTGGTCCATTGAATGAAAGTAAGAGGGAAATTCGTAAAATCAGTTAAGTTTGCTGTATCACCAAGCTCTGATTTGTCAGTTAGGGAAGGGGTTTCAAGCGTTTCGGAGTGAATTGGAAATTAAGTGTGATAGATATGGGATGAGAATCAATATAAATAAAACAAATTTATGCGATTTTCCAGAAAGAAAAGCCTAGGCTACACATTAAAATAAGAGGGAAATAGCTAGAGCAGCTAGAACAGTTGAAGTATCTCGCAAGTATTTTGGACCATCATGGTTAAAGGAACGTAAAAGGACGTAAGGAGAAGAATTGCCCTAGGCAAAGAAGCTTTTACAAGGAGGAAGAGTTGATTACAGGGGCGTTGGGTAAGGATGTCAATCAAAGAATCGTAAAAACTTTAAAATAGAGCTTTGTTATGAACGGCGCGGAAATGTGGTTACTGAAGTAGGACGGTAAATGTAGATTGGAGGTTTTTGAAATGTGGTAGTGAAGAAGGTTGGAGGATGTGAAATGGACAGAAAGGAAAACAAATGAGGAAGCACTAGCTATAGCGGGCGAGGAGAGGGATTTGTTTGGAGAAATCCAAAGGAGGTAGGAAAAATGGATGAAGGACGTATTGATCGGCAGGGGAATGTTGAAGACTGTAATACTCGTAGAGAGGAGAATGATAGGTAAACGAGGGAAGGGCATGAACAGGATATGGATGTTGGATGGGATGAATGAAGGAATGAAGTACACCGAGATGAAGGAGTCTGGATTGTGTTTTGTCAGGAGCCACAAAATATTTATTTTGAAATTGGGTCCATCTAAAACCTACCGTAACCGGTATGTTAATTAATAATAATACCTTCTTTGCCAAGGCTATTCCCCTTCTCACTGCAGAGGTGCATCTCTTGTCTCTGGTAATAACACCCCCAAGGTGGTAGAAATCTTCCTCTTAGTTATACTTCCTTAATTTCCCTATCATGAAATATACAGGGGGTTCTTTCTTGCCAATAGAAACTATCACATCTTCGGTTTTCTTCATATTTATTTTCACTTTCTACTTTTTCAAAGCTTGGGACAGGGTTTAGAGCATTCTTTTCAAATTTTTGGCTGATACTGCCAGGGTCGCAATATCATCTGCAAACCTAATGCAGTGTGCCTTTTTTCATTTATTGTTAAACCATTTTTTCTCTCCTTCGTTGTCTCTTTAGTTTCTTCGATATAGAAGTAGAAGAGATATGACGAAAGTGGGCATCCTTTTCTTACTTCTCCTTCTAATCTTTGCTTCTTTCTCACATCCTTTTAATTCTATTAAGGTCCTTTAGTTCTGGTACAGCGGAAATAAAGGTCTCCTATCTTTGTAGTCTATTCCTTAGTCGATCATATTGTCTTTGCTTTATTTGGTGGTGGTCAATGAACATATTTTCACTTCTTTTACTGCTCTTTTGTCCTTTGGATAGTATTGGGCCCAAGTTTATGTAAGTATAGGTAAACTCTGGCCACAAACCGACGCAGAAAATCTTGTTGGTTGGTCTTCAAACGGGTCAATCATTTTTTGGAAATTTCAATTCTGATGAGTTTCTTATCCAGCGTCAAGAGTCGTCTCACTCATGTAGCAGATAAAATTCTCATATAAAATTCCACTATTAAAATTGGATACACCTGTTCGGTTGGCATCCCTAGCGCTTTAGCATTTTCTCTCACTTTCAGTCAGCGATTATCCATCATCATTTTATGCACTGTTGGCAATAATTTCGGGTAGTGGAACATTTTGTCTGACCACTCCGCGGATCATCATCTCAGCCGTCCCGACCTAACTTAAACTCGTATGCCCACTTGGCAACAGTTGAATAGGAAGGGGCAGAATACCTTTTAGTGTTCTGTAAGTCGAAATGAATTTGCTTTGCTTTCATAACTTTCTTTACGAATTTTTTATTTGTGACTCAGGTCTCAATTTTTCCCATCCTCACAAATCACTACACTGTAAGAACAAAGGAGTGGCTTCCGTACCACAGATTTCTTCTCAGAACACTGATGCGTTTATTACCTGCCCAAAGAGGGTGTCATATTAATACGCGGGAAACTCAGTGCGCTAGTAGTGATATCTGGCTGTGGTTCCGAGAACCTTTCAAACTACCATGGTATATTCCAAGAACCTACGGGAGATACCGCAACAGCAATCTGTGATGGAGTCATTCGATAATATGCATTTCAATGGAACAATTTCAGAGCGTGAAAGTCATTCGCCTTGACCGGGATTCGAGTCCGGATCCCTCGGATGTCCGGCCGAGTGCTTTAGCCATTTAAGCTATCGAGGCCTCCGCTTAAACCTGAAATTTTGGGGCCTTTAAAGGAACAAGATGCTGTGAAGAAATACCGTGCATACAATTTCACAGGCATTCGTATTTGTGGGCGATGCGCCACAGTTCACGAGGTTAAAGTCAACTTTAAACACTTAGTTGTTTTTACCTTTGAAAAATTCCAAGAAACTGCGGAAGATGCTGCAACAGTAACTTTAAACGGAGTCATCCGCTAATATACATTTCAATGTAACAATTTTAGTGTATTAATCATTCGCCTCCGCTGGGATTCGAACCCAGATCCCTCGATGAATCGGATGACTCCGTTAACTCAACCGTGAACATGTCGTGCGAAGTAAAGCTAGGATAAAATTTTAATCTCGTTGCTTTAAAGACTGTCTTATGAATCGAAATACTTTATCCGCCTTTGGTCACGTAAAATTTGAACTTCGGTACGCACAACATAGCTCATTTGAAACTCTTCTCTTTTTCCTCACTCACTCGTACACAATACCTACCGAGAAAGAACTTTCAGGCTCACGCTAACAGGTAAACTCTATTCTCTCTCCGCGTAACTAGACTTCTATGAAATAACTGTCATCGTGGAAAACAAGCGAACGGTGACGGGAATCACGTGAGCCGAAACATAGATTCCTCCAGCCTTCTTCCGAGAAAAAAACAAAAAAGTTTCCATCTCCAAAGTGGAATGTGTTTCGGACTAACTTTTAATTATAATAAGTGCGGCCGAAGAGAAACGGGACTCTCACCATAGAGGGAAGAACATTCGAGCGAAATAGTCGAGATAAAATAATAGTAAGATCCGGAAGGGAAGATGAATAGAAAAGCCGATTTAGGAAGGGAATTCAGCAGGGGGACAGCGAATGGAACGAATGCGGTGACGGAGGAGGGAATACGCTTTAAGGGGGAGAAAGAGGTGGGTGGTTTGAGGTAAAGATAAGGAGGAGATAACGGGAACGAGAGAGATAGCGAGGTGTCTGTGGGGGAGGGGTATGGAAGCCGAGAGGAGGAGTGGCTCAGCAGGAGAGCTAGTCTCGGGAAAGAGGAGAAAAGAGAGCTGAGGGAGGGGGGTTCTGGGAGGAGGATGAAGGGAGAGTTGCACGTCGGGCTGTAAAATGGATGCGGGAATGAGATAAAAATGGAATAATGGAGTGAGGGCATGAGGGGAGGGGCCTAGAAATGGGGTAGGAGCCCTGGTGAAACGGAGGAGAAGGGGAGGGGTGGTGTAGGAATTACGACCAAGAAGACGGCGGGGCGGAAGGAGGGGCGACGGAGGAGTGGAAGTAAGAAACGCCAAAATGAGAAAAGTTGCCGCGAGGATCGTGCGGGATATAGCGGAAGGGGGTTTAGCTAGAGTGAAAGAGGGACGGTGGGTGAGATTGGTGTGCAAGAGAGCGGGGGCGGGGGAGGAGGGGATCCGGGGATCATGGTCGGTGCGGGAAGGAGGCAGAGGTGGATGGATAAAGCGAAGCTTATCCGGAAGGTATAAGGGTGTTCCACGCGATGGGTGCGAGGGCCAGGGTGTGGGTTTACTGATCATCGAGAGGCCGGGGACGAGAAGTAAGATACGCCGGGAGGGGGTGGGTAGTGATTGGGAGGATGGTGGTGGTTAAGGCGTACGAAGAGGGAAGGATTGGAGTGGAGAGAATGAGGTGAGCGGGACGCAGGAGGGGAGGATAGCCAGGGAGCTTGAGATGGCAGGAGGGAGTCCAGGAGTAGGCCAGGGCACGGAATGGGATATAGGCGAGAGAGATAAGATGTAAGTAGATGGACAGATAAGAAAATCTTCATCGAAGGGATTCATGAATTCCAGATTATCCACTTCTGTTTGTTTCAACCTTGAATAAAAATGAACACACTCATTACTATGAATTAATTTCGTGGGAAAAAGTAATGTTTCAAATATGCCGTTATAACCTGATACATTGATACATTTCAGTACTTCAGGCCGACGTTAGTTTCGCATTGGACTCTAATTACAGGGATGAAAAATTAACCAGAATTCTGAGGAATTCCGGTTCTTTACTTCAGAAATTATCATCTATATGGAGACTCTAAAAATTACGTCGAACGTATTGTGTACGTGGCAACGTTTCAGACTGCTCGAATTTCATGAATTTTGGAGGTGCTAACCTTAAATAATACAAAATAATGTATATATTATGTACATCTTCCTTAGTATTTCTGTTCTGATTCGAAACCCTCAAAATGCAGCCTTATTGGTGGTATCCTCATCTCCCCTATCTATAAAAAATAATGAATTTGGGGGTTTTTGCGAGAGGCTGAGAAGAAAATCGCATAGAAGATGTCACGGATAATAAAACTATATTCGGAATATTTCCTGTGATTTCAAAAGATCGAATTTATTATGCGCGCGTTTATATACTGTATGATTGAGAATCCAGACAAAATGTGGGGAAAACTCGATTTCCGTTTGAAAACCCGAATCGCAAAAGCGGGACCCGTTATTACGAGTCGTGACCTCAGACCCAGTTAAAAACTATGGTAGATAATTTTTGCTCTTCAATTGAATGGTATTTTTCCGATACTATGAAATTCTTTTCCGCTTCTCTGATTCGCTCATTTTATTTTGAGCTGTTTATACGAATACGGACGGTGAAAAACGTATTGCTCACCGAGGAGAACATTGTTTTCAAGTTTTAACTGTGGAATACAATAGTGAATATCCCAGATAGTGAAGAATAATATAATATTCTTATATTTATCGGATTTGCTTATTGTTTTTGTAATATTTTCAACTGTTTTTACCACATAATAAAATCAATGTCAATTATTCAACTCGAATTTAAGCTTTTCTTTAACTCATTCAATTACCATAAAAATTTTAATACTAAAATGTCATCCGAGGAGAAAGCCTTGCTAATTCAACTTTATAAAGTAAATTTCATATAATGTCAAAGATAAATCAAAAACATATTGAATAATCAATTCTACAGCCATGCAAAATAAAGTCAATGATAGCATTAACTATAGCAACTATACTAAAACTTCTGAATCATGAATACTTCAAACAATTCTATGTTCTTTTGTAAAAACCAATGAATTGGAAAATGCCAAAAACTAGTGATTGCTTGTTTCTAGTGTTGGGTTTCTCAAAACTCTTATCTGCTGGTTGGGTAGGATAGATCCAGAAGCCACGCTACGATTGTCTCCTGGCAAAATCACCGTATGTGAGGGCCTCCACGTAAATAATTGAAAATTTCAAGAGTACCTTGGCTTGCGTGATATTAACACCGAGATACCTCCACGCGCTAGTCTGAGGAAGCCATAACATCACACTCCATACTTTGAGGCAAATTAATGTGTCGCATTAATAGAATATTCTTTTTAAGACATTGAAAAACAGTAAATGGTCGAAAGATCGACTCTCGAAAGAAGATAACATGTAGGAAGCGAATTAGTAATGGCTAGCTACGGTGAATGAACGGATTTACCAGCTTAGAATTGCGTTCAGGGATGGAGGACTGGAGAGAATATGGCCTTTTAAGTATTAATGCTTCCGTTAGAAGAGAATGAAAATTAAGAGTTATCGGTATTAGCCATTCAACAAATAAGATTAAATTACTATAGTACAACATTCAGATTTTCAGGTTCGCAAATATAATGAAAATCGGTTAAACTTTTCTCGGCCAAGGTTTTGGCAAAATCTATGACGTGGTTATCAGTCGTACTCACGAACGTACGCGTATTGATGAATTTATTTTGGTCTTACATTCCTTAGTAATAAAGGTATCATACCGGAGTTGCAGAGGCACTATGAAATTCATTTAGAGAGATTATTGATTGTCCATTGAAAAATAATGAGCCCCAAATAATTGAACTGCTCAAATACTCTACTACAGGAAATTAGGCGATATCGATTCCATATTTTTTATTGAAACGTTCGCGATGATTCTGGGGATAAGACGAAAACAGAAAATTGATAACATGCACTTTAATTCACATTAGCACATAGAAACAACTATTCATGCATGAAGTGATACACACATGTATGAGCCATAAATAGTTTTCAATATTTTAATATTACAAATCGATGATTGATTGGCCGAAGCTCTCCATTTTTCATTGCCTAACACCAATTTTATTAAATCATGGAAGCTCTTTTTCATCACTTATCAAAAGATTTTAATTTGATATTTTGCATCCATATCCACCATGTGGCTTTGGCGGATACTATTCTCCTGTCTTCTAAACAAATGGTAGCTGCCACTTAATCACAGACAGCCATAATATACACATAAATAACTTTATCAGCTGCTTCTTTTGCATTCATCCACTCTTCCGTCTGAAATTAAACGTTTTTGGACCAGATTATTTCACTCTCCGTTAAGATTGCTTACCAGGGTTGAGATATATTCCTCCCACGTGCAAATAGAAATTTTTACTATCACATTTTTATGTCGTTTGAACATTATGATATCTCCTATTTCTTCCCTCATGACGCTTCCGTCTCTTTCACCTTCATTGCACATATTAAAATTTTAATTTCTATTATAACTTCTTAAAATGAATGCCATAATTTTATTTAGAGAAAATCGTATTTTTATTTATTGTGTTCAATGGTGACTGCAGCACTTTTCCAATATTTTGTAGTGTGAATGGCGCATTATTTTGTCTTGATGAAGTAGTCAAAAAGGGAAAAAAACCAAGAATATACAGAGTATATATAGTTCCAGCAAGAGATCATGAAATTTCTCTGTGATTTATACCGAAATGGAACAAAATTTACGACCGTTTTTGGAAACATATCTTTCCCATGAATGCTTTGGATCGAACTAGATAAGGGATGGCCGCCCGAGTGCCTACATTTAAATCCAGAAAAATCTTAGGATAAACTCGGTGAAACGAAAGAAAGGATTCCACTGCGGCTGGAGCAGGAGGGGTGGATCAGTGTACGTTTTAGATGAGTGTGGATGAGGGAGGAGGAGATCTGTAGGAATGAGTCACCTGCCATGAAAGGGAAGAGAGGTTTGAGGACCAAGAAAAGGAAAGAGAGCAACGTTACCGAATAAAATGCATTAAAAATACGGACCTAGGCCTCTATTTATTTTAAATCCTCAAACATTTCATAAAATTCGATTGGAAAGTAATACCTGGGATATCACTTTCCTCATTTATTTCTTGGAAATAAGAATAAACTTTTTTAAGACCGCTCTCTTAATAAGATGGTGACAGGATCCGCTATAAATTTATTTTGTTATAAGGGAAAGGCGACTTTTAGAGGAACTGAGATGCTCTTCAAAACTCTCCCTCACTCTTATTGTATCCGCTACACAGTGACTTCTTTTCACAATAAAGGTTCTCCCCACAGGTCTCAAAGTTGACACTCCACAAAAATCTTAATTTAAAATCATCAAGATCCATTAAAATTTGATTTAATTTAAACAAATGCTAAACTTATTTCAATTTGAACCTCCTGCCAAATAACTGAGTTCATCAAATCGAAACTTTTATCCTTAAACGTTCTCGTGCCTGAGTGAGAATACTCTTTTCTTGCCTGCCCGGAGCACCCGATAATCACTGTTCTCTGGGCCCACGGCGTCTAGATTTAGATAACCTTCTACTCGACTACTATTCGTGTTTAGAATGGGCGGGCCCTTAGTCGTACAAGTTCGCATGAACTTCACCTATGGCTCACGACCACGGACCACTGGGTTCAGCGCTGGCTATTTATGCAGGCATAGAACGCGCGTGGGCCTATCGTTGCCCAAGCGCCAGCTTGATGCAGAAACTCTTGCGCTAGGAGATAAACGACTACTGCTCTGGGATACACTGATGGTCCAGACGCGCATAGGCCCATCTCTTAGCTTGCATGATAGTGAAAACTCTCAAATTCTACTTTTTTGGTTTGAGCATCATCACCATACGTTGGTCTCGTAGGCACAGGTACGGTATAAACTTTGACTTTTGCACATTAACACATATAAATACAATCAAAGAGACACACTCAGCCCAATAGATGAAAAATGCTATTGATTCCTTTCATATAAATATCAAAATTGGGAAGCCTTTTTTGCAAATCAGAACGCCATATCCTGTAACTTTATCATGCACATTGTTATGTGACACATTATCGTCGCTATTTTTTCTAAGCGTACATGTTACCAAGAAAATTAATGATAAAATAAAAATACTCGCATACCTCGAGTTGACCTGATTCGTTTATGTATGTCTTTCCCTACCACAAATCGTAATAATAACATACCCTCTTATTACCGACTATTCAAGATTACAATTTCCAAATAAGTTGTCAAATATTTTGCACGGCTCATTTATTGGTATCTTAATTTATCGTTAATAAATGAAATAGGGAACGAAAACCATTCATCGCCATTCCATTAATTCTGAGGAGAAACTCAATTCGGGAACCTACTGTTGCTGCTAAACCTGGGAAATAATCCTTGGAATGATGAGGGGATGGATATACGTGTGTGTTTGGTTGGATAAACGAGTTATACATTTAATCAAATAAATTAGGCATATTCATTATTTATGGAGCCTCAACTCAAACGCAGAGTTATTTAAGAAATATAAAAATAATATAACATATCAAGTGTTTTAAATCCATGCAATATCGCAACAATAGCAGTTTGTTAGGAAATTCTACCAAAACAAACATTACTGAACAAGTTTTATACTACATAATTTGACAGTTTATTGCTGTTTCTCGTTTTATCTCTATTAATCTTCGACCAATTTACTCGTAGTGAGATGAATTATATCATCAATTACATTAATTATTAAGGAAGGGAAGTATGTTATACAAAATTTATTCCTTATAACCCTTTTCCCATTCCTCTTTCCTCCTCTGTTCCTATGAACCCCACATTCAAATCGTTTCTTTTTAAAGATTTATCACATTTTCCCTGCAGGCCAACTCATTTGAAATAAACTTTTACAATACTGAACCTTAGTCATTTGGATTTCAAAATTAACATTAATTGAGAATCGCGGAGGCCCTCAGATTTGAAAATATAATAGTGATTGAAGAGTTCCTATTGAAAAAGGACTTCGATTTCGTTTTTCTACAGTAAATAAAAACCCTTGTAACGACAGAAAGATTGTTTAAAAGGAGGTATGTAGTGGCCAAAGGAAAACATTGAAGAACATAAAGGAGGGAGACGATTGTGCATAATGTCTATAAAAGAGGAGATACTATGTATTAATACCCATAACAATGAAATAAAAGACATTTAGAGCAACATATTTGCTGAATTTAATAACCTTCAAATATAGATAAAGGCTACAAAATGACTCTTACAGAAATGGCATTTAAGCATCAAAAAACGCCAAAAACCCCATCAGCGCGAATGGTGGTGAAAAGAGCACAGATTATTTCAGCCTTTGCGACATTCTATAACGATAATTGTCCGTGATTTTCCATCACTGACATGGCCCGAAAAGATGCTCCACATATGGAAATGCGTACATAAATCGTTCTTGACTGAACCTATTATTTTACATAAGCGTGATGCAATTGCGGAGGAGGATTACTCCGAGGCTCAGGAAGTCAAAGCAGGTGCTCTTGATAATAGCCCTTTCTCCGTGTTTCCACAACATGTCCGCTCGTAACCTCATGCAGTAGCGCCTCCCAATGGCATATTCAAATCAATATCATCCACTCACATGCGGCCTTACCCCATTCCGATAATGCCCTCTCCACTCGATTTTATTTCGAGCGCTATCTTTGACGATTACCCCACTTATTCCCTGGGAACGACGGCGGCCCTAAGTGCCCTGAAACCCCCACTGCCTGACTCCCTCCCATCCGGCCGCCCCTCTCCGGGATCCCCCCCCCAATGCCCACCGACGCCCTCTTCCGCTCCATCCTACGTCGATCGCTCCATTCCAATTTCCTGCATCTTTGCCGTCAGACCCATTCCGCCATTATCCCGCCATTCCATCCTCTCCTTTCGGCATAACCAACTCTGCTCCTTCCCCCGAAAATGTCTCCCTCAACAGCCTCTGTTACCATCAGGAGCACGAGGAATCGAAATATTGGTGCCCCATTTTTATTCGATCCGTTTGAAAATCGATTGTTTCAATATAATTCCAAAATTTTCGATTTTTACAGCATTTTTATAATCCCAGTTTTTTAACCACTTATTGTGATGCAGAAAAATATTTTTCAGATTTTCGATGCCTTATCGATTCTTGACAGTGCCATTTGATTTGATATCGCCCAGGACACTTTGAATGGACCAGGAGTCATTTGCAAGATGTTGATAAAAAAATTATTTTCGTTCTGACAAAGTGGTAAAAAATATATTTAAATCTTGACGAAAAGCTATTTATGCCTTTAAAAGGCTTGTAAATCCTTTTTAAATCTTAGAAACTTTACTCATAACATTCT
The DNA here is from genome assembly GCF_022747635.1 of Hetaerina americana. Lineage (NCBI taxonomy): Eukaryota > Metazoa > Arthropoda > Insecta > Odonata > Calopterygidae > Hetaerina > Hetaerina americana. The sequence goes on from NW_027286070.1 coordinate 33,594,858, forward strand.
TTAATCCTACCTCTTAAAATGCTATAATACGAGTCGTATATAAAGGTCAATACACGTATGCATACTATAGAGTGGAGTGAAATATACTTCCGATAAACTGAGGGAGATACTGCAACCATTAATTTAAACGGAGTCATCCGCTAAATGTTCATTAAGCCGAGAAGTCTGGGATTGACTCCTGGTCGAGGCGAATGATATATAAACTCTAAAATCGTTGCATTATAGTTGATACTACTTGATGAGCAAACCTTTTCAAGTGGTTTGATTCGAATCGATAAAATTTGAATCGATTCTTTGCGATGAATCGCCAATCTCTAATACGAAAGGAGTCCGTAGGAAGCTGAGGGGGTTGTATCTGCTACTATCCGTACTTTGACCCATCCTCCCCTCTTCCCTCACCCTTGACTTTCGTTCCAGCTATCTCCCCTCCTTCTTCTCTCTTCGTTCCTTCCGCCCACCATTCAACCGCAGCCACACTCAAGCCGCGTGTATACAAACACGGCCCCAGCATCTCAAATTTCGGGATTGAATATTTCTGGTTCAGTAATGGCCCGATATCAAGATTCTAAAATGACACGATCGAAAAAAGAGAGCAAGTTCCTCCACCGGAGATTGCGCTCTGTAAAGAATTTCCTCAGGGAGTCGCTTGTATGGCGTAGTGTGTAAAAAAAAGGCCGAGGGCTGGAAAATTTTTCATGCTGTGAAGAGGAAAAATTCTTTTTTTAAGGAAAATTCCAGATATTCTCGTTCTTTGTGTCATCCTGCTATGATCCCCACATCTTATTTTCTCTTTGTGCATAGCTTTAGCTCCATTTCTACCTGTATGGGATGTGTGTCTCACAAGGAAGGAGAAAATATATGCTTTCGGTATTTCGAAAACTGTCGTAACCATGAAATGGTACTTTTATGGTAAGACATTATATCTTATAAACATAATGAGGTATCAGTGAATGGTTCTCATCCTTAATTTCTGCAATTGAGGTTTCGGCAACATTTATGAATCTTAAAAGATACCATATTTGAAAAAATATGGCAATGTTAATTTGAATCACAGATCATGAAACAAGTACATATAATCAAGGTCAGATCAGTTCCGGTTATAGACATAAAAACAGTTAAAATTAAATATCAAAGGTGAAAATATCATTGCTTCTCGGTAGATCCCTCCCTAAATTGTGCATCAGTCATTATGAATCGTTAAAAATACTCATGTTATTGAGTTACTAAGAATTGAAAGGATTAGTATCTGGCTAATTTTCTACGTATTTTCGCAAATGCACCATGGGATCATTTACCTTTCAAATTCATTCGAATGGACCTTTCATGGGTTATCAAAGGCATGAATAACATATTTAATCAATCAGTCTTGCCATAGGAAACAGCTGGTTATTTCTAATAATATTAAATGTGTGTTTAAGTGAAAATATCTAGATTTACTTATTTGGGCATTTTAAATTAAAAATTAAATTTAGGTCTGCAAGCCCTTCTTTATTCTATGTGGTGAGTATATAAGTTTAAATGAGGGATGAAATACGTTATGAAAGTAAATCTGAAGAGGAAAAAACATAATGATATTTAAAACTAAATTTTATAGTGATTGCAGAGAACCAAAAAGTTAATTTATATAATATTTGTGTTTGCTTTATTAACAATACTCTTGAAAAGGTGGCCTAGTTCAATTTGGTAAGAATATATACTACCTTGATCAAAAAGTTCCCGGAATAACCACCGTGTGGCGCTCCCATCGTTCCGATTTGAGTTCTGTTTTTTTTTGTTAAATTGGTACATCTGTTGTTGATATTCCCTTTAAATCTTAGTGTCATAACTTGACATTTGCAAAAGTTACGTAGCCAAGAGTACATCTATCTCTGTGTGTGTTTTACAATTCAGAAATGGATTTAAATTTGCAACAACGAACTTGTATTAAATTTTGCGTAAAAAACGGATTTAGTGGCGCACGGACGTTGGAAATGTTGGAAAAGTGTTTCGGCAACGATTCTCTAAAAAAAACGGTCGTTTACCAGTGGCACGAGCGGTTCAGAAGTGGTCGTGAGTCAATCGAAGATGATGAACGCAGTGGCAGACCATCGACATCGAAAGTCGGGGAAAAAATTGATAAAGTAAAAGAAATGTTGGTCAATAACCGCAAATTAACCATCAGAGAAATAGCGGAGGACTTGAACATTGCCTATGGATCCGCCCAAGACATTGTGGTTAATGATTTGGGTTTCCGTCGTGTAGCAGCAAAGTTGGTGCCAAAAGACCTCAATTTCATGCAAAAAAGAGACCGTGTTGACGTCGCAAAAGACATGATTTGCGAGGCTGAATCCGATCCCACATTCATCAAAAGGATCATTACTGGAGACGAGACGTGGGTTTATGAGTACGACACGCAATCCAGACATCAGGCAAGTGAATGGCGTTCACCAAATGAGCCGAGACCAAAAAAACCACGTCGTTTTCAGTCAAAAAAGAAGGCAATGCTGACGGTTTTCATGGATTACAACGGTGTAGTGCATCATGAATTTTTGCCAGAAGGCCAGACAGTAAACAAAGAGTATTATTTGGGCGTTATGAGACGTTTGCGTGAAGCAATTCGCCGAAAGAGACCAGAAATGTGGGCAGAAAACTCGTGGATTTTGCACCATGATAACGCACCGTCGCACAGTGCTATCATTATTCGTAATTTTTTGACGAAAAATGCAACAAATACCATCCAACAGCCACCGAATTCACCTGATTTGGCTCCCTGTGACTTCTTTCTGTTCAATCGAGTTAAAAAACCATTACGGGGAACGCGTTTTAGCAGCCGAGAGGAAGTAATGGAAAAATCGCAGGAAGCACTGATGGACATACCGAAAACCGAATATAAAAAATGTTTCGAGGATTGGATCAAGCGCTGGCATAAGTGTGTTGCAGTCGATGGGGATTACTTTGCAGGGGACAATATAGATTTAGATGAATAAACTTGTATTTTTAATTTTCTGAATAAATTCCGGGAAATTTTTGATCAAGGTAGTATGCTGAATTACTTATTGAGGGCATTCTTTTCCCCGGTTAATTGTTTGAATTGTATACTACCCTTTCAATATGGAATGATGAGAAATACATAACTATGATTAATCAGTCGCCAACATTTTTTCAATATCTTTGAAACAATCAATTTATTTTCTGTAAAATATGCTAATGAACGTCATTTACCGAAATTGTTTGAAAAATGAATCAATAGGTTTGACATAGAAATAAGGTTCAACAAACGGAGAACTTGGTAGTTTATCAAGAAAACATCACTTATTTTATAGCCAAAGATCACACCGAAACAATCTTCTAGTAATATTAGACCCCGAATTAGCACAGTTTTACAGTGAACTGTCAAAAAAAATTCTGTAAATTTAAAGACAAGAGTTTAGATGAGAAGTTAATAAAATAATCCAATCTGAAAGTCATTTCGGACTCAAATACATAAAATTAGAATCACACTTCCATGATTATTTTGCGTGCTTTTAATGCAGCCGGCTAATCTTCGAGAATTATTAGTATTCTGTCTACCTCAACAATATCGTCTTCACGAATAAAATGGGAATGAGTCTTTAGATCTGAAAAGTTCTGTTCAAACGTTTGAGGCCCTTGGTTTCAAGCGAGATAGACAACGGTTAAGCTTTCTCGCAAAGGGCTATTGAGCCATTGCAGATTTTTGAAACAGAATGAAGATGGGAAGCTGACATTGTGACCTAAATATATTTCCTTTGTATACAAATATAAGTAGTAGAAATAAGGTATAATAGCAAAAGTTGAGGTTTTTAACGTCATATTTCCTGAAGATATGCGCTTTCCGAAATGCTAAAATAAGGTGTGTCCAAATGAAAAGTCACCGACTAAGTCCATTTTAGCACAAATATGTCATAAAAATATGATAGAATCGGTTTAAGCCTTGAATAGTAAGGGGAAAAGCTGTAACTTCTACCTCCCCTGGAGGTGTAAGCAAAGTAATTTCGAGAATAAAATCCTCCCGTCTTGTCAATCTGAAGGATTCAGCTCATGCTTTAAAGAAGAAGTTCAATATCAAAGAAAATATTTTGAAAAATTAGATCATTATTTTTGTCTCTGTATAAAGCTTAACCATCTTCATTGCAAAAATTTAAAATAACGTCAATCAATGAAAAACTTTAAAAGTAAATATCGCATGACCCGCCGGTGGAAGCATTCATTAGAGATTTCTTTTCCGGTGTCTTTATTCACAGATCCCTGCAGTGAACTGTTATGTCCAAATATATTATTCAACATTATGAACACGTGTACATCGGCAAGAGTAACTAGGTGGTCTTCTACCATTTGAATACGTGTCATTCATTAGATAGGGAATGGTAATCACGGGTATAATGTGTGTGTGAAGGACACGCAAGTTAACGATTTATCTTGAAACGAGATAAAATATTCATCTCTCAAAACATCCACAAATGAATATCGACATCATGTATGATTCCAACAATTCCTTCAAATTCTATAGCAATCGATCCAGACCAAACCACAAAACAACATTCATCAAAGGTAATCGTGTATAAAGTCGTCAAACGTACGAGTAACTAAATTTAATATAAACTTGTACACTTTGGTCTCTTGAGTGGACTATAATATTTTAAGAATTGAATTAAACAAATTAAATAAGAAAACTCAATACATCCGGTCATCTTTGCAGCATTTGCACATAATTTCGTTGAAATAACCATAGTTAGCTAATTCCAATCAAAACATGAAATCTGTTACATTTTTCATTCGCCGTATATTAACCTTAAATTACTGATATTTAAAAAAAAGGTATATTAAAAATGTCACATACTAACTAATTCGTATGATTTGAACCAATAATTCGCATTTAATTCTTATGATACATTAATTTAACATTTCCAAACTACAACTGCATCATTTACGCGCGTATTGTTGTAAATAAATGCGTAGTAGTGTGTTATTATTCATAAATTGAGAATTAAGTGCTATGATTCTAGCGAACATTATATACACTCATCAATTTTTAATAAAACACGAATATTTAGTAGCTATGTTAACCGAGGGAACTTCTGGGTAAATGTAAGAATTACATAAATATTACTCAAAGAGAGCGAAATGCATAAAATTCACATCAAATGAGCAAATTAATACTGATCGATACCAAAAACTAATGATTGCCAAATAACATATCTATATATAAATTGGGAGCATGACATAAAATATTTACATTGAAAAAATAGTTAAAGGCAATCAATTTAAATAATTGCTTAAACTTCATATGCGTTGGCATCAGAGGGTATGCTGCAAATTCATAAAATTTTCCTTTCACTCCTTCTTATTCATATATCTATATTTTTTGGCTAATATTATACTCATTCAAATCTCAAATAGAATGATTTTACGCAAGATATTCACTAATGTCTGCTAAAATTTACAAACAGGGATTCATTCTGAGATGCTAACCATTAGAGGCTTCTAAAATGCTATAAAAATTGTATAGCCATACAAATGTAAATATAATTAGCTCATCCGTGAGCTATTAGAAGCTATATTCAATTCAAGCACGGAAAGACTGATAAAAATTCCTTCTTTTCTTACAATAGAGAACTGGATACCTTATTTACAAACTATAAGCTTGAAAGACTCGATTACCCTGTCGCCAAGCACTCCAGTGGTCAAAAAACGGCGTCCAATGGCCTACGCAATGGATTTCCGAGGGTAAAGGAGAGAGAGTGGGTAGAATGGAGGGTGGGACGATGTAGGGTGTGGCCCTCCTACCAACATTTGCCCTATCACCCCTTTCCTTCCGGGACGATGGAGTCAATCGACAGCGAAAGATGCGATTGAGCGGCGAAGGGAGGGAAGTGGGAGTGGAGTGCTTCCATTAGGGGGAGGGAGGGAAGGGTAGGGGGACGTCTGGAGAGAGAAGCGTAGGCGAGATGGCATCAGGGAAACACGTAGGAGGCAGAAGGGCGAGAAAGTCAGCGGAAAGAGGGAGGATTGATGGAGGGATTAACTGGCAGCTGACTCACAAATAAATCACTACACAAATTGCTGTCGATAAATATAATTTTATCACGCTATCCGTTATCTTCCTGGAGAATGAGACAATGATCCGGAGAAAAAATCTTGCTGACTACATATAAATTATGCGCAATTGAGCAAAATAACTAAAAACGGATAAACAGATATTTTCTTAAAATTAGTCAAATGGCTTGAAGTACTCGCCCTGGAGTTAGAATAATTTATTCATATTTATTGTCCCCCGCCACACGCCCTTGCGGCGGCTTGCCTTTTCTTCCTTGCCTTGCAGCTTTCTTCGTTGTTATTGCTAATATCAGATGAGCATATTTTTATTATTTTGTCAGATATGTTTTAATAACTAACAATCTTTCTTCAAGTCCTGGAATCTTACCATCCTGTAACTGTAACAATTTAGCATTTTATTCGTTTCTTAAAATATGTTAAAATGTTACGTCCTTATTTGGTTAGACTGGCATGATTATTGATAAAATATAACTAAAATTTATATTAGGTTGTCTCAAAATAAACTCTTCATAAGCTTCTGTTAATTTCTTTAAATAAGATTTGTGTTCCCTAACATTTCATTTATGTCAAATACTTTCATGTAAAATTTTATTTTTACAAAGGTTGAAATGCCTATCCCTAAATTTACATACGAGCGGACGAGATTGATTAGGTCCAACTTAGTGTCCTCCCCCGAGGAGGTTGATATCTTCGCAGATGTTAGCGCCGCATTCCATATATTTCCCCATAAAACTAATTGTATTCATAAATTTGCATCTACAATATCCCCGCCCATTATTATGCTTGCGAAAATAAGGCAATCAATTTCAAACCATAACTCATAGTTGCCCATAAATGCATGAAGCATTGATTGCAAATGAAATTGAAGGATTTGGTGAGTGAAGGGATAAGGAGAGGAAGGAAGAGGATCTAACCGATACGATTATATCAGAGCGGAAGGAAAATTTACGGATGTGATGGGATGGCTGACGATATGATACAACAGAGGAACAGACCGTTTGTAGGCCTGCCAAATAGGTAGATAAAATAATGATGAATTACGTTAAGTATATTGGCGGATTTTGAGTACCATTGAAAATTTTACTAATTAGAAACATTCGTTAAAAATAAATAGCATATACTTTTAATATGTTTGCTTTCCTTAATTTTGGGGTGGTGTAAAAGACCACGGTTGACAAACTTTCAAAAATATTTCCAGAGAAATCAATCTTAATATTCAGACTTACGCGAATTATATATTACCATTATTTTCCATCCGATTGTTTAGGAAGCCATATAGAGAGCCTATTATCTAAGTAAATATTGGTTTGGTCTGAAGGTAATAAGATTTTACAATTCTAATGATTCCATTTAGGGCATGTTTGACTCCAAACTTCTGTCACGCCAAGCTTGCATCAGGGGGAGGGTTACGAAAATCGACAGACATTATTGAAACATTTTTCAAAAGAATATAAGGAGTGTACTGCATTTTCACATGCATATAAAATTTACTAAATACTACTAAATTATTATTAGATCTTTTCATGGCTAAAAACGGAAACTAACCGTCGAAAGCTGTCACAAAATTAAGCAATAGTTGACTATTGGAATAAAGTTGGATTTTTAGATGAGTATCCACTGATTGGGCTCCAATAAAATCTCAAAAACTCAAGTCATGGGCCTATTTATACTCGTACAGGCATCCCCAATGACTTTTCTATAAGAACGCGCTTTAGAAACGACATATTTAACTTGGCTTCAAAAATTTATTAGCGTACGTTTTTCCAAAAATCAATTCATAACTTGGAAATATCCGTACCAATTTGCAATTTTTATTGCGAAATTTAGTTTTTTGATATTTGACTTTTGTTGAAACCTTTTTGATAGCTGTAATTTCTATGATTAAATGCCTTCTACAGAAAAAGTATGCATTTGGTATTTTAACTGAATTGGTAGTTTTACAGCTTCTCTGTCAGCAAAAACACTATCTAATTTTCATTCCAGAATATTATGAATTTCCCTGACAATATGGATCATATGGACAATATGGTAAGAGACACAACATATAACATGGACACAATTATTTGAGAGTAAACCTGTTGAAATTAACATGCGTACGTCGAGTCATTATTATGTTGAAATGTAATTTACCTCTAAATCAAAACATTCCTTGACTATATATTTATTTCAAATTTTCAATGGACGAGGTAATGGAATAATATTAATACCCAAAAGAAAATTTTACCACAAAATGTTACCAATTTTATCAGATTATATTATTTTAATGACACTTTTTCAAATAAACGGAGGTAAAATTGATATTGGTAGTACACCTCTCAGTTAACCTTTTATCACTGTCACATATTCACTTTGATTTTCTTGCCTCTACAATTTTATATTTATCGAACATTCCTCGTTCATACATATTAAAGACTTTAACATCTCCATTATTGGTTTGACGAGGCTTCATTTTTTGCCGCGTTCTAAACCTCCCCTTATTCCCAACAATTCTTACTGAATAACCTCCGATCTGTCCATAACGCCAGGACTCACTAACATTGCCAACTTCACTCCTCTTCCCGAACCGAAGAGAGCGAGGTGGAAGGGAGAGATAAGTTGACAACGAGGAGGGGGGACTAGTGCACCCCTTCCCAAGCAGGCTCGCTTGGCCAACTCCTCCCACCCACGCAAACTCAGCCCTTTACCCTCACGCGCCCCTTTCAACCTCCCAAGTTGCTATTCTACCGTCCCCCACCGCTCTCCAAAAGCGAGTCAACTTCCCCCAACTTACACTACGATGAAACATTCATGAGGCATAATGGCCACTCACAATATTAGCTCTTTTCTCCCGACACCGTCGGTCACGCTTACAATCGCTCTCTCTCTCTCTCTCTCCCTCCTCCCCTCTATCATTTTCTACCTCTATGTGCCGCCTACATACGTACTCGTATATGACTCCCCATAAACCTCTCCACAGGCTGTTAATTTACTCCCTCTTCCTCAACCCCTCTCTCCGTCCAACACTAAAGAGGAATACATTTTTCCATCGCCCGTGATATTTTTTTCCGTCTCCTGCATCAGAAATTGAAACGAAGAGTTTTGACTTTAGCGAAGAGAACGGTTTCCGTCTTTGAGAGTTTGTGTTGGGTATTCGCCTACAATCAGCAAGCTCTTTTATTTGGCTTTTGCGAACTGGAAACTCGACTATACTTGGGTAAGTACAGTTTAAATGATAATAATAATGAACACATCTTTTTTTTTAACTCATGGGACTTAAAAGTAAATATTAAATTTCTCTTTCTCCTCGTTGAAATTGCAGAAAGATCTTACTTTAGGGGTTAACGGTCATATACATAAATTAGCAATCTTTCGAGGAAAATTATTCATCGTATATTTAACACCCGTGATGTTTGATTCAAAAAGTAAATTTTCTAATAAAATCCAGTTGAAGGGCGTCAATTTTATCCAAAGAATATATTTACAAGACTATTACGGTTAAGTAGATAGGTAAAGAGATAGGCTCTTGATCAAACGCATATTTTATAAACGTCATTCGTCTAAGCGGATCTGGCATTGGTATTTAATTATATATTTAGTAAACATAAAATAGATATAAACTTTTAGGGCTGCATGCTCGAAAGGAACTGATTCCCAATTGCACTGCAGACAATTTTAAGGTTCTACACGGAAGTGGAAGACCAAACGAGACAATGTAGAGTTATCATTTCAATTCCTAGATCCATAAACTTCATGTCTTAACAGTTAGATATTTGTCAGCTCCATTAAGCATTTTTATTAGGCTTTAACTTAAAAACGTGCATTTGCAGGAAAATTTTTACAGTTAATTCTTGAAATAGCTCTCCTTAACTGGCGCTTTTTTATTTCAGTTACTCTTTTTTTATAATTGAAAAATGAATTCAACATAATTTCAAGTGTCATAGCGCTGAAAACTATTATTATTATTAGGTAATCTACCGGTTAAGTTAGGTTTTTAAATGGACGTAATTACTAATTAAATAATTTGTGGCCACTAGCAAAACCCAACCTCCTACTCTACATCAAGTCCCTCCTCAGCTCTGAGTACTTTCTTCCTCCCTTCATCCCGTCCAACATCCCTATCCTGTTCCTTCCCTTTCCTCGTTTGCCTAACATTCTCCCCTCAATTACAGTCTTCAACATCCCGCTGCCGGTCAATACCCCCTTCAGCCACTTTTCCTGCCTCCATAGGATTTCTCCCAACAAACCCCTCTCTTCGCCCACCATACCAAGTACTTCCTCGTTTGTTTTCTTCTCTGTCCATTTCACCTTCGCCATTCTTACCCACACCCACATTTCAAAAGCCTCCAATCTACGTCTATCCTCCTGCTTCAATGACCACGTTTCCGCGCCGTACATAGCTACGCTCCATATCAAAGTTGTTACGAGTCTTTTCTTAACATCCTTACTCAACGTCCCCGTCATCAACTCCCTCCTCCTCGTGAAAGCCTCTTTGCCTAGCGCAATTCTTCTCCTTACGTCCTTACTACTTTGACCGTGTTGGTCCAAAACACTTCCGAGATAAGTAAACTGTTCTACCTGATCTAGTTTTTGCCTTCCTATGTTAATGTTAAGCTTGGCCTTTTTCTTTCTAAAAAATCACATTACGTTTGTTTTATTAATATTGATTTTCATCCCATACCTGTCGCACTGAATTTCCAATTCACTCAGCAATGTTTGCAACCCCTTGGCTGACTGACAAACTAAAGCTTGGTCATCAGCAAACCTAACTGATTTTACGAATTCCCCGCCCACTTTAATTCCTACCTCGAGTTCTTCCCATGCCTCTTTGATCATTTCCTCCGCACACAGATTGAACAGCAACGGTGATAATGGGCAACCCTGCCTTACACCTCTTCCTAAAACTGCCCATCCGGACTCCCCGCTTCCCACCCGCACCTGAGCAGTCTGAGACATATACAGGTTGCGGATTAGCCTCCTTTCCCTCCAATCTATTCCTATTTTCTGCAATATACTCATTAGTTTTTCCCAATTCACTCTATCAAACGCTTTTTCGAAATCTACGAAACAGGCAAATACCTCCTGGTTGTGTTCCATATTCCTCTCGATTAATAATCTCATTACTGCAATGGCATCACGCGTACCTCTCCCCTTCCTAAACCCAAACTGATCATTCCCTAAGTAATCATTTGCCCTACTCTCTATCCTTTTGTTTATGATCCTGAGAACAACTTTAGCTGCGTGGGATATCATGAAAACTATTATAGAAGGATGAGGGAAAGAAATTCTCCAACCCTCTAAAATAAATAATCCTAAATAAATTCCGTCTTCTAATTATTTTTATTTTATTCATACTCTCTAGAAAAGAAATATTGCAAGCATTGATTTTTAACGGTCGACATTTAGGGTGAAGACATTCGTATGGAATTAAGAGAGGAGAATATTACTATTAGGAAAATAATTTCATAATTAAGATCTCCGATCTCCGATTGTTTTATAATTAGAAATAAAGGTTTATTCAATAAGTGATACATTATACTAAAGCCTAATCATTCCTCCATCGTTCAACATACATGGATTTCGGTTGATGCATTTTTGCAGCCCCTGTGGCAGTTCTTGAAAGCCCATTTCATACTAGCCATATGGTTGAGGAAACGTTGAACCTCATCCTTTGCTTCGTCATCGTCGGTGTTTGGTCTCAGGTGTGAAATGGAACATCTACACTCCGTCGCTTGTAACAGTCAAATCCAAAATAATGCCCTTTTTATCTGCAAAGCCCCGAAAAAAGTCGTGGGAAGAGACAATGTGTTGTCGTTGGTGGTCTTCTGAGGGCATTTTAGGAACCTATCATGCGCACAGCCACAAATATTCTAACATTCCAATCATAACCTATGGTGCTTCGAGGAACCTCGGTAACTAAAATGCTGACATCATCGCAAGTGATTCTCCGATATTACGGTAAGATTTGTTCAATCTTTGAGATTGTCTCGCCAAAACATTTCGGTCTTCCAGATCTCACTTCCGTCAATTAGCGATGGCTTTCGATACGTTTAAATCCTTTGGCATTCAAAAGCTAAATAACTATGCGAAATTTGCACCTGGTGTTAGTGTCAAGCAGGAGCTTTATTCCAAGGCCGTTTCCGCCCTTGTGCGGTTGTTTATCCGGAATTTGGGGAAGAAACATTCGCAACAGAATTCCTGATAGCCCCGGGAACTGTTACCCTTTCGCCTCAGCGCTTTGGAAACTTTGTTATTACCCTCTCATTATCCCTGCTGATAGCTCTGGCATTGACCACTTCCAATCCTGATATACTTTACTCTCTTCTATCAAAATAAGAAAACGATTTAAAAGCAAGATTTCATGACTAAAGACATCTCATTCATTGGTTTTTAAGTCTTTGGTTCAGATCCTGTCCTTCGTATTTATTTTTTCATCAGTTTTCATATCCCTTTATTTTTATGTACGTTCACGAATACATGCGCGGAGATTGGTTATCTTTGATGCTCCTATTTCAGAGGTGGCCTTGTATGGACTTTCTTAACAAAGTATGACGGTTCCTCAATTTGAAAAAAATTTCCACTCATTTTCCGTTTACTCACATAATCATTTCTCTTTGACCCTGCATGTAAACTCAAAAGTTTTATCTTAAATGAATGGAAGTTTTCCACCCGCCTTATTTCACAGAAAATTATTTTGGCATAAATTAACGACATTCCACGACCCTTAAAAGAAACATCAAAGTTGATTGAGAATATAACCTAAGGATGCTAAGTATTTTGATAGGACACTGAAGGCTCAGATGGGGAGAAGAAAGCTGGGCTAGCCGGGAAAGGATAGGAAAAGGATAGCCCTGTTGGACGGAACACAGGGAGGAAGAAAGTTAGTGTAATTAAAGAAGGGTCTATTTTAGTGTTGGGTGTCAGAATGTTTTTTAAGGAGAGGCAAACACGCGTATTGATTTTCATTTGATGTTCATCCAAAACCTACCATAAACGGTAAACTACTAAATAATTCAGATGGCAAAACATCTTCAGAATATTATTCAAGGCGTACCTTAGTGAAATTGTTTCATGGAGAATGGAAACAACTTTGTAATTCCACATGCGGTCGATCACTCGCCACTTTGGACTCGAGTTGACCCTTGACATCTTGAATGTAGATGGGGTGGCTGGGCAAACAGGTTTTTGGAAAAAAAATATTATTTACACTATGCTCTGAATTCGTCTGAGGAACATCAGCAGTTCCCAAACACGCACAAAGTGACTGAAGCCCGCGGTAATTAATGGTAAGTGGATGATTGCCCACAGTGAGAAGTTGATGCTTTATGTCTCTCACGCGTTATTTAAGTTATGTTGGGTGTGTTTGGACTCCAAATATGGTCATCACTACGCAAGACAATAAAACATTCAAGGCTGGTAATGTGTGCCTTTCTAACAAAGTAATTTCGTATTATTATTCAGGTAAATAATACGGGAGGTATGCGTTCAATGACACATTTCCTGATTTAATCTGTTTGCATCAGACTCATTCTTGCGGGAAACGGAACAATCAACAAAAATAATGGAAATGGGGGAATCAAGGAATTTTCTTCGTTAATCGGTATCGGTGAATCACTTTGGAAAGAAAAAAGACAATTTTAAGGAAGAATTAAAATTAAAAAGATTTTATTCCTAAAATGGAAAAACAAAACCTAAAAATTGGTGAATTATTAAATTCATATAGTAAGATAGAGTACCGAAAAATGAGCTATTTCAAAGTTACGGACCTTAAGGTTATAAGGTTAAACACTTGAAATTATAAGTAACGATTATAAGCAATAAATGTTCAATAACTCTTATAGGCCATAATTGAATTTTAGTTACGTTTGACTTAAAAATGAGCCCTCACTCGTCCTTTAATGCTACTACTTGCACTCTCAGACATATGTTAATATATAAGTCTGAGCTGTTAAATGCTGGTTAGGATATTAAAACTACTTTTCTTACCCAAATGGAAAAAATTTTCATTCATGTTGTAGACACATTGTGTTTAAAATAAAGTTATTTTTTTTTAATAAGTTCAAGTTATAAAATTTAAGACACTTCAAAAGTTTAAATGAAAAAAATCCAATTAAACATTAAAGTGCTCCATTCAAAAATTGTTTAAAAGACGAAAATTCGTTAAAATTAACTAGTAGATCGTTTTAATTAAAAATGGTAAAATATTTTCACAGTGATTCTACCTAAGAGGCAAGGAAATGAAAATATGGTGTTTTCGAAAACTTTTAATTCAGGAAATGGCTGTTGCTCGACTGTTTTTTTTTCAATTTAAGCAAGAGTGCAAAATTATTTTTATTTAAATAGCCAACATATCCTGCTATTCGTATCTTAGTTCGAGAGGCAACCGTCAACTTAAGTACATAGGGCATGCAATAGCACTAAAAATTTTTGAAAATATAAAAATATGAAGTTCACTTGTTATTCAACGCCCTGTGGATTATATGTAAATGTGCCTGTATGCACGTGTGTGAGCGTGTGCGTGCGTGTTGGTCTTTGTGGTGTCACGTTTAAAACACTATTCAGGAAGGCAACGGGAAACCACCTCCATTATCATTCCCAATATAAATATGATGTACTGCATATATTAAGAGATGAGTCCTGACAACAACGAGACTTGGCTCAATCGGCCGTGTGTCGTACTTGGCAGTGGGAGAGGTAACGCTTCCGCGGTCGTCATCTCACAAACACCTTGCAAAGCAAAACCGACAACAGCAGAACAGAAGACGCAGAAGAGGAAGACTAAAATACTAAGAAAAGGATCTTGGAATGCTAGAAAAATGTTAAGGACAGGGGAATTAGAGAATATAAAGCGCAAAAGAGGAAGTGGAAACATAGATCTTTAAGGTTTATGTGAGGTGATATGGAAGGATAGCGGGGATTACTCCAGTGTTAACTATGCAATAATATTCAGCGGAGGGGACAACAGCCGAGGAGTGGCTGCCAAAATATTAAATAAAAAGGTAGGAAGAAGCAAAGTCAACATAAAGCAAGATGTTGAAGAATATTATTAGTGGAGATAAAAAAAGAAGCGACGAACTTGATTATTGTTCAGGTGTACATGCCACCGAGCAACCATACGGAGGAAGAGGTCGATTTAGGATAGGATATACGATCAGTTAGAGAACATAATCGCGTGTGTTCCTGCAGGGAAACATTTGATAGCGATGGGGGATTGGAATGGGACGGTAGGCAATGGAAGAGATTGTGATGAGGTGGGGGACTACAGTTTAGGCAGGATGAATGACCGCGGGGAGAAAGCAGTGGAGTTCTGCACAAGACAGGGGTTAGTCATCACCAACGCTTGATTTAGAAACCTCAAAAGGCGCAGGTATGCATGAAAAATGCCAGGTGACTCAGAAGGGTATCACTTAGATCATATTATGGTTAGACACAGGTTTAGGAACAGTGCAATCAATTCGAACAGCTTCCCGGGAGCGGATGCGGACCCTGACCAATTCAGTTATTATGAAGTTTAGAATCCGTTTCAAAAAGATAAGGCAGGGGCGCCGGATTAGGAAATGGAATGAAGAAGCATGAAATGGATTGACAAGGAGGGAATATCAGCAGTCTGTAGTTAAAATTTTAAATGAAAGAAAGAGCTGAGTACTATCGAAGAAAAATGGGAATATATCAAGAAAAGGTCATCGAAAGCCGCAAAAGACACTATTCGAACCGTTAACAAAAAAAGGACAACGAAACCTTGAATCACGGATGAAATGATTTCGAAGACAGATGAGAGAAGAACGTGGAAGAATGTAAACACAGTTAGGCAAGAGGAAGAACAAAGAGTTAAGTATTTAATGGAGACGGGTAAAAAATTGAGCAAAAGAAGCATGGTAGAAAACTCAGTGCGAGAATATGGAAAGTTTGCAGAGGAAGGATGAAATTGGTAGGCTATGCAAGAAAGTGAAAGCATAATTAGGATGTAAGAATGGAACACCTGTGCTAACAGTTAGACATCTACATCAATACCTTGCGAGCCACCAAAAATGTGTGTGGCAGGGGGTGAAGCACCAGGAGGAAAGGGTAAGGGATGAGGGGGTTAGGGGTTTTCAAATGGATGGGGAAAGGTGGGGGGAACCTGAAAAAAATATAAATATACTAGTATAACCATGCGCAGTCGCTACCTACCAACATAAGCCAGGCAAGATACTAGTTGAAACAGAAAAGATCCAAGAGATAAAGGGATACATGGAAGAACTGTACGTTAAAGAACTTAGGCCAACAAGCTAAGGCATAGATAGAGAACATGAAGAGGATAGCTAAGGTCCAGGACTCAATGATGAGATAGAAAGGGCATTAAGATAGATGAAATATAATAAATCCGTGGGAGTGGATAACATTCCCGCGGAACTATTGAAATGTGGGAGGAAGAGGCTATATGGGCTGATTCGTAGTATTTTTGAGGAAGGAATCTGGCCGGAAGACTTTGTGAGATCAGTTTTAGTTCCTATTCCGAAAAAGGTAAAGGCCACGTCATGTGAGGACTGCGGAACCATAAGTTTGATATCCCACGCAGCCAAAGTGGTTCTCAGAATCATCAACAAAAAGATAGAGAGTAGGGCAAATGATTACTTAGGGAATGATCAATTTGGGTTTTGGAAGAGAAGAGGTACGCGTGATGCCATTGCAGTAATGAGATCACTAATCGTGAGGAATATAGAATACAATCAGGACGTAATTGCCGGTTTCTTTGATTTAGAAGAGGCGTTTGATGGAGTGAATTGGGAACAACTTATAAGTATATTGCAGAAAATAAGTAAGTATATAAAGTATAATTATAAGTAAGTAAACTTATGAGTATATTGCAGAAACTAAATTACTCCGACCACATACAGGCTTTAAAAAATAAAGCAATGTCCCTAATAGGCCTTCTTTACCGCTTCACAGGAATTAAAGATCCAATTGCACTCCATTCATACTTCTCAATAATTGTCCTTCCCATTGCTCCCCATTTGGTCCACCTCATCTCCAACTAATCTTAAATCCCTTGATTGCATCTCTCACTTCTTTGCCAAAATAGTCAAACGTCGAGTTTCATAGCTACCGTTACAAAACTTGTGTTAAGATTAGATGCATCAGATTGTTAAATTCAAACATTCTAGTTTGATTACGGCCAGAAGGAAACTAGCAATGATTGCCCAATAGATGAGAGGTACAAGTAGGGATTAAATCAGATGCCCGTCGCCAACTAAAAGGCAGGTCTTCAGTTCTCATCACCAATCTGTCTGAGTCTATACAGAACCGTTCACTTCCCGCCCCAAGATCTTCTTAAGGAATCTTCATTCAATAAAACTCACTTTTCAGGCTTCCGCCATCACCGTTCTAGCCTGCCCGCTAGGATCCCCGTTCAGCGTCCTAAGCGTCGGGGAACTAGATGAAATACCCCTTAGAGGCTTCTAAACTTTCACCAGAAATCCAATCAAATTTTAACTGAGACTTTGCCCCTTTCAAATAGTTTTCCTCTCCCCTTGATAAAACTGTGGACACTGAAAGCAATGGCTAGCATGTATTTCGTCCTTTCTTATTACTGCTGACAATAATTCATAAAATTACTGCATTGAGGAATTCTAAGCAGGAAATTTGACGATGTTTTATTGAATTAATTAATAACTTAATTTCCACATGCAAGTCATAGCAAAGTTTTATACATATGTAGTTGAAGACTTTGATCAAATGATATACTACCTTGATCAAAAATTTCCCGGAATTTATTCAGAAAATTAAAAATACAAGTTTATTCATCTAAATCTATATTGTCCCCTTCAAAGTAATCCCCATCGACTGCAACACACTTATGCCAGCGCTTGATCCAATCCTCGAAACATTTTTTATATTCGGTTTTCGGTATGTCCATCAGTGCTTCCTGCGATTTTTCCATTACTTCCTCTCGGCTGCTAAAACGCGTTCCCCGTAATGGTTTTTTAACTCGATTGAACAGAAAGAAGTCACAGGGAGCCAAATCAGGTGAATTCGGTGGCTGTTGGATGGTATTTGTTGCATTTTTCGTCAAAAAATTACGAATAATGATAGCACTGTGCGACGGTGCGTTATCATGGTGCAAAATCCACGAGTTTTCTGCCCACATTTCTGGTCTCTTTCGGCGAATTGCTTCACGCAAACGTCTCATAACGCCCAAATAATACTCTTTGTTTACTGTCTGGCCTTCTGGCAAAAATTCATGATGCACTACACCGTTGCAATCCATGAAAACCGTCAGCATTGCCTTCTTTTTTGACTGAAAACGACGTGGTTTTTTTGGTCTCGGCTCATTTGGTGAACGCCATTCACTTGCCTGATGTCTGGATTGCGTGTCGTACTCATAAACCCACGTCTCGTCTCCAGTAATGATCCTTTTGATGAATGTGGGATCGGATTCAGCCTCGCAAATCATGTCTTTTGCGACGTCAACACGGTCTCTTTTTTGCATGAAATTGAGGTCTTTTGGCACCAACTTTGCTGCTACACGACGGAAACCCAAATCATTAACCACAATGTCTTGGGCGGATCCATAGGCAATGTTCAAGTCCTCCGCTATTTCTCTGATGGTTAATTTGCGGTTATTGACCAACATTTCTTTTACTTTATCAATTTTTTCCCCGACTTTCGATGTCGATGGTCTGCCACTGCGTTCATCATCTTCGATTGACTCACGACCACTTCTGAACCGCTCGTGCCACTGGTAAACGACCGTTTTTTTTAGAGAATCGTTGCCGAAACACTTTTCCAACATTTCCAACGTCCGTGCGCCACTAAATCCGTTTTTTACGCAAAATTTAATACAAGTTCGTTGTTGCAAATTTAAATCCATTTCTGAATTATAAAACACACACAGAGATAGATGTACTCTTGGCTACGTAACTTTTGCAAATGTCAAGTTATGACACTAAGATTTAAAGGGAATATCAACAACAGATGTACCAATTTAACAAAAAAAACAGAACTCAAATCGGAACGATGGGAGCGCCACACGGTGGTTATTCCGGGAAATTTTTGATCAAGGTAGTAAGGCTCTAGATCTTTCTCTGTACTAAATCAATCATCAGTGAATTGTTTCACCATATATTTCACTTTCTTCCCAAAAGTAAGGAAAAGCTGAAAAGAGAAGTAAATCTTTATATAAACTGAAATTCAATTATTTCCCACATTATATCACGTGCCTAGGTCCAAATGTTATGCCAGCAATTATTAAAATATTGTTTTGGAATCACCAGCAATATCATCGATTTTGCAATTGGTAATAGATAGTTTCTCCTGAATAAAAATCTCTCAGAATGAAAAAAATTCCCTCATCGACATTTATTTCAAAAACCAAAATACGAATAATCGCAGAACTAAATTATCGTTTTCATAAAATTATGTTAAATTCTAGGCCATTGATGAGCAATCTAATTATTTCACTATGTAAACGTTTCTTTTTATGATGATCTGGGCAAATATCCAACTATGCTGAAATATTAACTAATGTACGCCATGTTCCTCCTGGGAACGCTATCGCTACGACTTGTTTCTCAAAAAATATTTTTTTCCTCTTCCAGCCATTTTAAATGTTTAGTAGATATGACTCTAGCCTTAACTTAATATTAAAAAAAAAGTACCGGTAACTTTTTTTTACTTCGTGAATTTAGATTCAAGCCTACTGTTTTTTATCATGGTCCAATAAAATTTTTTTCCCTTGACTATTTATGAGTCATGACTATTGCCCATAGTTATGTCATGGCTTTAAGCTACGCGTATTTTGAATTGTATGAGCCTAAGTGACAGCTATTTAAAAAGCCATATATAAATTTTAAAGAATAATATTCATTTTTCTGCAATAATTTCAATAATTGAGCGTGCCCTCCATCATATGCCAATTATATATATATATATATATATATATATATATATATATATATATATATATATATATATATATACATATATATATATATTTATATTTATATATATTAAAATAAATATATTTTATCTCATGAAATTCTTCCCAAACTTGTTCACTTAACTCGTAGTTTTTACCACATCATGATGTCAGTTTTTTCAGTTTCAAAGGTTTTACTTCCCAAAGCATTACAATATATTAAATAATATACAATGGTTTAACATATAATACGCCTGGAAATCCCGTTATAGGCCGTGGCCTCTCTGGGTTGGAGAAGGACAAATATATATTGATTCAAAAGGGTGCGGTCGCATAATAAGATAAATAGAAACCGTCTTTTTATGAGGAATAAAATTCTCTATTGTTTTCCGTACATATTGTTAATCAAAAAGAATTGGTACATGAAATCCTCGGCATCGTTAAAGTTATGTCAGAAGTGAGGGAAGTTATCCAAAGGATCGAGATAGGAAAAGTCTCGCTGATATAAAGACATGGGTCAGCAACTAGATTCAACGTTGAGCCTAGGGATAACAAAATTAACGCTGGGGAGATATTTTATTGAGATGAAATGGTTACAACATATACCAAAGGCTTTTCAGTACCCAAATGTAACACTAGTATTGCATCTAATAGATGCGGTATGACATTTTCTGTTCACCAAATATTTTTTCTTTTTCTCATTTCGCGAGCATTAATCGATCGCGTGAAGCAAGATTTTATCGAAGATCGAAAACTTTATCTATATTGTTCAGCGCTCATATTTGCTAATATTATCTGCTCTAGGAATAACCGAAATTAAAAGGTCTAATCAGCATTTTGTATTACCAAAAATACCGGCATTGGCCCTCTCAACTTTACTTGACTGTACGCAACCCATACAGCAGCTGAACAGAAAGTCTTGGAAACTGCAGAAGTCCGCCTTTCTCGTTTACGTTCTACCTCCGCCTCAATGATAGGCCTTCCTTCTTCCTGGCTATAAAGCGGGTCCCGCAAGGATTGTGAAATAAAGCATTTTTTTTTCTTTCCTTCGTATCTCTTTTCCGCCCTCTTGAGAGATACAAGAGAATGAAAGAGGAGAAAGCTGGTGTTTTTCTGGAGTTAAGATGGCGAGTGAGGTTTTCACTGCGAAGAAAGTTGATCGAAATGAGGGAGCAACAGTAATTGAGAAGGAAGTAGACTAGGATGCGAACTACGTTTAGTGTGACCCCAAGTAGGCAAAAATTTCTAAATGTTAATGTTAAAATTAATTGATGTAAATGAATACACATCATCAATATTTAAGAGTAGTTTTCCTAAATTAGACCTTTTAAATGATGAAACTGTCAGGATGTCTTTGACGGTTTTCCTGAAGGACTAAGGTGTAGAAATATTAGGCTAAGTAAAGTCATTAATCAAATATCATGTAAAAATGTATTATCATGAGGACTGAAAGAGATTGAGCTTGAGGGAACGAAGAAAAGCAGGAAGAAAATGCAGGAAGAGGAATTGAGGAGAGACCGCGGGACTAATTATCGATTATATCTCACTTTCCTGAATAGAATTAATATTAATGTAATGTGTACAATTTATTATTATCAATTATAACCGGGATTATCCCTAAGTTCCAGTTATAATTCTAAGGATTGAGCTAGAATTAAATCGGCACAAGTCGACTGGTATTTGAAAAACGGCAAGACGGTACTAAATGCATTGAGAACATGTAGAAAAAAGCTAGGCTGCATTACTGACTCTTTTCTCAAAAAGAGTTTTTAAAGTACATAATTACCGTAAAATTAAACGATTCGAGGATGAAGGTAAGGCTTTTTTCTATTTAAAATAAGTATCTTTTGTTAAAACTACAATCAGAATTAAACTGTAGATAATGGCCTTACATAGATAAATAAAAAATCAAATTCATTTTTTTTCGACGGCAGGGCTGGATTTTAATGAAAATATATAATATTCAATAACACTAGAAGTATATATTTTCCATAGGGTTGTGGAAAAAACGGGACATGTGGCAGAGTACATCGTAGCGGGAAACTGTGTATTGATATATTCAAACGTACCAAAAATGAATACCATATTTTGCAAATTGTGGAAAACTAGTATGTACTGTAAAAATGTGCTTTAGTGACCATTTTCAATTGATAGCGAAAATTTGAATCAACGTCTACTAAAATTTTTCCGTTCAACAGGATCCCTTGTAGTTTCCCTTCCCGACAGAGGGCACTCTTCGGCACCCCACCATCACCTCCTTCTCCGATCTCTCGGAGAGCAGACCATCTGGTGCTCCGACGGCTCCCGTCGGGAACCGGAAGGGAATTTTAACACCTGTGGGTGTAGTTCGCAACCACAGTGACCCAGTAGAAGCTCCAGGAATCAGCAGCATGACTTCCATTTTTGTATAACATCGAGGTCCATGCATACGAACTAATTTCCGCCTCAAATTCAGCCGATGGTATAAAAACGGATATTTCCAGGTTTGATCACACTAAATCGCAAGGCGTATATTATAGTGTCATCTTCCACCCTTGTTATCTTCCATCCCTGTCTGCTGATTGGGAAAGTGGGCACACCATATTTAAAGTGAACCCTATTTCCCCTCGCGTTCTTCCCCTCCTCTTCCCGAGTTTGGAACAGTCTCGCTTCTCTACTCCAGTATATCGGCCCCAAGCACGGACGTTTGCCCTGGCCCGGGCTATCCTACTAATCGCCGACACGGCTGAATGTGTAACAACCACCATTTAGATTATCCAATGGCTATTTAATCTGAAATCTAAGCTTGATTAGAAAAAAATCACGTCTGTGCTGGAGAAATGGACTAAAGCCATAAATAATCATTATTTTCCTTGATTCTAAAATAACTTCCTAGTAACTATAACGGTGAGATACCAGAAAATGCCTAGCTGTAAACAATGAAAATATTCATTTTTACCATGTAACTTCCCTTCTAGATCTCTCTATTCCCCCAAAGTTCTAAGGGTCAGCTTATCTGTTAGAAAAGAGTTGAGGCGACACTGTGACTGAAAATGTAGTGATACTATACAAGGAAGACAGTAAGTCTAGTATAATTTGTCCGCCGTTGAAATTGAAAAATTCATTCCTTGTGAAGACGAGAACAAGACCGAAGGACGTCAAACCAAACGATCCTCCACACCCACCCGGGGAACACATGAGCGATCTTACACTGACCAAGCAGGGAATAGTACATCTGCTCCGTAGTATCAAAGCACACAAGGCACCTGGTCCGGAAGAAATACCTGCTAGAATATTAAAGGAATTAGCTGACGACATTGCCCCATTTTTACATATTGTTTTTCTAAAATCGATAGAAGAAGGCTCAGTGCCTCGCGACTGGAAGCTAGCCCATATAACTCCCATCTATAAAGGCGGCGATAGGGATAAACCAACCAATTACCGACCCATTTCTTTAACATCGATCTCTTGTAAAATATTGGAACACGTTATTGTCACTAACATTATGAAATTTCTTGATAGTAGGAAAATACTAATCCACAACCAGCACGGATTTAGGAAAAGCAGATCTTGCGAAACACAACTTGGTCTCTTCATTCACGATATACTTAGATCGGGAGAAAACAACACCCAAGTCGATGCAGTATTCCTGGATTTCAAAAAAGCCTTCGACAAAGTCCCACACAATAAATTGTTACACAAGCTTAAATACTATGGGATCAATGAGAAAATAATTAATTGGATTAGGGACTTCTTGTCAAACCGCAAACAAATAGTAGTCATAGATGGGTTGTGCTCAACGGAGAGAGATGTTACTTCGGGCGTCCCCCAGGGAAGTGTAATAGGGCCTCTTCTGTTCTTAATATACATAAATGACTTAAGCACACACGTTAGTAGCAATCTAAGGTTATTTGCTGACGACACGGTGATATACAGGGAAATAAGGAGCCAACTAGATCGCGAGCTACTCTCTAGAGACTTAGACAATATCTCGGGATGGTGCAATAAATGGGGATTAACACTTAATATAGATAAATGTGCAGTTTTGAAATTTTGGAATAAAGGAAGCGAGGAACAGGATATAAACTACAAAATAGAGGGTTCAGTATTGACTACGGCAAATCAAGTTAAATATTTGGGGGTTGTTCTAACACCACGCCTTTCATGGGGAGCACATATCAGGACAATATGCGGATCAGCTTTAAAGAAACTTGGCTTCATAAAACGGGTGGTGGGGAAATGTAATGAAAAAGTTAAAGAGAGGTGTTATTTTGCTCTAGTTAGACCTCATTTGGAATATGCCGCAAGTATTTGGGATCCGTGGGAGAAAATTTGGCAAAAAGAATTAGATAAAGTCCAGAGAAAATCCGCTAGATTCGTTAAAAATTGTTATGATAAAAACACAAGTGTGACAGGTCTCTTAGGGGATTTAGGCTGGGAACCACTTGAAGTGCGGAGAGAACAAGCGAGGCTTAGACTTTTAGAAAGGTTCAGAACAAACGAGTTTAAATATGACACTGAAGGAATTATAATGGCCCCACACTACTTAGGTAGATCAGACCACAAAGATAAACTAAGGGAGATAGATTCCAAGACAGATAGGTACAAATACTCATTCTTTCCCCGAACAATCAGTAATCATAATAGCAAGAAACCGAAGTCACTTTAGAAATATTAAAAACTTTGAATTTACAAGTCGGAACAAAATTAAACACTATAGAGATGTTAGGTATACTTTCAGGTGCATGTGTATGTTAGTTGGTAGTTTGAGTGTTTGCATGTGTGTGGGGTG
The DNA here is from genome assembly GCF_022747635.1 of Hetaerina americana. Classification (NCBI taxonomy): domain Eukaryota; kingdom Metazoa; phylum Arthropoda; class Insecta; order Odonata; family Calopterygidae; genus Hetaerina; species Hetaerina americana. The sequence continues at coordinate 33,619,556 of NW_027286070.1, forward strand.
TAAGTGTTCATGCATGAATGTATGCCATGTTTTTTTTTTATATATGATTTTGTTGTTATTGCATGCGATTTTTTTTTTTATTTTTCTTTTCTAAATTATGGGTGGTGTCCTAGCACCCCCCGCCACACGCCCTTGCGGCGGCTTGCGGGGTATTGAGTAGATGTAGACGTAGGTTGTCGGTATAAAAATCACTTGAATGAAAGGCTACGACTTCAAAATATTTATCGCGGGAGGTAGTAGCGTGCACACAAACTAATAGGTTTTTTATAATTGTAAATATCGCCTGCATATCACGGAGAGACAGCATAATAATGCCGAGAGGACAAATTAGAATTCAAGGGTAACATACCATTCCACCACTATCCCATATTAAAATTAGGTTAATCGCCTAGGCTTAGAACTTATAAGAATATTCATTCCAACTTTTTTATATTTATGCACTACGCGAAAATATACATTCTATCTTTGGGAAGTTATACGTGATACTTGAAATAACTGCATAGTTTTTAGGATTTGATTTTTATTTTGGCTGTCTTCCAGGAACGCTGATGTCTACCATGTGAATAGTTACAATTTATTACGTAAATGGTATTGCCACTCATATTTTTCTAATTTAGGGAATAATTCTCTTATATTTAACAATGAAAAATAAGACGTGTAGCTAAATCAGGTGTTGGTGGTGGGTAAATGGTATGATTGGCTTTAGGGTGGGTAAATCTGGCTTAAAATCAAGGAAAATAATTGAACGGTAATGGTCTTCTGATAATAAAGAAAACTAATGGAACGAAAATAATATGTTTCTCTGTGTTTATCGAAAAGTGCAAAAAATATGGAAGGAGCCGACGTTATCTGTCCTGTCTTTTGCTAGTACGATTTCGAGGGCCTCGTCTTTGCACGTTAGAGTGTTGTTGTCCTTTTCACTCGTACCTCCTTGCCTCATTTTCAGCGCGGTCGTACAGGATGCGAGGAACGAAGTATATACCCTCACGTCTAGATATTCTGATTAACTTTCTATTCGTTAGTATCGATTGAGTCTAATCATACAAACCTCACCGTTGAAACGGGACACTACAAATTTGATTGTCCATCTCCTACATCATTACGGTCATAGACCAGCAAAAAATAATAAATAATACAATCAATCATAAACTTGTTATCCACCCGTGCTAAACTTTTAACGTTATCTCAAAGTTACAATACTTGAAATATATTTGAAGACAAGTGCAAAACTTTCCTCATTTATTCAATAAATATTATTCCTTACTCGTAATTGGACATGCTATGACCTATTTTAATTTAACTTCATGATGCTTATTATATTCAACCGGAGGAGCTGTTTCTGTGCGTTTTAGGTTTCTCTGTTTTTCCTACCATTAAATGAAGGTTCTGTAGAAGATGATTGCTAATTGGATGCCAATAAAGAAAACAAATTTATGAGAGGAGCCTCATTTGAGACTGAATGAAGTAGCCAATTCCCTTGTTAATTATTCCGTCCTTACAGACAACATGGTGTCATCATTGAACGTAAACTCCATTCTGTAAATGTCCCAGGTTTATCGTGAAATGCTTCCTGGCCGAAAGCTAGCTCTCTTTGAATCAAATGTGCTTCGATTTCCTTTGTACGAGTGAATTTTAGATTTTTGATTTTTCAGTTCTCTAATTCATTTTAAAACTATTACATCGAACAATCTATTCCTCAAAAGTATTCCTGAAAGTTTATCTTCTGAAAAACACGATAAATTTTCCATAACTACATCACAATAATTATTCAAGATTAAGTAATCAAACATTACTTGCACGCAGGAAGTGATATTCGAAATGGCATTCATAGCATAAAGTATTCCGACGCATAATTAAAATAAGAGTAGTTGGTATTGAGAAATGCAGTTTACATACATTTTTTACTGTCGGTTATTTTAGAAGATTAGATAGACGGTTGGTCTACAAATCGCAGAGGTAACGTTACGAAACTGGATGACGGATCTGGCCTCTTTACGTCTTTAAAGACGGCCTACTAAATCAAAAGGCAAGTGGGTATAGGAGTGGTAGCTTTCTCGGGACAATAAAAGCTGAGAAAGAAACCCGTGTAAACTCAAAAATTTCACATTGCATGATCCTGCTGCTTTCTATTCTACATCTACGTCCACATGAAACCACACAAGCCGAGGCAAGGACCTATGGCAGGGGCTGTCAGGTAACTAGCTAGCCATGCATATACAACCATTACATTTCTAAACAGATCCGACATGTCTTTAGCTATAAAACCCAAATATTTTACCGATTCTACGTTTATTATATTTGTTTCCTGTATGCTGTAAATATTTTCGGGTAAAATACTCTTTCTATGAAAAATTATCGAAACAAAACTTCTCCAAATTTAATTCTATCTCCCATGTCTAGCTCCAGTTTTGATCGTATATAGGTAATTAGATAATGACTTCCTATCTACCTGATAGAATATGCCCTTGTATAACACTGCATCGCCGGTAAAGAGACAAAGTTTACAAGAAATCTGAAAACGTATACCATTAATTTGTAAAAGAAAGAATAGTGTATGGATAACGCTTCCTTTTGGGACACCCGATGAGATGCTTAGTTCGTCGGATGTTATTACATCTACAACGGTCTTCCGCTCGCGGCCTGTTAAGGATTGATGAGTTCGGTCTATTATACACTTATCTATCTTGGAACATCTTAACTTGGGAGCAGCTTCCTATAAGAAACTTTGTCGAATGTCTTTTTGAAATCTTGAAATAGAGCATCGATTTGAACATTATTTTCGCCTGAGGCCAAAATATCACTAACGAAAAGTGCCTTTTGGGTATTGCAAGACCCATCTTTAGGAAAAGCGCATTGTTATTTTATTAGCACATTCTGTGGATAGAGATACTCGACTGAACTTTATGTGCTTTAATATTTTGGACGAGATTGATGTGAAAGAGATGGGTCGGTAATTAATACGATCTTCTTTATGATATTAATTAAATGTGTGCGTGACATTGGCAACTTTCCAGTCCTTGGGAACCTTTATATCATTTTAAAATACATTAAATATTGTTTTCAAGTAAGGATCTCTTTTTTTATGCCTTCGTTTTGTATACGCGGACAGGGACTAGATAAGGACCTGGTGATTTATTTGAACAGATGTATTCAAGTTGACGTTTGATTTCAAGAAAAGAGATTACAACTTCAGTCATACAGGACTCATTCAAGAAATTGGAAAGAGATTCGAATAGGCAGAAATTAATGGAAATACTTTGAAGATAATTGTTTAGTTCATTAGTTTTTTCTAAACTGGTCATAGGTTTTTCTTCGTTGGTAAATAAGGGATGGTTTTCTCGGCTTATTTCCATGAAAATTATCTACATCTACAAAAATGCCCCGCCATCCACCGAAACGTTGTGCGGCATGGGGTGCAACCTCCCGCACAGTTGACAAAAATTCGTTTGGATTATCGTCCGTATAGTGTTTTATAGTTTTGTATAATTTCATTCAGTTCATTACTCGACTTGTTTTCATGTTCTCTTCATTTTTGCATTTTATGTTATTTAGAATTTTAGGACTTCACGTACCTCCGCATTGTATCATCTAGGTTTCTTGCTATTGTTTTTCAATTTAAAACTCGTAGATATCTATTTCTGTACTGAAAAACACGTGGTGTCAAAGAAAACACCCATAAGAGAGGAACACTTCTACTGTCTTGGTAATAACTACTTTCTAGGGTGACCCTTATTTTTCAAATTTGTAAAAGATTTGCTACCACCCTCCTATCTTGTTTTAATCAATAAAAAAACAATATGTGAAAAAATTTAGCTCAATTTAATAACTGCGAGGTGGCCCTCATTGACCCTGAAATTTTGAAATTTTCGCTCAGAAGGTTATATTTTCATATAATTTGTTGCTCCAAATGTGGCGCTTTTCAACATATTCAGAGAATCCTGGAAAATACTCGACAAGAAGATTTACCAAACCGGTAGCAATAAAGTACCTGATAATGTCCGCTCTACCAGTCTTGGATTTCTTTATGAGCAGAAACAATAGCGAGATGATTACAGAGAATGGTAGGAGTTAACCATGATCTATTTTGGCGGTATTACGAAGAGCGGGATATTGTTTCGTAAACTAGGAGCTGTGAGTCATGCTAGATGGATAGCTAAGGCAATTTATTTACCCAATATTTAATAATTTCAAGATCAATTTCAGATATCTGTTGGGGAGAAGAAATCTTTAAAAAGATTATGCATTTTTCTTGCTCGAGTTTACGTTCGAGCCTGGTTTCTATCATCAGAAGCAATTGAAGTAACTTATCACGATTTCTCATTCAAGCGTGAATTCTTAAGTTATCAGGATATTAATCCTGAAATCAGTAAGACCTCTTTTGAAATATTTTAAAACCATTTCTGATACTTAGCTCCCGAAAATGTGGCTTTATCGTTATTTGATGACAATGTTCCAATCACGGTTTTAAAAAATTTGGCTCAGGTTATGCCAGAAGCAGAGGATTTATCTTCTTCCCTAAAGAAGAGGAAGAAGAATAAAATTAACTAAAGACGTACATTGTGCACCAAAATGATTTTTCTTCCTCTACAACCAACGACTTTTCGTCTTTTGTAACTCTCGTGACAAAAACTTTCTTTACGAGATTCTCTATCAGCACCAATTACCTCCGCAAAGACCCTTTAACATGGAAGAATGATTCTGGTTACAAAGTGCAATTAAAAATTGGAGAGCCATTTGTTGAGAGTGTTGTTGCAGAATGAGTATAGTATATAAAAATATATATAAAATTATTGCTTATAGATCATGTCTATTATTTCCTCTGATAGGTGTCATTACTAACTATGACTGCCGGTTAGTGCTAATTAGCAGCTATTAAAACTTTGCCCTCAGCCACTCGACAGACTTTGAATTGAGAAATTTATTCATTGCTGGGTAAACTTTTGCTCGCTTTTAATACATTCAGACTCTTTACACGCTATTTTAACGAATTAATTACAGTATTGTTAATACTTGGCGTCTCGAAACTTAAGCCATTTCAACGTCATTGATGCGCAATTTTTGGAAAATTATGAGTTAATTCTTTCTTTTGCTATTATTCATCGACTTAATAAACCTTTTAATTTTATTAAAAGTAAAAATCTGATAAAATCTGTGATTCTCCTGTATATTTACAAGTTATCCAGAATACGTGAAAATATTCCCCTAGCCATCTCTATTTCTCCTAATGGCTTCTTTTTTGTCTTAAAACATCTTCGTACTTCTTGATGATCATCTCTAATAACTTTCCATTTATTATTTAAAATTTTCCATAACCTTTTGAGTAAGAGTATGGGAAATTTTCTTAAATTATAGCTCTAGTGTAGGTCTGGCTAACCCCTGGTATTGTATTACTCATAATGAAGTTTATTACGGGCAGAGATTCCCAGTACGAATAATTTATCAATACTATGCCCTTGGAGTACTGAATGCAATGTGGGGGACTTTATTCAGAAAATCTGTTTTTTTCATCTCAAACACCTGGTGGTTGCCGGTAGCTAAGTACCCCTGCGCAGAGCCATCCGATTCAAGTCACTCTTGTAACTGGAGCTGGCACCTCTGGCTCAAATAAACGATGATGCGAAGACGGCGGACAACGGGACAATTGATAACCCGCTGTGCAAGCTGAGGCAGATGCACCATGGCTGCTCTGCTAAGCTGATAATCCTCATCACAGGCGTGCCAGGTGGAGAAAGGCACCATTAGAGGAGACATTAAGTGGCCCTCGATCCCTAGGACGAAGGCGGGCATGCAGAAGGCCTTCCTCCTTACAGCCCTTTGTCTGTACCTTACGCATGCCCTAACAGCGGGGAAACCAGCTATCACACGGTGTCTGATGTGGTACCTAATCCCCAAAACCCCTGTCGAGTCTCGAACCATACTAACGGTAGGAAACCCAACGTCTGCAGGGAAATCAAAGGCGGAGTAATTCAATGTGAAATATACTATATAGCACGTATAAATGAGAGATTTAAATGAGATATATCAATACATGCAAGAGTCAAGTAATTAATTCCAAATATAATACCTATTTTGCTCTAGATATACTCTAGTTAATTATGTAGCGAAAATATTCGTGAAACTTTGTTTGCGAATTCATTGTTTATTTCTATAAAAATAATATAAACTCTACTAAATAATTGAAGCTATTTTACATTATTTTAGCCCTCTTGAGCCATCAGGCTCGTCAAGAGTTGCTTACAGATAGTTGTTGTAATAGTTATAATTACGTTTCAGTCTCACAAATAAGAGCTAACTAACAAAATTTTGTAAACAATTTTTTAAAGACCATATCAGCGACTGTTATATGCGAATGGGATTATTTCAACCGGCCGTTACTGAAGATTACGTAGAACTTAATAACTCGTTTATACACGAAAATGAGACGCTTATGCTAGCAGTAAAAGAAATGACTACTCATAATTTCCGTCTTTCCCTTGACGTTTTACAACAAATTATCCACAGGCCTTAATTCCTATGAGAAATATAGTTTGGAATAACGGTGATAGCTGTATTTCTGAAATCTACTTCAAAATATACTTTGGGAAATTGAATCGCCAAAATTTTAGCAAACTGCATAATTTCCTTAATATTTCCATTGAATATAATTACGATTCTTAGAATTAAAAATGAAAAACAATTCAGCATGCCTTTCCTATGATAAGTGGTGAATGAAAGATATTCACGGTAAATACAGACTAATTTATCATAAAATAATCATGTTTCGCGTAAGCAGACATATTTTAAAGTAATTACAACTTCCCATGAAATATAGACCTTCTACGAATTTATTTTTTCAATTATTAAATTTTTTTTTAAACTTTCATGCAATTCATCTCGCCCGTTAATAGTTACCTATGGCTTAGTCCCAGAATAATCTACAACTGGAACTAAATACGTTATTAATTCAACTAGCATTCATAAAATACGGGTATATGAAATTTAAATACGTGAAATTCCCTCATATTATATGCACGTGAATGCATGATATTTAAACAAACAGGTAATGAAAAAAAATTATTTTTTCACTACCATACGTATTACAATTGCCACATGGGGAGAATTGAAGAGGGAAGACTTTAAATAACCTTGAATCATGGTAGCTTATCTGACGATCCTTTATTCAGGAGAGTATGCGTGCCGAAAATATGACTCTTTTTCAGTTTTATCTTTTTCAATTCAATTCAAAAGTCTGTATCTATGGCCAACAATACTTCTAACCCAAGTCACAAAAAAGACTTCACTCTTCAAATCGTGTTCCACGGAGAGCTTTAACAGGTGATATATGAATAGCGTGCGGCGTTTTTCACCATTGTCTCCTTCCTCGGCCTCATTATCTCCCACTTCACTCCTTCCCAATGTTTATCTTCCTTGCCATCATCTCGTTCCCATTTCCTTTCAGCAATGTCCCCTTCCTCTCCCTCCTGCTTCTCATATGACGCCTCTTCGTTCACTAAATATTTCAGGAACAGCTTCCAGTAACCATTTCAGTAACCAGTAGAGGTTTAAGTAATTATTTAAATGTCATGTCCAAGAGTTAGGAGGAAGAAGGGACTATTAGTGTCAATCTCACCCAATTAAGTCTATTAATTCAACTAAATCCCCCGCTCCTTTCCTCCCCCTATTGACTCCTGCCAATGAATCCGTCAATGAATCTCTTCAAGCTTTGAAATTCTGTATCATAATTTCTGTAATATGTTTAAATGATAATGAATTAATATTTCTCAATACTTTAACTCTTTAGAGATTTTAGGTACCTGAACTAAAACAATCCAAATGCACGCAGTAGCATCTATATTTGCTCTAATTTCTCTAGTGTGGCCCGGATACTTGGAAAATATCACTTATGAGGTTTAATCATGGACAAAGTTTGCAAATTATTATCCTAGTTGTATAAAACCAATTGAAGGGTGGGGAATCCATTTCACGACATCTGCATACAATGTTTAAGTGACAATGCTATATTGCCACCACAAAATCCGGTGTATTGATGTAAGAATATTTTTCTCATGATATAATGAATAAATATGCCTGAATAATTTTTCTCGGTAAATTTACGGTGACAACGAAATGGAAAATAAAATTTTGCCTGCGGGGCAATGGACGCATTTCATGGGAAAAGGGTAACGAATGCAATATCTCGAACTGAAAAAATTTTTTTAAGAACTATGAAATGATATTTCGGTGGAGGGAGATAAATTGACCGGAAGAGAAATGTAGGATCTGCTTACCAAAATAGAAAAATGGTTGTAAATCAACTCTTCATTGAAAAGGATAGTATAAAAGTGTTACATTGAAGATTTGTCAACAGAAACGAAATATAAAAGAGCGTTTGGTGAAAATGAGAAAGAAGTGAAAGTCAGGGTAGAATATCTGGAAGCTGTCCCAAGTGTTTTCTTTTCTTCGCGAGAGATATCTTTCATAAACGGGGAGGATACCAATGCCAATTCCAAGGTACACTCAATTCCTTGCCATCGAATCCGCGGTAAAAAAGAGTGTCGAAGGGATTGGGAGGTGCGAGGACCAGGGTGACGGTTATGCTCGGTGTCACCAAGAGCCTGCCGTCCGCTTTCATCTCACGAAGCACAACTTCGTTTCATTCCAGACGGCTAGAGCTCCGCGCGAGAGGATGATTTTGCTCACACCCCTATGCCAAAGGGGCCATCCATAAACCTCATGACACGCCTCGGAGGTTGGGGTAAGGGAATCTATGGCAAAAGGTACCCTAAATCATCTGGGGGCGGGAGGAGGTCAGGGCATCCGCCAAATGTCATTTTCGGTTGTTCTCCATATGCCTCGTACGTCACGGTTTTAACTTATCGCCATTTCATCTGGCAATATTCATACTCATCTTCAGACGAAGAATGAGAATTGGCCATTGAATAAGAGTAATAAAAATGAACATTTAATATCCATTGCAACAATTTCAGAGTGTAAAAATCATTAGGCGAATGATTTTTACACTCTGAAATTGTTGCATTGAAATTCACATTAGCGGATGACTCCGTTAAAAGTTACTGTTGCGGCATCTCCCGCAGTTTCTTTGGAATTTAATATCCAGTAAAGTCATTGACATAGACATAACAGGCCAATTCCAACTATTAAAATGGATATCTAAGGTATTATCTAAATTAATATTTTAAATTAAAGGAAAATGTTTACAGGCACCGCTATTCTACGACATTTTCAACAAAAATCAGAGTGATGGGTAGCCAAGTACTTATATTCCCGAAGGATTTTACAGTTACTACTCGTATGGATTCCCAACTTGCCGAAATTAAGTTGAGTAACGCAAAGAGTTACAAGGTATGGATGAAACATTGGTAAGCGCGTGAAATAGGGTCCGCGAGCCACATGCATGAACAGGAGGTAAACGGCGGTCGAAATTTGCCTCACGTGGTGCAAGAATGACCCGTTAGCCGCCACCGCTCCCTCAACCACAGCGAGGGCGGGGTAACAAGCATGCGTCACCTTTCCACCTCCCTCCGGCACCCTCATTACTACCTCTGCATCCTCTGCCCCGCGCTCGTCCCGGTGATTCAATCACGCTCGCACGCACCTTAAAAGGAGGCCTCGTCGTGCAAGGTTCGGGTGGGATAAACGCTACCCTTTCGCAACCCATACCCTCCCTCTATCAACACGACCGTCTTTCCTTCCGCCGAGGGAAAAATAAGGAGGAAGAATAGGAAGGGTGGAAAGAGAAAGAAAATATGCATAGCGAGAAGAAGAAACCCTATCGCTTTCCTCAAACCGACTCCCGACGTCAACCACACCCACACCGTGGAACCCATTCCAAAACCATCTACCGGGTGGAATGATAAAAAATAAGAAGGAAGCCAACGCCTTCAAATTTACGGTCCCCGGAACCCCGAGTATAGAATCGAGTCATAAAAAGCCGTCCGGGGGCTATAAATCTGGAAAGAGCCACTCCATTTCCTGGAGGGCATATCTGACTTGCAAGTAAGTCCTCCTCAGGCGCTCGAAGGGAAAGGTCTGCGAGGGAGGGGGGCAAAGGGGTGGCTAGCTACTGCCTACTCACCGCGGCGGCGGACGGTCCTTCTCTGATACGCATCCAGTTCCTGGAGTTTCGGTTTTAACCTGGACGATAAGTATTTTTTTCTTTAGGGTATGGGGTGTCTCCATTGGCCGACGGACCGGCCGACTCCGACTCCTCAATCTCTGCGCCTTCTCCCGTGCTTCATCCCCGCATTACAGTGTCGCTCCGTGGAAAGGTTTTCCATCGATTTTTAGAGTGGGCGGGGACGGGTGAACGGGTGGGCCGTACGAGGATAAAAGTGGGGGAAAGCTTCGAGGGAAGGGCAGAAAGAGAAGGGTTTTTTGGGGGGGAAGGGTAACGGAGTGGGTGTTGCGGGAAGATGAGGGGAAGGACAGAGAAGTAAAAAGGTGGCGAGGCCAAAAGAGTTGATGGGTGGATTGACGTCGGCGTTACAGTGTGGGCAAACTTGAGCGTGAGTTGAGTCCTCCCTTTGGCATAACCCCTTTCCCCCAAACGCTTTTCGATTTTCAATACTTCGAGAGAAAAGATTACACTTATAGGGCGCTAAGAGACGTATTATTATTCCGAGGAAACGTGGTCATTTTTCCGCATTTGACTGATAATAACTTAATTACACTCAGTCGAGTAGGGAGGTGAAGATAAGGCTTCCTTTGATCCTTTTCGCATAAAATGAATTCTCATTTGATACTTGGCTCATATTTCGAATATATATGTTTTAATATATTATATATGTATGTATGTATGTATATATATATATATATATATATATATATATATATATATATATATATATATATATATATATATATATATATATATATATACTGTCTCAGCGTAATAATTATATTTTCTTTCAGTGAGGTGATACTTCATTACCCAAAATAATAGGTGATTCTGATGGCACTATTACATTGACTATGGATCTTTGCAATAGAAAAATATAATTCAGAATTATACTATTTTATTAATTACCATTTTGAAAGAGTCTAGGTTATATCGACTTTAGGGCTTTATAAGTAATGTCAAATCATACTCTTTGAATAAAGACAAATGGGATAATTATTCGGTGGAAAACGACAATAAATATTCATGATTCCATAAGTAAGAATAAAATATGTGTTTTAACGCTCATATTTCCTCTTGTCTCAGCTCCGATTCAAGTACTTCCTAGCCAGGGCCTTATTAATTAAAAATGTCAAATTCCAACTGTTCGCTAATGCTAAATTATGCTTTTAAATTAAATTATTTTTTTCGATTTGAAGATATATTTTTGTTAAGTACTGCAGGGAATGCTCAAGAATATAAAATATGCTAAGGTCTTTGGGCCGGTCTGGTCCCGAAATGTCTCCCGGAGTAGATTTCTATTTTCACCCGTCGCCAGCCGACCAAATGAGTGTCAAGGGGTATCGATGCCCAGCGTAGGGTAATCTCCAACAGAAAAAGGCTTCACAGCCTTTTTCCTTTCGTTCGCTTTCCCACGCCATCTTCATCGATTTGTGAGAGAACCAGGAAAGTTTCCTGCAGTCAAAAAATGGGAGGGAGGGTAAACGATAAAGTTTCAAGGGAAAAGAGAAACAGGGATGTAGGGAGGAAGATAGATCCAAAAGAAAGAGCTGTCAAAAGAGAAATTGAGATATTGTCAAGGGCCGCAAACTCACTTGAGGGCACTCGGAAGGCAATGGATTCTCATTCGAGTCCTTCGCTGGCGCAGCCCTCGAAAATTAGTCTAGTTAAAACCCATTCAAAGTAAATATATAAATACATTTGAAGAATAAACATTTAATAAATAGGCGACAAACCCCTGACGTTAATCAAGAGTTTAATAGATATTAATTAATTTATGAGAATTATTATAAGCCCTCCAATGTAATCTCAGCTTGCAAAACTCTCTCCAAAGTGTGAATCAATCGGTTATATCATTATTCAATTTGTGAAAAAACTGCGATTTTTGATAATTTTCTCTTCTAGACAAGAAATACGAAATTGATACGATACATTCGATAGATCAAACCTTCATGAGGAATATTTATGATGAGTTAAATACAGATTTTCTCTTTACAGACTAGTGACGTAAAGTCTGGGGCATACAATGGCAGTTAGTCCCAAGTTAAACTAATAAATTAGTTATTATAAATGCTAGCATACATAATTCAAGTGCAAAGACGATAATGTGTCCAAACGTTAAGATTATGAAAGCCGATTCGTATATATATATATATATATATATATTATATATATATATTTCACATTGATAATTGTTCCAGAAAGTATGCGAGGTATCAATACAGGCCATTTACTTGATTTATGCGACAGAAACTTAAGACTGGAATTTTTTTGAAGAGGACAAATAATTCCATTTTAGTCGCCCAGAATAGCCGTGCTCTATACTAGTGGAATGATTAAGGAGCTCTCGCAAATATATTGAATATATTCTAACGTCGAAAAGAAAGACTAATATTTAAATTGCAAAGGGAAGCCGCTTTCACAATGTATTTAGTGATTACCTTATAAACTAATATTATTTTAGATATTATGAACTACTAACCAAGGGTAGAGAATAGGGTGCAAAATTATGGGAGAATGATATCACCAATAGCATTATAACCAGCGTGCCATCCATTTGCCACCCTCGTCATGGATTCCTTAATCTATCCTTTCCAATCGGACCGAGATTTATCATCAACCTTAAAATATAGCCGCTCGACCTCAGAATTAATGATCGACCTGCACCTTTGCCTTGCTATCACCCTTGCCCTTTCACTCGGCTCTGTTTCTCCGCCCCTTCTTCCGTTTATCTACCCCATCTCTCACTTTGCTCCCCCCTGCCTTCCCAACCTCCTCTTGCGGCCCTTTCTCCACATTTTCATCATTTCTCCTAACTACTTTACAATTTCTGTTGTGAACCCGCGGTCTCTCGTATTCGCTCTCCTCATTTCTACCTCACCCTCACCCCGAAGCTAATTGCATCCAATCTCTTATTATCTCCTATTGTATCTTAAATTTAGAGAGACTCATATCTTCCCTTTCATCTCGCTAGCTCCTGAATCATCACATTACTAACCTTCAGGATATACCTGGCTTGATTTTGCTGTCTGTTACGGCGAAAAAATTTACTAATTACGTATTTTTCCCATAAGTACTTGCAACAATACTAGGATTCCTCAAAACTTTACTACGATACATATCCATTTTTTCTTCAAAATACTAACATATTTCTTTTTTCTAAGAACAGCTCTTCCAGCATTCAATACAGTAAAATATTCATGAAATAAATATTTTTTAATGACATACCAGTAAATATCAAAGTACGAACATTTTATATACAGGTTGTACCTGTATGCACGCACTATTAGAAGAAGTAGATTCAGTTACCACTCTTACACATTCCCAAAACGTGAGATAAAATTAGTTTGGAGCGTACATGATTCAAGTAAGCACAATTTCAAAGTTACATCGAAAGGAAATAGCGTAATGAGCAAGTAGTAACAACAACTTAATAGATAACTAATGAAATTTTGTTTTATTTTCTGAATTGGTATATAAGCGATGGCTACACAGAGAAGCGAACTCTTGGAACGATTAGATTCAAACAGATTTTAAAAATGTAACTACTAAACATTATGACGATATAATTTGCCTTTTAACTAGCTTAGCTATAGCTTACTAACTATAATGAAAACCCTATGTTTTCATAGCGACTTCTTTTATCGTGAATTTACTCCAGTATATTGCACTAAAATAATCCCGTTTAAAAGATCAGAATGCTTTAGAAACATGTGTCATTAAACTTCATAACACATATTTCCCATGGAGTTCTGTGTGCGTCTAGTACGCCATCCAAAAGGGTCGTAATAAGGACGTTAAAGAATTGCTCCTACCTTAGATTAAAATAAAATATAGGACTAAAATCATCCGTATTGGAATATCAACATAATGGAAAACTTGTTCATTAAACTTTACTACTGCAATCATTTAGAGTAATTGGAATCATGGAGGATTTAGAATCATTGGAATCATCTTTCTGTTTATTATATTTTTTTAGATTTAGTCCACCCTATGTGTTCAAACTTTTTAAATTAACGGATTTTTAAAATTCTTTCATGTCCTTGATGAGGAAAACGTATTTTTAGAAAAATACCTAATACGAGTATTCACCATAAAAATAGGGTTCATAGAAATTGATCTTCAAAGATAAATTGATACTGTGATTTTTTCCAAGCAATTAATGTTACAGAAAAAAATTGATGAAGAGACAAAAACACACCTTAAAAAATTTAAATGACCCCAAAATAGCATATAAAATACACTCATGAAGGTAGAATGAAAGGATTTTAATACTTTTACTCTTCATAATAACGCAGAAATCCGTTTTAATTGAATATATTTTTTCCATAATCATTGTTACATAATGGTGAGAATTGTTTTGAGAAACATTTAATTCTGTCTAATGGGCAGGTTTCATGGAGTTTTCAAGAAGCTTTTAATTCCCTTTGGCCGTGAGATGGCCCCCTAGAAAAACAAATATACGACATTATAATATAAAATCTCAGTCAAAAGATATGAGAAGGATTAAGTCATAGCACATATACACGTTGGGAAACAGAATTCATTGAAACGTTTTTATCATGTGCTGGGATTATTCTGCAAGATACTTATGCTTTCGTTTTACATCAAAATAAGAATGTCCACTAGAATAGCATGTTGAGTAAGCCCTATTTTACCCATCTATACTTACTTGGGAAGTGATATAGTTTGGTCCATTATTTAATAAAACATGAAAAAATTAACAATAGGAATAAGCCAACCTTTAAATATTCTTTTTTGAAAGGTATGTGTATTCAAACACCTTCAGCAGATATTATTTTTCGTATTTGTCCCATAAATTGTGGATTTATTTCTTAATTATCCATTGGTATAGGCATAAACTTGTCAAAGACAGATATCAGATGAAGTGCTTTTAACGGGTTTTCAGTCAGTTGTTCCTGAAACGTACTCCCTCGAATATATAGGGAGGAATTTGGAAACATAGTTGAATCTCATATGCGTTAAACCGCTATCTGTTTACGAATGGAAACCATCGTCTATAAAGAATTACTGGATTCTAATTTCCACTTACGTGTGTAGTGCAAAGTATAAATTAATCAGATCTTATGAAAAATCTTCAGAAATCATATAAATGCGTAAAGCATACCGGAATTACAGCAGAAATACGCCGAACTGCTGAAATTAAGGTTATATTAAATAAAGTTTCAAGATTCTTATGGCTCCATTTTATTTTTCTCCACGCAACGATTGGCATCACCCTTAGTTCAAGGCTCTGAGCCCGCCACTAGCACTAACTCGGTTTTCCTAATAAAGAAGGTATTCTGAAGAGTCAATCAGCCCTGCCTGTGCTCGCGTTACAAGATCACCACAAAACAACCCCCAAACATTCTACGGGAAGGAGCAGAATGAAAGCTTCTCCCACAAACCTTCAGCCAAATAATTTTTGCATTTTTCTTCGAGGATTACCTCCACCTATTCCCAAACTCTCTACCTCCTCATACTCCAGATCCCTTTCCATCAACCCTGCTCATTCCAACCTCCATCACCCCAGAATGGCTCCTCTTTTCTCTCGAACTCCGCTACTCCCACGCAGCCCGCACGTCTACCCTACCGTCCCGCCCTCTCCCCTCCTTGCCCCAGACATCCAGCCGACAACACACGCGCTCACACACACCCACAGCCTCCTCACCCCATCCATACCACCCTGCTACACCCGTCGCTCCATCGTCGTTCTCATACACCGCCTTCCCGCACATCCCTCAAAAGCCTTGATCTTACTTCCTTTTGTTTAGTTTCCAGGCACTTGAGGTGTGTCAACTTCGCAGAGAGGCTTCGATTTTCTTCAGTTCCCACTTCTCCTCTCTCCTTGCCGTCTCTCTATCTCCCTCAGCCCCCTGTAGCAGCATTCACCGGTCGCTTACCCACCCTTGGTTCCCACTCTTTCCATCTCAGACAGCCTTCCCCAAATCTCCTCTTACCCTCCCATTCTCCTCGCACTCTCCCACTCTTCCAAGGCTTTCGCAAGGCGCTGCGCGATATATCGATTGTAACGTTCGATTTCCGTGCAATAGAGCATTGCTAAGTCGAGTTGCCAATCAACTAACATCACGCCAGCATTAGCAATCGCACGTGAACGACGCTTTGCTTTAAGTGGAACATTACCATGCAATTGCGATGCAAATACCATGTTGCGGTTTCGATATGAAGTTGGGATTCAACGGTGTAACTGGACGCTGTAAATAGAATACGTTATACGTCATGGTGATTTTCGAATTCCGTATCCTTTTACGAGTACTTTCTGGTAATTCAGATTTGAATTCTACTATTGGAGTCAGGAGTTATGTGAGAAAAAAATCAATCAAATGATGTATAACTAATCCCTTCATATGATGTATAACTGTAATTACAATTCTCGATGTGGTCTTGCCTACTTATGCAGGGATAGAATTACCCCTTTGAATCATAATTAATCTCATGGAATTTATTCCTACTAGGTGGTTAAGGCCCATTATTTTTCCCTCGATCAGGTGCTCAAACCTAGAATTTCCAATAAATATATTCATTTGAAAGATTTTATCCTTTCAAGGATATGTTTCGTCAAACGGGCAGCTCTTCTTAGTATCTCTTTGGATTTATACATAAGGTCGCTCTGCACAGGGCGCCAATGCTCAACGAGTTATCAAAGTGATATTAAATGAATACGTAATTACCTCTCCTTATATTATTAATTTATACATTTCCACACTATTCGTGTTACGAAGCAACTTTTCTTTGGTGTAACTCATAAGATGTTTTTATTGTTTCTCAATATTTGGTCTGAAGTTAATACGACTTCCGAGTATTTTATTCGGTCCCAAATAACTATGGGTCGGAGTTTGGAAAATTCAGGATTTGTGGATTGTTTCTTGGAGTGATTAATTGTACATTTTCATGGAATTAATACAAAAAATAAATTCCTTTGCAAAGCTCTAATATTTGAGATAAGTGATGTCTAGAAGCTGGTTTCAATTTCGGCAGGCCGCTCAATTCCTGTGACTCGTTAGATGACCGTATCACCGGTAAAAAATCTGCTGCTGCTGATTTTCTATCATTATTTTGTTTGATCTAAATAAGGAAAGGTGTAAAACAAAAGACGCTCCCATTAGGGACACCAAAAGAAGACAAAAATCGATTAAAAAGTGAATTTAAAAATTAAAAATCCTCATCAGTTACCACTAATGTTTGCGATTAAAGGGAAAGATGTCTTTTACTTTCCAATAAATTCGTAATAATGACAGTGTACCTATATCAGCTCATTACATGGTACGTGATTGAAGGAAGCCTCTTTTAAAGTCTAAGAATAATGTGTAAGTTACATAGAGAGATTAGAGCATATGCAATTAATGCTGGAAAATGTGATTGATGTCCTACAGTATTCCAGCGTACGATTTAAAAAGTAATGAATTCTATATACGCCGTAATTTTAAGATGCATGCACCTTTTCGTTATCTACTCCCAATTGCGCGATCTTCCGTCTCGTTCATCCCTCAGGCTGCTATGGGATCGTTCCCATGCCCCTTCCAGCTCCCTCTTTTCCTTCCCGACGCCTCAGTGCCCTCCACTCCCGAAATCATCGGGCGCCCAACCTTTTTCTCGTCCCCTTGTTACGCACGCCTTCCCATCCATGCCCTCCCTCCCGACGTTCTCCCCAACCGCAATCTCTCTCGTTATCTACGCCTCGCCTTCACGACGTGTCCTACCTCGCTCCCCCTCCGCCTCCCCCGAAATCCCGTCGTCATAGGCCGTTCCGATTCGACGCACGACTTCCCTATGCGGGAGCTGCGGTTGTCGCACGCCCTATTTGCTCTTGCATCCCTTGCGAACTCAACAAACCCTTGTCTTCGTTCCGGTGTCGTCGGTCGTCTCCCCCTTCCTCCCAGATTCAGGAGGTGGCAAAAGTAGAGTTGGAGCGGCTCGAAAGGAGACGGTTTTTAGGGTCATGGGGGTAAAAATGAAGAGAAAACACGTACTTATTATTAACCCCAGCAGTCTACTTTTCAGTTGAAGCAAGGAGAATTACGAACACGACCCTCAACAGGAGAGTGACCAAAGGATTAAATGGCCTGATATAGTATTCCACCAAACGCCATGACTTTTTTCAGATGCGGATTGAGAGTAAATGAAGTGAATGAAGGTTAACTTCTGCATTCTTTAATTATTGATATTTAACTGCCAATGTTTTTTTTTATTTTATCATTGAACCGATCGTTTCCTTTGGCATAACACTTAATCACGTAACTAAAATATTTTTCCATAATGAACTCATTTATTACATGCAAAAAATTAAAAAAAAAACATTATAAAATTCTCAAAGCAGATTTTGATTGGCAGCAAACATAAAAATATTCGTCCTATTGGAATGGCCAGTAATTAATATCAGCAAACCAACCATCACATAGCGTATAACAAGAAGTTTCTCATAGTGTATTATACCATTTTCTGTGAGTATTCGAGTATGCCAACGTATTGTAAAATGCATTGAGGACTTAAATCAAATCGATGTACAAAACTAATAAAAACTAAATTCGTGGAAACAGTTCTCCATAAAAAGAGAATTTTTCGAATGAAAAGCATTATTTTGTACGCGAGAAAATGATTTCCGAGGAGGGGGAAACGACAGAAAAAACACTTTCTCTTCCGCGCCTCCAAGACATATGGCAGAGAGGAGATGATTCCCTTGTCGGTGAGAGGGAGAACGCAAACGTAAAAAGAACCGTTCCCGCTCCAACACCCCCCTCATTTTCTCCGCCCCCCTTCCCGGCGCAGAACGGAAAACAACCAGGGAATGCCGAACATGCCGACCCTTAAGCCTATGAAGGAGGAGACGTCTCCCTTAAGGGATTGATAAGCCAAAGGAAACGATCGATTCAAATTGTATCTCATGAATGAGTTCGGTAAAAAATATGTAGGCACCCTTTGGGTGAAAATTCGATTCCAATTATCGTGTCACATTGAGGTGAAACTTCTGGTAAAACCGTGAGCGAAATCAAAATTATGCCTAAAATCCTTCTTCTCGTAAGCAAGGTCTCTAAATTCGATACTTTTTACCAACATAAAAAACAGATGTAACCCTCTCTGGCAATCACCATCAGTTCAATCTACTTAACATGTTAAGGCAAGCACTGATTTTATAACAAGACATGATCCTAGACCAAATGACCAATTGTGGCTCGTTCCCAAAATAAAACTGGTTCAGAACTGAATCCGACGAAAATGAATCCGAATGGGAAGGACTAATAAACAACAAATACGTGACATATTATATTCCATTATAAAAGAACCAATATTTTATTATAATAATATCTAGGAAACCTGAGCTCTACAACCTCGTAAATTAACAAAATACAAATAAAACACCTCTATTTGATGATTTCTAGCTCAACTTTGAGGAAGTTCATGTTCATTTAATGAACCTGATTATGACACCTAAGCGTTGAAATTAGTAGTACCAAATAAAATAACATTGGAAAAATACATTGTGTTCATCATTTAATAAAAACTCCTATAGCCGTAATAAGTTGTAAGTAATTAAATTACTTGTTATAGTTAAAGATTTTTATTATTTTAATTTTATTATTATAGTTAATAATTTACTTATTACGGCTGTAGGAGTTTTCATTTTAATTTGTTAATTCATCTGTACGTCTCCATAATTAAGGTGTATCAATGGAGATAACCAAGAAAACGCTTGTAGGAACTTCCTCACCCGTCTCATCCGCCGTGACCAATCCGACCCGATTTCCTGTTATCTTTCTCTACTTTCCTACCTTTTCCAACCTTTCTCCAGTCATTTTGCGCTTACCCGTGGGAAAAAGTAAATAACGTGTGCTGGAAAGTTTGCCTTCTTATTGCAAGAAAAAATGGAAATCATTCAATTTCCTTCATGTATCTTGATTACGAAGGTTTTGATGGATATTACCCATGACGACCGATATATAATCTTGTGATTTTCGTGTTTTGCCCTGGGAAAAACAGAAGCATATATCCGTGAACATCTCCAACTTGCCTCTTGAGTGCCAGTATTTTTTTCTACTTCCTCTTGGGTCTCAACCACCCGTAGCAATTATATTTTCGTCCATATCCTTCTTCATCACATCTGGTCATTTCCAAATGTACTTTTGCATACATTGGTTCAATAATTAGACTTATTCGCGTTTCTAACCACGAATATAAAGATTGAGCTTAATTTTTTTCTTGCCCCTACATCGATAAATATGTACTTCCATGAAGAAATGCAAGAATGAGCGCAAAAGAAAGCTTTATATAGATGGGAAGTGGTGCAGCATAGCCAGAGGGTACTTTCTCATAAATATCACGATTCCACAAAATTACTATCTCTGATATAAGTGTTTGTGTGCGAGTCTTTTCTAGTCAAGTCCTCTACGAGGCAAATACGTCCTGATTGTATTCTTTATTCTTTTCGATTGGTAATCTCATTACTGCAATGGCATCACGCTTAATTCTCCCCATCCTTAACCCAAACTGATCATCCCCAAGGCAATCGTTTGACCTACTATCTATGCATTTGTTGATGATCTTGAGAACAACTATAGCTGCGTAGGATATCAAACTTATCGTTCTGAAGTCCTCATATGATTAGTATAGTGCCTCATAGTTTTTATCACTCTCGGAATAGGAACTAACAATGATCTCACAAAGTCTTCCGGCCAGATTCCTTCCTCGTAGGTCCTACGAATCGACCCATATAGCCTCTTCTTCCCACATTTTCCTATACATTTCAGTCAGTAGTTCCGCAGAAATATTATCCACCCCCACGGCCTTATTTAGTTTCATCTCCCTTTAATGACTCAGAAAAGTATCAGCTAGATTATATTCTGGTTAGACACAGGTTTAGGAACAGTGTGATAAATTAACACAGCTTCCCGTGAGAGGATGCGGACATTGATCACAATTAAGTTGTTATGAAATGCAGCGTCCGTTGCAAAAAGATAAGGCAGGGGCGGCGGGTTTGAAGATGAAACGTAAAAGCATTAATGGATTGAAAAGGTTGGAATACCAACAGGCAATAGAGGAAATCAAAGAGGATGTTAATAAGCTAAGTACTATAGAAGAAAACTGGGAAATATCAAGAAAGGATTATAGAAATCCGCAAAAAACACTATTGGAACCGTTTACGAGAAAAGGACTAGGAAACCATGTCACAGATGAGATGATTACAAAGATGGATGAGAGGAGAAAATAGAAAAATGTATGCACAAAGTTAGGCAAACTGAAGTACAAAGATTCAAACAATAAATTGAGACGGTAAAAAAATAAAGCAAAGAAGCATGGTGGAAGACGCAGTGTGAGGATGAGGAAATTGGTGCGCTGTACAGCAAAATTAAATATTTATCGGGAAGTAAGAAAGAAAGATCTAAGGTAAGCGTTAGAGATAAGGTAGGTAAGATAAACGTTGACGCAGGAAAGATCCAAGAGAGATGGAAGGAATACATAAAAGAACTGTTTAGTAAATAACTTAGACGAACAAAGTTAGACATAAAGAAGGAACATGTTGTAGAGGAAGATAGCTTAGGTGCAGGCATATTCGACGATGAGAGAGAAAGGGCATTAGGGGGGTGAAACTAAATTAGGGCCGTGAGGGTGGATAACATTCCTGCGGAACTACTAAAATGTATAGGAAAATGTGGGAGGAAGAGGCTATATGGGTTTATCTGTAGTATCTATGAGGAAGGAATCTGGCCGAAGGACTTCGTGAGATCAGTTTTAGTTCCTATTCCGAAAAAGGGAAAGGCTACATCATGTGAGGACTGCAGGGTGATAAGGTTGATACCCCACACAGCTAAAGTTTTTCTCGGGATCATAAACAAAAAGATAGAGAGTAGGGCAAATGATTGCGTAGGGAATGATCAGTTTGGGTTTAGGAAGTAGATAGGTACGTACGCCATTGCAGTAATGAGACTATTAATCAAGAGGAATACAGAATACAACCTGGAGGTATTTGCCTGTTTCGTAGATTTCGAAAAAGCGTTTCATAGAGTGAGTTGGGAAAACTAATGAGTGTATTGAAGAAAATAGGTATAGGTTGGAGGGACAGGAGGCTAATCCGCAACCTTAACATGTCTCAGACTGCTCAGGTGCGAGGGGGGAACGGGGAGTCCGGATAGTCAGTGTAAGGTAGAAGTGTAAGGCAGGGCTGCCCATTATCACCGTTGCTGTTCAACCTGTATGCAGAGGAAATGATTAAAGAGGCATGGGAAGAGCTGGAAGTAGGAATGAAAGTGGGCGGAGAATTCGAAAAATCAGTTAGGTTTGCTGATGACCAAGCTTTAGTTTGTCAGTCAGCCAAGGGGTTGCAAGAATTGCTGAGTGAATTGGAAATTCAGTGCGAACGTTATGGAATGAGAATCAATATTAATGAAACAAAGGTTATGCGACTTTCCAAAAAGGAAAAAGGCTAAGATAAACATTAAAATAGGAGGGCAAAAACTAGAGCAGGTAGAACAGTTTACGTATCTTGGTAGTGTTTTGGACCAACACGGTCAAAGTAGCAGGGACGTAATGAGAAGAATTGCGCTAGGCAAAGAGGCTTTCACAAGGAGGAGGGAGTTGATGTCAGGGACGTTGAGTAAGGATATTAAGAAAAGACTCGTAAAGGCTTTGATATGGAGCGTAGCTATGTACGGCGCGGAAACGTGGTCATTGACGCCGGAGGATAGACGTAGACTGGAGGCTTTTGAAATGTGGGGTGGAGAAGAATGGAAAAGGTGAAATTGACTGATAAGGAAACAAATGAGGAAGTACTTGGTATAGAGGGTGAAGAGAGGGGTTTGTTGGGAGAAATCCTATGGAGGCAGGAAAAGTGGAAGAAGCGGGTATTGACCGGCAGTGGGATGTTGAAGACTGTAATAGAGGGAAGAATGTTAGCCAAACGAGGAAAGGGAAGGAACTGGATAGGGATGTTGGACGGGATGAGGGGAGGAAGAAAGTACTCAGAGATGAAGAGGAACCTGATGTATAGTTGGATACTGGATTTTGTGTTTTGTTAGGAGTCACAAAATATTTATTTAGTAGCTATGTCCATCCAAAAACCTACCTTAACCTTAACCTGGAGCCTTGTGACTCAAGCATTAAAAATGCTTGCTCGGATAATCAGTCGAAGAATAGAAGGAAGGATAGAAGAAAACCTGTTGGAAAACTAATTCGGAATCAGGAAAAAACGAAGATCAGGAGCGTCAATTATCAACTAGAGAGTTCTGCCCGAAAAATAGAGACACGTAAATAAGCCATCATATGTAACATTCGTGGACTTGGAAAAGGCCTTCGACAACGTCGAATGGATCAAGATGTTCAAGATACTAGAAGCCCTTCGATCGGACTACAACGACAAAAGAATCATCCATAACCACGCTATGAATCAGGGAACAATGCAAACGAAAAATGGGAAAAATAGAAGGCAAAATAAGCAAAGGAGTAAGACAAGAATGCAACCTCTCACCAGCAATATTTAACGTATACCTGGAAAAAAGGAACACAAGAATTGCTTATCAAAGAAGTCTACGTAAATGGAGAAGAAATCAACATGCTCCGGCTCACAGATAACATCGCAGTGGTGGCGGAATCGCGGGGGGACCTACAAGCAACTGTAAGTTCTATAGATCAAGTACTGTGGAAATATAATATAAACATCTACAAGAAGAAAACTAAAAGTCTTGTTTGCGGAAGAGAGAAGCTGAATGCAGATATCACAATTCGAGGGGTGAAGCTAGAGCAAGTGGAATCCTTCATCTACCTGGGTAGTAGCATAAGATAAGATGAAAGGAGTTCGACCGACATTAAGCGAAGAATAGCCCAAGCTAGGAACGCTTTCATGAAGAAGAGGCAATTACCATGTTCGAAGAACCTGAGACTGGAAAGAAGGAAGCAATTCTTAAGTCTTTCGTATGGAGCATGGCGCTCTGAGAACTCAACGGCAAAGAAAAAATAGATGGACTGGACACACATTGAGGCACAATGTACTGCTTAGGAATATAATAGAAGGAAAAATAGAATAGAAGATTCCATGAGGAAGACCAAGAGATATGTTCATAGAACTAATTAAGAAGGACGTGAAGCAGAGAGGGCATCAAGAATTGAGGGAAATGGCATCAAATAAAGTAGAATGGAGGAATGATGTTGATGGTATCGTACTCCTCGTCTTCTGATAAATGTGGTTGGTTTCTTTTAGTTTTCATCTATCTTTTTGGAAAAATTCTCACTAGTGCCTATGCATATGCGAGTGCATCCAATATTGATTGGTACCAAAAAGTGTAATCTTACTAAAAAATAATGTTAACTAACAAATATATATATACCAGTATAGGTAGTAGTATGTATATACTAGTATGTATACTAGTATAGTATATATATATATATATATATATATACACACAAAACCCATAAACACAGTAATCAACCCGAAGGTCGGATTAGTAGGTGATGGTAGAGTTCACCCAGTACTAAGCCCGACGACGTGTGAAATTCACACATCAGGGTAAGGGGGCCAGTTCCTTTCCCTGTGCCGGTTATGGTTTCCCAGGAAGATCTGGTACCCGAAAAATCACATAGCTTGGGTGTAGCTGCAGGTCGCCCGGGAATCGAACCCGGGACCCTCCGGTCAATATTCCAACATATATATATATATATATATATATATATATATATATATATATATATATATATGTATATATATATATATATATATATGTATCTATATATCTATATATATATATATTTTTATATATATATATACATATATATATATATATATATATATATATATATATATATATATATATATATATATATATATATATATATATATGTATATGTATTTTTATACATACATGTATATATAATATAAATTCACATTCATTGGATAAATATTTAGAAATGTGGCTTAGGAAATGGTATACTTCGTATTAAAACGAAATCACTCCTAATAATATAAAGAATAATAATTATTGACATTTTATGGTAATTGTGGAATTCTCAAATTTATAAAATATTTTTTAATATTTTCATATGCTTTTGAGAGGAGACAAAGAGATTTCATTGAAAATTACTAAATTCTTTCTCAATCAAATTTTAAAAATGTTCAGAGTAAAACAATTCTAACAATAAATATGATTTTACCTTACAATTTGAACTTAAGGCATTCAAAATTGAATAGCAGATGGAGAACGCAAGGGCCATCTGTTCCTTCTGAACCCATAAAAACCCTCAGAGACTAAGCAGAATAAACTTTACAAAACTGGAATGAATTCAACCCATCCTCGCTCCTTAAGGAACGTTCGTGCTCCTCTATAATAGTTTGAACTTTCAACTTCTTAACGCTAGCCTTTAATAAAATACCAAAAAGCGTATTTAGTCACTAGCTACTGTCCAAAACACAGGAATGAAACTTTGCCTTTGTCCCAACCTCTCTCCCCCAGGCCACATCACGAGGGAATACCCGCAAACTTTTCGCGAGGAGACAATGCATAAATGTTTCGGCGAAAGTAGTGGCGGGGGAAGGAAACGGAAAAAGGGAGCGGCAGGGCCCGTTCACAAATTTTGCAGGGGTGGCGGGGGCGTACCGCAGAGTCGCCCATTGCTCCTGAATTTCGTCCGTCGCAAGGCCTCGGGAAAAGTTTGTCGCTAAGACTCCCAATATTTCCGAGCCAAACTCAAGCTCCTCCGTTGCCAACTTTCTGAAATTACTAGAAAGGAAACATCTAAAATTTAAACAACAGCTGAGTGTGAAGCCGTTAGTTTCCTTCGCATCAACTTGCACGCATTCGGCCAAGTGAAGTATCATGAAGGCTACATCTTTCTAATTTATTGCGAGAATGCCAAGTTTGCACATATCGTACGTGCTCTGATAAGCAAGTAATCTGCTAGCGCAATGCGATTAATTTTTCACTCTTTAACATATTTTTAAGGATAAAAATAAAACAAAAAGTTCGTCAAGTATATTCAAAATATTTTGAAACTGAACATCCCGGTTAAATGTTGACTGCAATGCTAATATATGAATTGTTAGTCATTTTGTTTTTCAATCTGTTGAATTGAGGGACAGCGACAGTTATTATTATAATTAATGAGAATGGACAAACTATATTGATATGGGAGATATTGCTAGGATATTTAGTGTAGTTTTTGGAAAAGATTGTCCTCTGCGGTTGGTTCTCACCACTACACAATGTACGTATGCAATGGTATTCTCCTAATATGTCAATTGAATTCAGTAGTACAGAACCTGCATCCTATATAGTGCAAATCGTGGATAATTGTAGCAGCATGTGTCCGTCTGAAGCAGAGATATTTTAATTAAACCCTGTAATAAATGCTTACGGAGAAAATTATTAATAACATATTAATTTAATGGACGTTTTTGCACATAAAATGTTTTGCCAAGATTCAATCATAATATATAAAATTTTTCCCAAATCGCATTATTTAAAAAATTGCATAAAAAGAAAACCTGTCACTGTATGATTTGGCATACTAGCCGCATTTTTGAAATTTTATTTTACAGCTCTAATTAATTAGATAATAGAAATTAAAAGATAATTATATTTAGTATGGCCAAGTATGCACACATTAAAAAATGCGATATACAAAAGAAAGCTACACCCACTTTCATCAAATTAAAAATTTTACATTTTACTCAAAGAATAATTTTGTTTGCATGTAATAATTAAATGTCATCTGCAGATACCTAGTTATAAATAGAAGTAAGGAGTCCCATCATAGAAAATACCTTGTGCGGTAGGAAAATAGATTATGCTGAAATGTATTTAAAATGCGATGAAGGCTTTCTATTTTCGTAGTTTGGAGTCAAATCCTGCGGATAAATGATTAAGGCAAACCGAATGTTTACCTACGAACGATATATCAGTCCGTTGAAACAGAGCACAAATAATACAAACATATTATGACTGGAGGTGTCACCTTATTGAACTGTATTCATGAGACAGTCCATTGGTAAACATTATCCTTAAGAACTTGGTAATTTTATACGCAATTAGCATTGGAACTTAATAACATCTAGGTAATAATC
This sequence comes from Hetaerina americana, assembly GCF_022747635.1. Classification (NCBI taxonomy): domain Eukaryota; kingdom Metazoa; phylum Arthropoda; class Insecta; order Odonata; family Calopterygidae; genus Hetaerina; species Hetaerina americana. The sequence continues at coordinate 33,646,735 of NW_027286070.1, forward strand.
AATGCATATTGCAATTTCAGTCAGATAAGGCAGAAAGGTATCAAATAAATGAATATAGAAGTAAATGAAATATTAATTGAAAGATGAAAAATCATTTAAATATTAATCCTTCGCTATAAAATTATACTTTTAATGGTCAGATAAAATATCCTAAGGAAATTAAGCAATTAAGTATCAATTGCCATATATTTCTCCAGAGCTAGTCATACATACACACTCACACATTTAACATAAAAACAAACAGTAATGAACCCTAAGGTCGGTTTGGTGGGTTATGCTGGAGTTCACCCTGTGCTAAGCCCGATGGGTAGTGGAAGTCACACATCAGGCTAGGGGGGCCAGTTCCTTTGCGTGCCGGTTATGGATTCCCAGGAAGACCTGGTACCCAAAAAATCACATAGCTTGGGTGGAGCTGAAGGTACTCAGATAGGCTTCCCCGGGAAACGAACCCGCGCCCTCCGGTCTGTAGTCCAATGCTCTACTTTTGGAATACGTTTTCTTGACCGGAACTCGAACCACGGATCTTCACTTGGGGAGCTGTTTCATCCACCAAAGGAGAAATGGACGACGGCACAAGAGAGAGGATATTAGGAAAAGCGATCATACAATACCATGAAGTATAAGAGCAGTGCGCTTCGTGGCACGCATAGCCAGAAGAAGAATATATGGTATACATTGTACAAAAAAATTATATCCTTTTTTTACATTATATAAAAAGTAAATATTTTACTTGCTTCATCGATTTTTCTTCAGTATTGTTGAGTAATGAAAACAAGCTCAGCTGGCCTCCGGTTTTATAGATAGCAATAAACATTTTCACGACGGTGCATCTTCACATTTGGGAACAGGAAAATTTACATGGCACTAGTTGGGAATAAAGAGAGTATGAAAAACATATTTCAAAAAATGTTGTGAAACAATTGAAATATTTAGGTTGGTGTCTAGGATGCCATAGGACCGAGCAGATATATGGGTGAAGTGCCCTTTAATGTTGCCAAAGTGGTACAGGATGAATTTTTTGCATTGAATGAAATTTTTCGGACAAAATTTTTCATTCAGTCGCATCGATAACAATTGGTGCAAGAAAACAGCGATTCTGAGTCAACTTAACCATATTTCTGAATATGCTAGCCTTAATAAAATAACTTTGAAATATATAAAATTTACTGCTTATTTTTTTATATTTAAGAAATATCAGGAAAGAGGCATAAACATCCCTGACTCTACAATTTAAGGAATCTGGGATATATTTATTAAAATTTCATTTAACATTGAAGCGCATTTTTTTCAGTTATTTTTTCTAATGTTGCCAATGTCCATATCTCACATCTATAGAGGATGTCATATTCAGATAGAGGGTTGCACACGCGTTACATGAATTAATGATATTGTTTACCTAGGTTTTTCTGTCTTCTTCTTGCAGAAAAGCTCAATATATTTTTATGCTCTCGTATGTTCTTCAAGCCAAATAACTAGGTAAAACACTACCAAATTTCGCTTTGCATTCTTATTTTATAATATCTTCAATATCTATCATAAATTTCCAAAAGTATTGGTGTTTTTATTTTATTTTAATGTTCATTTGAATATGACATTTTTCATATATGCAGGATAGTTCAGAACTCATGCAAGGCTGATTTTCATTCAAAATATTTATTAACACTGTACCCTTAAGTAGCATCGAGTTGAAACGCATAATCAATACAAAGGAGTGCACGAGTTGTTTGGATTTCATGTTGAGGAATACTTTGGCAAATCTATAACATTGCCTGAACAAAATTTAGGAGAACCGGCCGTGGAAGAATCCCTATTGGAACTTTATAGGGTTTTGCAAAAGGTATTTGTGTTTTACTTCCTCCTTTAATTTCTTTTCACTTCTTCCACCTCCTGTCTTCGACCTCTTACGGAACATGGGCAACATATTCTCCACGCTCGCCCTATTCTCTCCCCGTGCGCTTCTCAGTCAGTCCTCCTGCACGCCGGCCTTAATTAACGCCCCGAAATTCGCGATGTCCTCATTAATTCCGCCCCGCCCAGCCGTCCGGCATCCCCTCCCCAAACCATTCCCCCATCCCACTCATTTTCTTCCTTCGCCGCGAGCACTTCCTTTTTCATTACGCTCTTCATTTTTTTCATCCATCTTTCCCACTTAGGGAACATTTTCTTTTTATGTTGAATCGATGCCCACGATGGGAGTAAATAGAAGCTATCAACTTCGGCGGCTTCCGTTCTTCTCTTATCATAGTTTGGAGAACAGTACGTATCTAAATATTTTTACTTGATTTATTCATAACGGAGGGTGTTTGGGTTTGAAGATTTTCATTGAATGAATGCCATTCCAAATAGATTTGGGGAGAACGCAAGATGTCGAGGCGTTCCTCCGTAATGAATCTGAAGGCATGATTGATGAAATGCCTTTGGCACTAAGGTTTTCATCGAAGATATCGAGATGTAATATTTCAAAGGATTCACATTTTACGATTTCCGCAAATAACTAAATGAAATATGAATTTTTGCTTTAATGCATAAATCGAGGAATAAGGAAATATTATTTAATAATATTGAACGTAAGGCAAGTAAGTTATAATCAATATCAAGCCAGCCCTGAAACAAAATGTCACAGTTTAAAAAACTAAAATATGTATCCAGTATGTATGTTAAGGAAAAATATTTTTCCTGCTTTATATATCATCATCTACTATTATAACGCATACTGAAGCCTCTGTACAACTTTGTGGAAAGATTTTAATTGCCTAAAGCATAATATGGGAAAAATACATTTATTTCAGTATATCCTTCCTTTAATAAACAAAAAATTGTACGGAGTTCATTCCATATCAATTAAACTATCTTTTTATATGCAGATATCATATTTTCTAAATTAAAATCATCATTTAAAAGTGGACCTTTAAAAAAAGTCAACTTCTATTTGCATTTCTTGACATTATAAATTCCGGGGAAATTAAAGTACAATTAAAAGCAACAAGCAGAAAATTTCTTAAAATGTTTGCCAAACATCTAATGAAGGATAAAGCCCATAGGAAATATTCATCAAAAAAGGGCAAAAAACAGTTCTCTAAGGAAACATCTTACTGCCATCTATTTTTTTGATTAATTTCATAATATGCAGTATAATATTGGTAATATTCTACTGCATACGTCTTTGCGCTAAAATTGTTTGATGAAATTTTCTTCAAAATAAATTGGCACAATATTTGAGTTTGTCATGAATAGTGACAGAAAAATAATACGCAGGTTCATGTAAAACATGATATTGAGAAATGTCTGAGCGTTATCATAAATAAGCTGAAAATGGCAGCACAATCTCTTTACATCTACATCTACATCAATACCCTGCAAGCAACCAAAAAGGTGTGTGGCAGGGGGTGCAGCACCAGGAGGAAAGGGTAAGGGATGAGGGGGTTAGGGTTTTTCAAATGGATGGGGAAAGGTAACGGGAACCTGCAAAAAAATGTATAAATATAATCGTATAACCATACGCAGTAGCTACCTTGTAGGTTAATACTTATTATGTCGAGCCGGCTCCTGGGGGATTTCGATTACAAGCATTCTGGTCTCTTATTGTTCTTGGAAAAAATAACCATTTAAACTTGTCAGTTTTGCAGTCAATCTCTCTAATCTTATATTCGTGATCCCTCCGCCCGTAATACGTTGGGGTTCGTATTATGTTCTTGATGTCATCTGAAAAGGACCCATCTTTAAATGTTTTTAATAATTTTAATCTATATTGCAAACGCCGCTGTGTAAGGGAATCCCAGCCTAAATTTTCTAGCAAAGTAATTACGCTACTGTTGGTCATAATAATTTTTGACAAATCTAGCTATCTATATTTTCTTAGGACGAGAAAAATAAATAGTCATGTGCTTTTCGTAAAAACCAAAGATAAATGATACAGTAAATGGAGTAATGCTGAGGAACATGGAGAAATGAAATTAAGTTAATAAGTGCCCATTGAATTATGAATATTATTCCCGTTAAATCGAGACATGAAAAATATACATGTATTTAAGTTCACTGGATGAGTAAATCAAAATTTTGGTGACTGTTTGAGAATAAAATATGGTGTGAAAAATGTTCGCACTATAGTGCCGTTAAACATCAATTGAAGTTTGAATGAAATGTCGTGATAGAAGAAAATTAATCAATTGTACATTAAGCTATGATAACTTTGTAGATTGAAAAGTCAACATATCTAATAATGGCCCTGGTTATACTTGTAAGGGTAAAATATGGAAAGATGGTTTCCCAAAATGGGCCCAAGACAAAAATGTAAGGCTCGTAAGTGAAAAATTAAACACCCTAATTCGCCATACATGAATCAAGGGAACTTGGGGAAGAAAATAGGCTTCTTTTTTAATTACGGGTGGTATCCTAACAGTCCACGCCACCCCCCCCCCTTTCGGCGGTCTGCGGGGTATTAAGTAGATGTAGTTGAAAAAAATGGAGAACCATGGCAATTTTTGACACTGGATTTTATTCAATGACATTCACCTAGACGTACAAAATTGTCTCCTCTCATCCTTACGTCATAGTAGAGTACAAAGAATTTCGAAGGATATTTAGCATCAATTAGTAACATTGCTATTAATATCGTCCCACGAAAGTAGTACACATCTCTCTAATACTTATCTGTACACAGGTATACTTAAGAATTAGAAAGAAATATAAGTATTCTTTTAAAATGAAAATTTATCCATTTATTAAGTCAACGAAGACCGCAACTCAATGGTTTTAATGCACAGTGATAATAACTGGGGTACTATTAGTATTAAAAAAATGAGAAAATATTTCCTAAATCATTCCGTTTTATATAAATGAGAATATGGAGGTTTATGAAGAAAAACAAATACAGTAAAGGGTAAATGAAATTCATGACTATTCCCATTTATCAAAATAATAACATGAATATAAAGCCTGGTTTTCTTTTCAATAAAAAGAGCCGATTCTACCGAAAGAGGAGATTATACTGGATGACGGAACGAGTGCAAGGTTTGCATCAGCAAAAGATAAATATATTTAAGTAAACTTGGTTTGAAAATAAGAATATAAGGACAGACTTTTCAGCTGGGAAAACTTGTAGAGGGATAAAACTGCGAACCTACGGAGGAATGAGAAAGAGATATGTGATGTTATGGAGGAGGTAATGCGGATTGGAGCGGAAAAAATAGGGATCCAGGGGGTGGATATAGGATTCTGTGATTGGGATGGGCCAAAAAATCGAGAGATGGACCCAAAACCGAAGAGGAGCTGCCTGGAATGAGGGAGGAGGCGAAGCATGGGATGGGGGTTGGAGACGAGGAAGAGGTGAAAGAAGGGTGGGGGAGAGAAGAGAGAGATATTCCTCGCCTTACCGAAGAAAAAAAGTTTCTTACCTCGTCTCTCGCAAGCACCTCAAGGAGGCAAGACAGGATTTAATTGGATTGCAGGGGAATAAATGGAAGGAAGGAAAATACTATGGGAGGCTTCGGTGTTCGCGAAGAGGTGTTGAAGTCGGCGGGGAGTGAGACGGCGAGGGGGAGTTCTTCCAGGCTTGGCTTTGGCTGGATGCGATCGGGAAGGATTGGGCTTGGTACCGTCTGCCTGTAGCGGGAGTCTCTAAGGGGGTTTGAGGGGGACGAGTAGACTGAGCGACTCGAATGTGGTGCGGTTTCCGTGATACTCTGAAGGGGGCATTAGGATTGGTGGGAGGTATAACTCTGCGTGCGGGTGGGACGCGGGCTATCGAAGGAGACACAGGAGGGTCAGGCCGAGGGATGACGTTGAGAGTAAAGTTAATGAGAAGGGACCATAATAAGTATGTGAGGTTAGATCTTTTTATGTTATATTGAATGCCATATTTATCAGCTTCACTAAGTATGGAGAAAATTAAATTTCAATAACACAGATATTTAACCTATTTTTCTAGTTTCCAATAGAACTACGTATAGACACCTGTAACAATTCATTATAATACTTAAATTTAACCAAAGAAATGTTTATCAAGTCATTAAAAGAATGGCCCCTCCTCTGTAAGAAGTAACTGATTTTTTAAGAAAAAAAGGAATGATAATTAATTATGTAATCTTTTAGATAGTTCGAGTTTGCCTTATAGTTATGAAGAGAAATATATATCCTAGGATGTGTTACTGCAAACAAAATGAACAGCCAACAAGGACAAATCATTGAGAAGGGAGAAAGATTTATAATATTTTCCATATTTGTGGCAAAGCTGAAACGTGATTAACAAAGCATGACGAAATGGCTAAATGCAATTTATATAAATGTACCATATTTCTCCCCCTCTGTTTCCAAATTTATAATGAGAGAATACGAGAAATATGTATCGAAAATCTTTAACTAAATGTTCATAGCTTATACAACCATTTTGATAAATAGTTTTCAATTTTCTCTCATTCAAATAATATATAAACCTATAATCTGGTTGATATTATCATTCCAAAATGCTTTCCTTCAACTAAATTGGAGAAATCTGGTCACAATATTTCGTCGAAATATTTTGACAGAATTATGACATTCTTATGAAAATACAAGTATATTATATTGAAATACAGGAATCGACAGTAACTAGAGCTTATAAACTATTAGATTTCATTGTTATTAAAATACGTTTTGCCATAGCAAACTTAAAAATATTTCTCCAGCTTTTATTTGAATACTTCTGGCACATATCGCTGTGCTTAAAAATTGCCACATTTACTTAAGGAAAAAACCTGGAAGTTTTCCTCCATGATAAATTAGCCCAAAAACAATATGTCAACGTCTTTTGCAGGAAGGCGAATGGACGATAAACGATGATGAAAAACCAAATTTACATCTTCCTCTTGCTTAAGCAGTTTGCCTCGCGTAATCCGCGGCCTTTTTCTTGGATTAAAAAACCGGGGTTGACGAAAAGTTAATTACCCTTGGGATTATACTCTTACTTTGAGTTAATCCGCATGAGAGAATATGTTCATGTTAACAAATAAAATTGATAGGCTTGGTAAAAGGATTACAGTTTATTGATATTTCCGTAATATTATCATATGATTCACTTAGAAATCATTTCTGAATGTTAGATTAAAGGCAGACGGTCGGTTCAGTTGAGAAGTCGTACAATTGAATACGGTATATGGTAGGCGATAGTTTGATTCCTGTAATTTTAAATGCACTTTCTTTCCTTTAAATTAATTTCCTTATTTCCTGAGACAAGAGATATTCAGAATGCAGAGTGTATTTATAGGGTTTTGTATTTTTTACATGTTAGTGCTGATAGTTTAAAATTTATACGATTTTGTTTAACGTGGCATATAAAATTAATTTTAAAGAACTTAAGAAACATTACATTATACTTATTTTGCAAAATATTTCGAATTGCCATAAGGTTCAAACTAATTCATTTTAAACTGAGAATACCACCCATAAGCATTTTTGTACACAATAACGAAAATTCAATGGCTGACAAACACGAAAAACCTTACTCTAAAAAGAATTCAGACGTAATTTGAATATTATACTCGACTTTTGCCTGTACACTGGAGAAAATAGTTTTTTTAGTAAACTTATCATTCAAATTTACTATTCAGATTAAAAATGAATGAATCTTAATAGTCAATAATGGCACAAGAATCTTGAATCTTATTCATGCTTGTGAGGAATGTTTAATGCATGATTTAACCTATTATGTGTGCAGCTTAGTAGATGATTACTCAAGCATGGTTAACTGCAAGATATTTCCTCAGAAATTTCGGAGACTATCTTTGATAGTATATTAAATCAAAGGATCTCAATTTCCATTGGAATCTATCTATGCCATACAACCTACGTCACGAGATATCAAGTCTTGAGCCTTGTTGCTAAGTTAATAATGATCGGCCTTTGCTTTCCGTTCAAGTAACACGAACGCAAAGAGCGATATCTTCCTTGCCTAAAAATAATAACATACTTCGCTTTTCGAAGAGAAAATCTCGAACAATGCTAGCGTTCCTTTCTTCTTTGCCACTATTATGAAACCGCCAACGCTTCTACAACAAAGGAAATACAATGAAACTTTGCCGCGGAGCTTTCAACTCCGGGCGTACGGACGTATTTTTTATCGGTAATGTAGATCTTTCCTTTGTTTTTGATTTCTAAATGTCACAACGGCAGAACGCTCTTACATTTTGAGATTGGAGGGAGGCAACCAGAGACGTCATGGGAACTCTAGTGTGAAGGGGAGAATCAAGAAAAAAGAAAGAATGAAAATGGAGGGAATGGAGGGAGAGGCAGCTATTCGGACAAGTTGGAACAAAGAAACGTCATCGTCTTTTCGATCGGGTTGGCGCTCAACGAAGCGCGTCGTTCCGTTCCCCCACGTCCCACGCCCCGCGAGCGCCCGCAAGGCGTTTTGCAGTCCGACACATTTGATGCGAGGATGGTCATTCTTCAAGGGATCCTACTATGTAGCAGCGTCCCCACCACTCCCTGCTGCAAAACCGTGCCCTGTATCCTCATAGTTCCGCTTCATTCGTCGCGCGCGGATGACGACCGCGACCCGGCTCAGCCACCCACGCCTGAAAATCTTCCCTGATTCCCAGAGCAGCCTCAACCCCTCGTCTCTTCTTCCTCACTTGCCTCGGATCCTCTCCATCTAGACAAAGACCGTGAAACCTCGCAATCCCACGGCCCACACCCTGTTTTTCTAGTGCGCTTTGATTACCTCTTCCCAGGCATGCATACTACCTTACGGTAATTTTTGAGTTCCCCCTGATTTAGTATGATTTCTTGGAAGCTACATCACATTTTAGTTTCTCATATATATATATATATATATATATATATATATATATATATATATATATATATATATATATATAACATTTGGACGGTACAATAGAACACAAATAAAATAGAAAACACTTAAAAGGTTTAATAAAACTTAAACTCAAACAATCTACTTTGTGAGTGTCCTTTTAAGAGTAAGTGTATGTAAGTCCTTTTTTTCCAATAAGACAATTGGAATAATTTCAAGAGTATAGGTCTCGTTACAAAATACTGCCGTGCGACATTTACTTTCCACTGTATTAATTTATTCTCTTTTTAGCATCACTGAGGTGATTTTAAAGCATATTTTGATGGTATCAAATAAATATCTTAGAGCCATTATTTGGACCAAAAACCATTCTTCTAGGGATCAAGGTATTTTCCTCTGTAGCATTTTCTTCTTCATTCCATGCTGAAAAGTTCGTCGTACATCATGTTACTTTCTTACGCTGGTTAATTTATGATATTTTCAATAAAATTTATTTTTTATTAAAAAAAACTAATTTCAGATTTTAAAACCCAGTGGATATCATATACGTGTAATTAATGGACAGCTTTAATGTCATGAGAAATATAGTTTATGGGATTAAAATTACATTGCATTAATTATACTGAAAAAATAAGCGCAAATTTTTAATACTAATGTAATCGTTATAACTTTTCCCTGAAGTATTTCATTACAATAATATCAATTTGTGTCATTAATATCATTAGCAGCGCATGCGAGGAAAAGAAGTCGGGCAAAAGAAGGTTGGTGGAAGGAAAGGTTGGAGAAAATGATAAACTGCAGAAATTTTAGTGACGGTATCCTTAGCATAATATACGAAGGTAACTGAATTAAAAAAAGGTTTGTGAGGAAAAATCGTACTTACTACTGCCATTAAATGAATAAATTCGACCATAAAATAAATTTAGATTCGGGCTATATCAGTAAAGTCACAAGTAAATAAATATTTCATAATCTACAAAACTGGTAACCATGAGACAGCTTACGTTACGGGGAAGAACCTATCTTATCCCCGTGTGATTGAATAAGCTCAAGGTAAATGTAGTATTGTGAAAAATAACTAATGTTTCTTTACTGGGTAATGTCAAAAAAATTTGATATATATAAAATAAGGGACAGCTAAAGACTGTAGTAGGTATGGTCTGAATAAAGAACAATAGAAAAAAGAGCAAACACTTGCTCTTATTGCCAAAAATTTCGTATTTTTTAATCACGAGACGAATTTTTGAACATTGGATACCCAGGTTTGCCAAGTGGTAAGAATTAACGTAACAGTTCATAGAGCTAAAGATAAACTTCATGAAAACATTAAAATGCTTGCTTCAATTGGTTACAAACTAACCCCTATGGAATGTAATCAAATAATGAGTGCGAAAATTTCTATGAGCCGGATAGTGATAACTAAAAAACAAAATTCTCAATATTTGAAGTTGAACATTTGACTTGTTAAAAACCATATGTGGCACGTGTATCGCATTTATGATAAATTTATGGCACATAAAATGCCTCCTATTAAAGTATAGTCGAAGTCGAAGTCTAAGCTACATTCTTTAGCATGATAATGCATTCTTTTGCAATAAAATGTATCATAGTCTATCTGCCTACCATTTTATATTACATATTTACCTCGTCTTTTTCTTTTGGCCTCTAGTAAACATTTTCCAACTATGCAACCAGTCAAATTCCTGCAATTCTCAATACTTCCTGTATTACTTCCCCATCTATTTTCATTGTCTAACATTTTCCCTCTCCATTACGTAGATAACTTATGAGCCATATACGTGTGAGTATAAACAGTCACACGCAGCGATGCATGTACTAGGCCACATAGGCAGACGGGGGTAATCTGATGAGCATCGAAGATTAGAGATCAAAGGAGTATGCCAGCGTATTTTTCGCAGCCTCGTCTCACCGCACATACGCTTTCCTTATGCAGCAGTTCACTGGCCTCCGTTCGTTTTTGTCGCCTCCATCCCATATATGCTGTTTGGAATAAAACACACTTGGAAGCCGCGCGGAGATTATTATTGGTTGGGGATTTCACGACAAATTTCCTCCCGCTTCTACGTATTTCCCGACTCTTTTTAAGTGCCACCCAAGCCGATCCTTTTCTTGTTCTCGTCCCTCTCTCATTTTAATGCTCATTTTAATGCCACAGGCGTACAACAGTAGCTTATTCTCCACATTTTGTATTCTGGATCCCCCACCCACGCTTCATAATTTATGCACTAATTTCATGCAGCCTAGATTTCACAGTATTTCAGACATAAATTGCATTGCCTCCAGGCGATTTGAGAGAGAAACACGGTTTCTCGAATTTTGTACAATTAAATAAGGGTGTGCCGATGAAATCTCATTCATGCTAAGTCGGCACTATAAGTAAAGTGCTTTCAATGATGAACAATCAAATCTAATTCCAATCCACACAGTTAATTTTATGCGGACATTTATAGACGGCTCTAGGGCATTACTCCTTTTTGACTATTAGAAACAGACTGATGAAATGCAGGGTAGTGTCATGATATTACGTGTTCGCTATCCAATGGAAGTCATATTAGGTACCCGAACAATAGGGATATATTTTAGAATTGATTAGTGCAATAATAAAGCCGAATAACAAACATTACCATAGGGTAAAATACAATTCAAATCAGCTGTCCGAATGGATAAGAAAAAGGGTTCAAACTTTTTCTTATGATGATTTCTAGTTGCTTGAGATCGTGCTCTTCGTTTTTAAACCTATACGTGGATAGCATGTTTACTCTATATTTAAGATTTATACTAAAAATACATCCATTTCTCTCACACAAAATCAGGGTCTCAAAATTGCTTCGCTATGCAATTTTGTTATATGCCTGTGTCAAATTATTATGCACAATAAAACGCATACCATGCTTTCAGAATAATTTATATTCTTAAGACACTGTTCCATTTAATTGAAAATCTAGCTGTGATGTAAAAATAAAATTCCTTGATGTTAGTTTCATTGAATATTTGTTTCTGAAATATCTTCCTACAGCTATTGGATTGAACTTCATGATTCTATAATAAGTATTACATCAAATTTGGCGATTTTACCACCCAGCCGATCGACAATTGATATGCCTCATTACTCTAGATAAATACTTTTTTAAGAGGTTTCTTCTAGTATGGGAAAAATGCTTACATAATTAGAGAAAAATACATTTTCATCTTTCAACTTTTCATAAGCTTGCAAATAATCTCAATGGTCACATTTACTAAGGCTCACGATTTAATCAGATATATACATAGTTCTTCTGAATGATTCTATTTCCCATGCAAGATTCAATGATAACTCATGCATTCATCGAGATGATTGTGAGTGATGAGTTATTCATTGAGAAAACGCACACTAAGTGCTAACAACGATAGGCTCATTAGTACCTAAAACTACACAAGTACGTAATCAAAAAGGCAAATTTGTGAGCGCATTTTCGGTCGTTTGAGAGGATCATTTTTGTTATTAATCAGGAGTTCACATGTGGCATATCACGGATATTTTTGCGAGCACTACTAGTGCTCATGGATTTGAAGAATCAAAGTAAAGTTTTTAAAAATCATCTGGGGCATGCCATTGATTTAAAATATAAAATACTTAGGCAAATGTTCCTCTATTGTAGTAGTTTTTTCTTAGATCGGATAGCATTCCAATGTGGGAAAACGTTATAAGCTTACTTAATTTTAAAATAAATAATTAAATTAAATGGAAAAATTCCATAGAAAATTATTTGCGCTAATTTCTACACTAATTCTCATGAATTTCCGATGCTAAAAATACGCCAATATCAGCAAAGGATGATTATTTTACAAAACTGGTGTTACTTAATTAGTTCAAGTACCTCAGTATCTACATATTCCTAGATACAAACAACAGAAAATATACATTGTATTTATTGAACTGAGGTCATCCATTATTCCCCTTAGAAATAAAATAAAGGCATATCAAATATCCAGTATATCGAATGAACCAGTCAGAGAAAAAGAAATAATTATAAAATAATACACAGAAAATAAAAAATAATTTCTCGCCCCATGCTCTACTTTGAGCCTGTTTACTAACCGTGCCGTTGAACCGCGTATATACTGAAAATAACAAGATGTTCAGCCCATTCAAAGCAGTAGGAATTAATTTTTTACCATAGGAAAAAATGAATAGGATGCCAGACAACAAGCCTTAATGGAACTTCTTAGCGCCTTACAGTGGAGTGCAATTTTCTGTCCCACGATGAGTTCAGGATGACTGAATGAGCTTCCCTTGTTTGCAGTTTGACTCGGTTGTTCAAAGCGCTTTTCAATTTATTAATTGCTTCTGATGTCATGCATGTTTATTTTGAAGAAATCAATAGCCAAATGAATTACAACCCAACTAAATATGTAAGGTACTGTTTTAATTAGAGCAAGTCATTCAACGTATTCAAAGTGAATACATTCTATGTGACTTAGCATTTCAAATTCAACTATCAGGTTCGCATCTATCCCCTAGATTGAAAAAAATCACCCAACATAATAGTATGAGAAATTTTGAGATATACTTTATTTTCAATTTCATTGTGAAAAGACTGGCACAATTCAATAAAATGTAAAATGATCCGAAAAACTTTATTCCAGTCCTCATTTTGGCTAGAGAAATTGTAATTACCAAGATAATCATGTAACTAAATAAGTATATAACCATGTTTTAGCCAAATCCTTTCTATTGATTTATTCAGCAATTATCATTTAGTATTTTGGAATAATAATCACCAAAATTTTATCTAAAAACTTTTCCATGACTTGATGTAACAAAGAACGATTAACAAATCAATATTTTTTTTCAATTTTAGGAACACCGTTAAGTTTACTTCAAGAACCAAAAGGCTAAAGGAAAAACAAAGAGATTTGTTTTCAATACTCATTTCGATCAAGAAATGAACAGCCACTAAAACTACATGCTCTAAAAAGTTAACAAAAGATTTCGCCAAAATTAAACTCTATAAACTCTTTCTGAAAATGTTATTTGAATTAGTAGGATATGTTTCTTCTTCTTGGGACAAACTTCTCCTACATAGGTCATGCCTCTTTTCCAAGAAAATGTAAATAAATATTACATAGGCGGACAAAACAAAGGACATTGATCATCAGTAACAATATGATTAAAATATAAATTGATCTAATAGGAACCACTTCATTTCCTTTGGTACAAAATTTTGTTGCTGAAGTAAAAAATAATAATTATGAGCTTAAATTAAGTCAAGTATATTGATATTGTACGGCAAAATGACCTAAATGACGAAACAAAGTTACTGAAGGTCTCAGCTCTCACAGTTGTTCACCTCCAAAACATTTTTAAAAGTGTTAATCTAACTATCAGAAAAAAGCCCGACTCCGACCCAAATACCAAATACCTTGTGATGACAGCCAAAAATAGGAGATGTCATATGTTAACTAAGATGCTAATTTATCAGTTGTCTTCAATGAAAAAATTCTCTCTCACTCTTATTAATTGCCGTTTTTTCACGGAAGAAAATAATCAATCTTTACTGCGAGAGATTATTATACCAGAAAATATATGGTTTCTCCGGGCGTGCAAAAAGTACAAAAATGAAAGAAGTATCTGCATGAGGGAAATTAATGCGGTTGAAGGAATGAAGATGGAAATCATGGCACATATGCCACCATAAACTAAGAATTAATGGGGTCCGGTTAGGAAAAAAATTTATGATATGAGACTGATATCAGTATACGATGAATTCAGAGACGTTTAGAAAATAACGCAATAAATAAGATAACCGTACGACGTATTTCTACGAACATAAAACAGTTGAACTTAAATTGAATGAATCATAACGGTACCATTGGCAAATGGTTTATCATGCATTTAGCATTACGTATATAAATCGAATATGACTTTGCATTTAGTAATGCAAATTTAAAGCATAGCAAATAAACATCCATTGACACTAGGTGGGAGTTTTTAAACTGTTGAGGTTAGACACTGAAAAAAGCAGTAAGTTTCAATACAGGAAAATATCTCTCTTTTATTTTCCATTGATTCATTCACTTTTACTCCCTTAAAGATAATAAAGGTATTATTCTGGTGATCTCTAAATATCCAGGAAAGTGATGAAAATACTGCAAAGGCTTACAGTTATTTAAAGCATCCGAGATAATAATGTTGATTTTGGACGGTCCCTAAAATCTGATATCTAAGTTTTTACGAGAATGGCATAGAACGAAGAAATTTTTCGCACGTCCAAAGAATCAAAGGCAATGTTGGCCAAAATGACTAAATATGACCGTGACCAAACAATAGAGGGCTAGTTCATTGATTTTTTTACTTTTCCATAAATATTAAAGCAGATAATGCCTTAAATAAAGGTCACAATGGTAATCCAACGGTTTCCCAACAAGAATTAGCTACAAAAGGAGGAACACAACAACACCAAGGCCAAAAGGAAGTCTTAACCGCACTTGAGAATGAATCAAATTATATTCATCTATCCAGAGTTTGGGAATATACCTAAATATGTCTTCGATTTTTTACACGTGACGCTTTCGGGAATGTCTATTTTTCAGGTCAACCTTCGAAAGGTGACTTTCATTGAAATCGCCGGTCATGGTACATCCTTTTTATTATAATTTTAGGAATATCACCTGATCCATCTACATCTACATAATACCCCGCAAGCCGCCGCAAGGGCGTGTGGCGGGGGGTGTTAGGTCACCAACCGTAAAAAGGAAAAATACCACATGCAAAAAAACAACACGGAAAATTACACCCACAGCAGCGCACACTCTCATGCCAAAATCCCTTCATCCAATACTCATGCAAACACATATACCTTTCTCACCAGATAGAAGTAAATCATGTGTAAATAATCCTAATTGGGTTTCGCAGGAGCCGATTTTCCTGAATCCGTGTTGATTGTCACTTAAAAAGTTAATATTGTCAAGGTGTCTCATTATTGAACTGACAATTATGTGCTCTAAGATTTTACAACAGATAGAAGTGAGAGATATAGGTCTGTAATTACTGGGATCCTCCCTGTCACCACTTTTAAAAATAGGCGTTATTTGCGCGGCTTTCCAAATCTTAGGTACTTTGCACTCTGTGAGGGATTTGTTAAATATAAATTCAAGGTACGGGGCAATGTTTGGAGCTAAATGTTTTATCACCCTAGCTGGTATATTTTCGGGACCCGGGGATTTGTTGGGTTTAATCTCATTAAACAATTTTAGAATTCCTGGTTGGTCCACTGTTATTTTTTCCATGGGTGGAGTATGTATTGTTTCTTGGAGATATGCGGCGGCAACATCATTCGAGAAAACGCTTTGGAAGAATGAATTTAGGATGTTAGCTTTACCCTCGCTGTCTGTATGAATTATATTGCTACAATCCCTTAAGCAAGCCACGGTTTGTTTACTCCCATTCACTTCCCTAACATATGACCAGAAAGCTTTGGGGTCAGTGTCAAAGTGCTCGCAAAGTACTTTGCGTTTAAAGTCCAGTAAGGCGCTACGTAATTGTGTTTTGGTTTCAATTTTAGAGGATCTATATGTGTCCCATAATTGTTTATTCTCAGGGGATGATGTGTTCACGCCTGCCCTCTTTACCCTAGAGTGTAGCATTCTCTGCTTTCGAAGGGCTTTTCTAACGTCTTTATTGTACCACCTGGGGTCGCGATTTGCTTTAACGTATTTTATAGGTATGAAATCTACGATCCCTTTTTGCATGATATTGACAAATTCTGTCCAAGTTTCTTCCACGTTGACATGAATTAAGCGGATTTTGAACTTGGGTAGTGAAGAGTTTAATTGATTTTTAAAAGTTTCAAAGTCTGTTTTATGGTAATTATAAATTTTTCTTTTTGGTTTAACAATCTTTTTTATTTCTATGTCGAAGTGGACATTAACTGCTTTATGGCCACTCAAGCCCTCATCAGTTGATACACTAATAATACGTTCAGGCGTGTTTGTAAGAAATAGATCCAATATGTTCTTTCCACGGGTGGGCATGCGTACTGCTTGATGGAGGGAGTTTCTTTCAACCAATTTTATCATGGAATTGCAAGATTCGCAATCGCGGGTCCCAGATTTAACGATATTGATGTCCCAATCTATACCAGTGAGTTTAATGTCGCCACCAATTATATTTACGTGTAAAATTGTAAATTTGATCGTTGAGGGTATGAAGTGTTTTCAAATCTGAGTCTGGAGGTCTGTAGAAAGAGCATAAATTTATGTTGGGTTGATTGGTCCGTAGTAAGGTGCACCAAACACTTTCTATGTTATTATTTTCAAATGAAACTTGCCTGCTTTCAAAATGACTTTTAACTGAAACGAAAACCCCTCCTCCGGGTCTTGTATCTCTATCGTGTCGGTAAACTTTGAAATCTATTGGGAAAATTTCTTGTTCGTTTATGTCATTGCACAGCCAACTCTCTGTGCCTAATACTATATCAGCGGTATGAGTTTGGATTATGTGTTCTAGATCCGCTGATTTGTTCTTGAGGCTTCTGCAATTTATAACAAATATAGTTAAATTATTTTGATGTTGAATAACGTCCTTATTTGTGCCTGACTGTAATTTAGGACGCCTTTGTGGGGAAAGCCCACCAATGCTAAGTATTTAAACTGAGTCAATCAAATATTTCAATATTAATACTTGTAAAATTGTTAAGCTCCTTTTTGATCATATTTTCTTGGTGCAATAATTTTTCAGAATAAATATTATAAAGAACCCGAATCATTATCTCATTTAAAATAAAACATCGGAAAATAATTATTCCATCAAATTATCTGTATTTGAAACTAAATTTTTGAATGATAACTAAATTTTAATAGTTTCTTGCCAGTGAGAAATAAGTGTTATTATGAGAAGAACTTCTAGTTTGGGTGATAACAATACGCTGCTTTAAAACTTATTTCATATGGGTTTTGGACTGGCACCAACGACTATTTACTTCTACGTATTTCTTTTTATCTTTCATTGTGTGAGTAAATGATTTCTTGACTCCTATTGCGCTAAAATATGAAATGATTTTTGGTCACCATTGTTCATGATTAAAATAAAATCTGGCGTTCAAGTGAGTAAAGTTGTATCGAAATATTTTGGAACACGAAAAATTCATAAACACAGCAAGTGGAAGGAGGAGGGTCAGTCATTGAATAGAAATGAGTATCCGGAACCCCTTTCCCCATTCTCTCTCTCAGTATATTAAATAATCAAGAACGAATTAATAAGTACTTGTGTCTGCCCAATATGGCTTCTTAGGAATAAATAAATCCTTATGTCCTGATAACGAAAAAAGGAGCTCGAATAAGGGGTAATTTTTTTCCAAATATCGCTTGAAACGTGTTCAATATTATCATTTAAGTGAAACTCTAATGTTTCTCAGCCACGCACACTGTCGTGCTAGTAGAATTAAAATAAAACACATTCAAGATAACTTAGCAGTGATAACTGTATGACTTCCGAGTAGTAAAGATATAAAACGTCTGACCATTTCCTTGTTTTTATGACAGTATACTGTATAACTTTCCTTTAGTTATTATTTCTTTTACGAGAAAAATGGTTGCTCCATTTTTAAATATTTTCCAGCCAGTTATACTTTGAGTGTAATGCAACTGAATGCGTTTATATATCGTGTATTTAGTTTCTATAATTCATAATTCAAGGGCTTTGACACACATGCTTCTCTGCTTCAAATTAACATATATCCTTCTGGCGTGAACGGTTCGTTCTCAAATATGACACAGAGATAATGATTAATGGCTGATAATCCCAACTGTTACTTTTTCAACTGTTGATTCCAGCGACGTTTTTCGAGAGGCATTTACGTGAAAATAATTTTCCTCCAACACTGCTCCGATAAACCTTGATTCGTATTTCGTTCCTCTTTGTTTCCAATCCAACTGTTGCTCTTTTTTGATTTCCACCGAATACTTAATGAAAATTTTTCGAGGAAAATTTTTAAAATAATATGCATTCTTGAATCATTGAAAACCTGAGGCTTGTTAGCAATTGTATAAGAGCTATCTCATTGTATTTGGTCCCGTGAATTTAGCTTTTCTCCCATAATAACGTTGGGTGGCATTTATTGTTATAATTCCAATTGATTGCATTAAAACACGGTGTTTCTATTATTTAGTCATATGGATTCGAAATTCAAGTTAAAATATTTACGCTCAAGCCTTCAAGTAAATACTGAAACAGTTGGGTAAGCAAGAAAAGAAAGTGTAGGAAAATGATAGGAATTTTAAGAAGAATTAAAGGAGGAATGAAGTATGCAGAAAAGAAGAAAAGTTGACGATATTGCTGCGTGGAAGAGTATATTATGTTTTGGAAGAAGAGGTAAAGAAATTTGTGGCTCTACCAATGTATAGTCTGTGCCCATCTAATGGTAGAAAACCAGTGATAATAATTCTTCTCTCAAGCTTATAAAAAGCATTATAAAACCATTGGAGTGTCCAGTGTCAAAATTTATTTCTTGAGAAGGGCAAAGGCTTGTGCCAAGGAACAGCCTGTGACTACATCTATCTTAAACGGGAAATACCTCAAAAGTAATCTTAAATTTAATGCGTTCATACGCCATTCTTGAGATACTTACGATTCCACAGCGTGAGTTTGAAGGCTATCGTATTTGTCAACGTGCGTTGAAACGATGTTTTACATACGTATTTTTCATTCAGCCCAACAGAATAAGTACAGAAGAGATAAACTGTCTGATACAGCCAAGCTCTAGATGGAGGAAGTCTTAACTAACAGGTTAAAGAATTGGTGATTTTGTATTGGTAAGCATTTTCCAAAACCCATGAATTGTTCTATTATTTCATAGATGCAGAGGACAAAAAATGACGAATACAATAAATCAGGGCTTTATGTTAAAAATGTGGTTGCTGCTTCTGCCAAAGATATTGACAATGGTAATAGGCAAATGGACCCTACACCAGAGATATGCCTCGATAAACAAAGTTCTCTAAAATCCTAAGAAGCAAGTAGCCACAGTGTAAATGAGAGATGGAAGCCATATAGAGGCTAAAATTAACAAAGGAGTCACACAAGAATGCAACCTCTCACCTGCTTTGCTCAACATGTACCTGGAGGGGGCAATAAGAGAAGCATAAGGCATCGGATTATACGGAATTAGGACCGATGGAGAAGATATGAACATACTACGCTAGGCTGAAGATATTGCAATGATAGCAGAAAACCAGGAGGATCTTCATGGGTCACTAAATTTATTGGATCAAGTTCTACAAAGATACAGCATGAACATAAACAAGGCGAATACTAAAATCCTAGTATGTTGAAGAGAGAAACGGAACAGAGAAGTCACACTGAAAGGACAAAAATTAGAGCAAGTGGATTCCTTCACCTATCTCGGAAGTACCATCGCATGGGACGGAAGAAATACTCCTGACATCAAGCGAAGAATAGCTCAAGCTAAGAAAGTATTCACAATGAAAAGACAACTGCTGTGATCAAATACGATAGAAGTACAGACGAGGAAACAATACGTTTATACAGAAGAATAGACGAAAAACGGACCTTATGGTACTCGATAGAGAGAAGAGGAACCAGATGGCCATCAGCACCTTAAGGCACAATAGATTCGTGAAGAATATAATAAAGGGAAAAAAGAAGGAAAAGTTCCAAGAGGATGGGCAGGGGATAAATACATGGGACAAATAAAGAAGAAAGTACATTAAACAAATACCAGGAAGTAAGCCAATTAGCAAAATATAGGGTAGAATGGAGGGCTGCAGTCAATCATTCTTAGAATTAAACGACCTATGATAAATGGCCTAAGTGATATCTGTATATCAGTCGTGAACACTATCCTATTTCAAAGGCTTAACTCATGGAATTATATATCGTTCTAGTTGAAATTCTACTATTCTCCATGCAATGCTGAGAGGTTGGTAAAAGTTGCTGATATAATGCCAAATATACATATGTTTCTTTCACTATGAAAGAGTGAAAGGTTGAACGTAAAAAAGATATTACTTCATTAATCATTTGAAAATCAGATAAATATTATTCTCTCGATATATGCCATCTTTAACGCGGTTTTATAATATGGATAAATGAATACCTAAATGAATCCGTGTGAAATAATTGGAAGGGTGATAATAAAGAATGGTGCCATTCTTTCTTAAATCAAATTGTTTTAAACCAGTCATTGGCGCGGGAAATCTCCCTTATAAAATTATAGTGGAACTATTAACAGAGCTAACTGCAACTTTTGAACATTTTTCAAGTAGTTGAAATACAATGTTTACAAAAGAATGTAGAAAAGCACCCATTCTGACAGGCTCAATTTTAATTCTCCAAATACCAGAATCATTCGTTAGAATGGGAACATAATAAAATCGCGTATCAAGACTTTTCAAGCATTTCAGAAAATTTCACAGTTTTCTTTTGTTCGGGAAACAACGTGTGGATCAGATTTTCGAAACGGCTGAGAAAGTTTCACAATACAACCTTCCGACGGGATTCGATTATTGCCAGAGGCCCGCCGTGAGTGGCCACTTTAGTTAGTTAGCCCAATCCCATGATCCCCCCACCACATACAGTCGGTGGCACGCTCTTTCTTCTGAGTAGTTCCCGGGCGTCCCCTTTTCAGCCCACAACATCCTATCCCATCCGACCTCCTCCGCGTGAATAATTCAAGAATTCGACTTCGAGGATCAGGTACAAAAAATTGTAACTTGAGGGGGAAGGAGAGAGTTAGGGGTTGTATAAGATTTGCAAGTGTAATTGTTTCCACGGAAGTAATGTATATGCTAATCGACATGCCGTGTCCGAAGCGCGGAGGGGAAATGGGGATTCGAGGGGCCTTTGCATGAGTCACGCCAATGCACGCCCTCGTCATCCGCCAAACCACTCAAAAACGTATTTTCCCCCCCGAGAAAAACTCGTAATTTTTATTCAGAACGCGGTCTCAACAAGTTCAGAAGTTGAATGATGACAGAATATTGCCGAAAATATAAGCGCATGTCACAAAAATGCACTATGGAGAGAGAATTTATTTTTTGCAAGAATCAGCTGTTTTACTCCCTCTGCAGGAGTTTTTTTATTCACGCAATTTAATAAAGTCAAAAAAGGATAAGCATCTAGTATTCATTCAATGACAATCAATATAGAATTGACTTGCTGTCATTAATAATTTTTTTAACGGAGTTTTATAACAAAAACAGAAAGTTTTCTTCTAAATCGTTTTCACCCAATTTTTTATTACTTATGCATTCTAATTTTAACAATAAAGTTTGCAGTTTAGAATACATAAAATGTGTTTCTATGAGTAAAAACTAAAACAAACCTACATATAAAAATTGCATCAAAAAGCCTCAGTCAAATCTAAAAATCAAATCAAAGTCAAATCAAAAAAGAAGTATGTATCATCCACGGTGATGACATGTGCTTAATATCGCCTGCATAATTGTTCCTGCAATTTTTAGGAAAATGATCGAGTACTTGTATTGCTAATATCATATTTATTGAATATATTTATTTTAAAGCCACCATTCCATAATTTTAGTGACAAATCTTTTCTTCTGCTGGTATTAAACTGCGGATAATGCCGCAACAGCAACTTTTAACGGAGTCATCCGTTAATATACACTTCAATGCAACAATTTCACAGAGTAAAGGCGAATTATTTTTACACCCTGAAATTTTTGAATTGAGAGCTATTCCTACTTTAAAGAGGCAAATTTAAAATTAGATACGTCATTTATATGAATAGCAAATATGGAATTACATGTGGGTTAGTGATTTTTTCTTGACTATCTCGAGCACCAACTTGGAATGTTTGTATAACGCCATATGACGATTAAAATGGAAAAAAATTGGCCATCGAGAAATTAAATGCAAATCTACCCTCTACTTGCCTAAATATATTCTTGTACATACTTGGTAGGTGGAAGATGATTTTAATATCTACTTATAACGTTTCATATTTCAGTTGACGCCAAATATACTAACTCAGCTGTAGTAAGTATGTTAAGGAACCTAGTCAATTACAAAATATTTATTCAGGGTTAAAATTAAGGATAACATATAAATTAAGCTATATTTTACCGCTGATCTTAATTATTGTTTACCGCTAAAGTAAACAATTAAGAAAAGTAACATCAATTACCATTGCTTTCTTGGTTAATATAGTCTCCATGCCCTTCTATCTTAAAAACAAACTTTAAAATCCTAAGCTAAGATATTATTGAAATCTCATCTGCGGCACTACCTAAATTTCCAAAATCATTTTGAACACGAGATTCGACATTGAAAAGGAGAATTTACCATCAAAAGGCCGATATACACCGAACGCTTTCAAAAGCGTTCACTTTCCGCTCGAAAATTCATTAAATCCATAGAAAGGGCAGTGTGTATTCCGTCCATCCGGCCATCGCGGAAACATTAAAGTTCGTAATGTCATTAAACGACAGTGAAAACGGAAGCGATCCTTCCCGCCCTCCTCTCCATCCCACACAAATCCCCCCTGCTTACGTTTCCGCCTGAGTCACGAGGGGGGCCGGGGATAGGAGGAAGGCCCGAAGCCTCAGGGCGCACGCCACCGTCGATAAATGGCGTCGAAGTACGAGATCTACCCTTCGATTTAACGGCACCTGAGGCGATGGTGGGTTTTTGGAGGTGGAGAAGGATTGGTGAGGTGAGGTTGGGAGGGACCCCGGCAGGGAATAGGAGGGAGTTGGGAGAGAGAACGAACCGACTGCGGGTTGAATGAGAAGGGCTCAGAGTGAGGGGGGACGTGGCCGTATCCAATTGCAAACATTGTTGGAAGCGGATAATGAAATATCACGCAGCACATCTCCATCGAATTAATGCGCACATTGCGGAAAGAATGACATGGTAGTGCAAAACTGGAGAGGATATTACAGAGGAGAAACGGAGGTGAGACAAGACGAGGGGGGCATGGACTGAGGGTGACTGTGAGAGGAAGGAAGCAGACTCGAGGGAAGGAGGTCTCGCGAATGGAAAAAAATCGGCTGTTTAGAGAGGAGGAGAAGGGATGAGGGAGACAAACGGAGAGTGTGAGAGGGAGAGTATGGGGGAAAAGTGTAAGGACAGAGTTGTTTTGAGCGTGAGAACATCACTTCATTACTTCGCACCCTCGTTCGATGAAGCGTTTACTTATTCATGACACCGGTACATCTAGGGACGAGGAAGGGGATGAGGGTGTCAACCTTCCGCATGGAGCTAACCCCCCTCCTGCCCTTCGTCTCTCTCTCTCCCTACTCCCCCAAAAACCAACCCTTTCCTCTTCATCCTCCTCCTACAGACCCAGCTCCCTTCGACCCGCTCACGGCAAAGTGCGCCAGTTCTCATCCACGAGAATTCAATCGGATTTAGAGGGGGTCCACCACATCGTGTCTCTACCTTCATCTTCTCATCTCCTACTTCCACCTCCCCTACGCCGAACTCCTCTCCCCTCCGAGCAACCCTCACCCGACCCCC
Source organism: Hetaerina americana (assembly GCF_022747635.1). Classification (NCBI taxonomy): domain Eukaryota; kingdom Metazoa; phylum Arthropoda; class Insecta; order Odonata; family Calopterygidae; genus Hetaerina; species Hetaerina americana. Next base: position 33,671,022 of record NW_027286070.1, read on the forward strand.
GTTTGCCATCCTGTTAAACAGACCGGCTTCCTAAATGACTTCTATAATTTCCCAACCTCGAGCGAATTCACAAATCATCAGCCTCTCTGCCCGGGGGCCCTCTCTCTGCCAGCGCACACGCTACCAATTCCGAGCCCCCACACACCTCTCCCATCCCTGTCGCGCAACAAATCCCAAAACCTCGTTCCCTCAACCTCCTCCTCCACCCCCTTTTCCACTTACCTCATTTCCTCACTCCCTCGAACTACGCCTTTCCATCTCTACCTCTCTCCCTCTTTCTATTTCTCGGTGGTTCTCCGATTCATTTCCCTCTCTGCCTTCCATCAACAACACAATTCTTACCCACCTTTCATCAATCACCCTTCTTACCCAAGCCTTTAAGCGTTACATTCGCGGGATCTCTCTTTCTGTCCTGCGTTAGAGCAGTAGCAACGGAAAACTATTCCTGAAGCACAAATTCACAAAGTAAGAATTACCAAAATATTTATATCTTTTCAAAAAAAATCCTACTTGGGGTAAAGATTTTAGATAGTTTGTTACCTGCTGTACGAAGGATTATGTAGATCTCTAATATCAGATACTACTCGTTTGACATACTCAAATATTGGAGTGGAGCCTTTCCTCATTGTTTCACCGTTTTGGATTTCTGTAGCGCTCCATTAACTCATTCCAAGTTTTGAGATTCATCAAGTAGTACTTAACGCGTAAAATGAGCTTAAATAATGGTCACTCACAACTTATGTATTTTTAGTAGCATTCCAGCACATAAGCATAGCGTATTGACCAGAAACAAATGGCTGTGGTCTGGATGTAAACTGAACTGCAATACGTTTCAAAATAATCGCGATTTGGTGACGGTAGGATTAGTAGAAAATAAACAAGGGAGTAAGGAAACGAAAATTCCCTGAAGATTCTGGTGACCATAATTTTGAAAAAATTATATCACAGGATATCCGGGAGAAGAACAATCTTTTGTTCACGAAACGGGAAAATGGTTAGTCTTAATACATGAGAAATTACGGTTGAAATCGACGGGAATAGTGTCACTGACTAAAGGTGAATTTTCCTTTGCGAATGTAGTAAGTTTTGTGTCTGAACATTGAAACAGGAGATAAATCAAATAATTGTTCAAGCGAAAATTGCAATCGGAGTAGTAAACGGAATGTAGGGAATCTTTAAGTAAGGAATCTGATCTGAACGGATGATTCGAATATTTTTTTCAGTGAAAATATAATTTTAAATATGTTGGAAAATATATTTTATAAATATATACATGATATTATGTTTGCAAAATATGGAGTTGGATCATATTGGGTCAATTATCCTCAAATTTAATAAACTTACAAGCTATTTTTGTTAAAAATAGGGTATTTGTTTTGAGATGTCGTGATCAAGATTTAAGCCTATTAAAGTAGTAATGCATTTATATGCTGTCATCAAACAAATTTGAAATTATTTCAACCAAATTGTATATAGAGCTGAATAGTATATGAGATATTATTGTTACAAGGTACATTTAACTCAAAAGGTATTCATACTACTTGTTATTATTGACTAAACTACTTTTAATAAAATATTTCATTTTTATTAGTTTATTTTGTGATTCAAATAATGAAAGTAATTATAACACTGTGTAAATGTATTTAAAATATCAGATATAGTGAAAACTCGTAACTTCTGTAGATGCATGCACTTACCTTCTTGTGTACCTGTATTTCATTAAAAAAATAGTTTTTTCTCTTGGGCAGCACCTCCCATACTCTCCTATTCTATATTTCTCGTAATAAATCCTCGGTGGCCTCATACTTTATTGAGATGTCCCTATACATTCCCTTCCTCCCAACCGCTACCTACACGGCAATCTCTCTTCTGCATGCTAGATCATCGTCCATATATTCTAACACGCCTCATCCCACTCTCAATTATTGAGTACAATGTCTGCGCTCTGCAACTGCCTACTTCCCCGGGTATTCACACCTGACCTGCCCACCTGACTCCACCCACATGCCCTAAGGCCTCGGAGGTTTTGAATGCTATTTACCACCATCTTCTAGGCATCAGTGACGTATTAATTCCATCTGTGATTCAGCCTCGTATTACAGTTTTAATGCTACCACATTTTTAAATGGATAATTATCTATTTTCTTCTTTCAAAGGGCCTTATATTTTTGGATCACGAGGTGTGTGGTGAGAAGAGGCTAGAAATGGAATAAAATGTATATGCTCCTGAAATGCTTGGTATTGAAACAACTACCACGAATTTGATGCAATAACGAAATTTTAAATAATACATGAACCTGCCCTATTAATTAGCGGAAAAAGAAACTGCCCTTCAAATACGTTAATATTAAATTCATTTATTTTCTATAGCGGACTTTTGGTCTACACAGTAAATATTTATTAAAGTTTTCAAAGAAACTCTTTCAAATCACTGAAAAATTTGAAAGCTATACATGAGATATTTGTACTTTTTCAAGGCACTGAAATTATTTATGTAACAAGAGGAAGTAAGCAATATATGATAAAGATAAATAAACCAATTCCTTTTTTAAAATTTTAACTACCAATTTCTTTTGATCTGGGCTCTGTTTTCACTTGAATACAAACTCACAAACCCTGTGAATAATATTCAGAACGGTACTGATATCTAGCTATGCATAAGCAACCCGAAATTGTCGTAAAAAATTAAATCGCCAGTGTCTAGGAATATTCACTGTATGATAAAAAATTTTATGATAGTGGCATTATATTGGTGGGTAACCACAAATATGACAAATTCTATTTACAATAAAATGTTTGCTTTTTCATCCATAATGCACAACCATTACTTTGGTATACGTATGAATTTAGAAACTAGTAAAGAATTTTTATATCACATTGCAAATATAATTCAAGGAATAAAATATCTCTTGAATTCTGATTGTTGGAGACAGTAAGATATCATATTTTTCCATTTCTCATCATTTTTCCAGCGTAGATGATTGAATAGGACAAAATGTTTCATGGAGGTAGACCTTTGAATTAAGTAATTTTAATTCATAGTTATGAATTTATTTATTATGAATCATCACAATTTTATAATTCACGTATACTCTTACAACAACTTGCATTTCTTGAATTAATAAATAATCCTTTGAATAACACTTTTAGACTGAAATAAACATTATTTGAAGATCATAAGAGATGTGCGTCTGGAATAACATGTTTTCTACGGAGGAAAAGTAATAAATGGCTACATATTTGAAGTGAGAACAGAAGTAAATATTACTGAAGTCTTGAGCTTGAACTGATTGGTATTAGTTCAACTCTGATTCCATTTTTGACGATGAAATAAGAGGAACATAGAACTAGAGAACATTAAATAGAAGATTTCAGGTGCATGTGAACATAAAAGAATGCTAAAGTTGTAGTTCCTTGCAACGTCTTTTCTGTTTGGTAGTGTCATACGAGGATTCCCCTGTACACTTTTAAAATTTATCTCCAGATCAGGGAAACTGTCTGATTGGCTGATTCATTTGTATGGCCCTCGCCGCGAAGATAGTATCAAATAGATTATCTACCATAGAATTACTTTAAAACTAGTTTTTACAGCCATATTCATTCAAAATTCAACAAATCCTGATTATGCGTGTACATTTTAGATAGACATCGGTATCGATGACTTAAAGACAATCAAATAGTGTGTAAAAAATCTCGACGCCACCGAGTTCTCCATATCATGTATATAAGATAAACATCAGCCGAAATGAGGCGCTAGGAAATTTTGGGGCAGTTGGGTGGATCGAATTATCTTTAACATTTACTCGATGTTTTCAGGCTAACTTTCTGGAAATCCGTAATCACTGAAGTAAAAAAAATATACCACAGCCAATAAAAATGATTGGTATGCGTTGCGAGACATAACAAAAATAGATTGACATGAAACAGAATACTATGGAGAGCTACTATAAACCAACCCTCGAAGTGGTACCCCGGTGCTAATGTTATTTTTTATTAAAATGAAGATCCAAAAGTTTCAGCAAAAAATCAAAAATAAGAATCTGATTTAATAATTTTTAAAAAAATATCACTATGAATCCTAACAAAAGAGAGTGCAACATAGGTTTTAATATAGTATACTTCTAGATCAATGCATTATAATTTGAACTAAAATTGTATCCAATGAATATGGAAAAGGAAAATCATGCAGTAATCGATTATGTTACAAACTTCTGAAATAATGACTTTTCCAATTACTATAGCATTAAACATAATAGTATTATATTTTTGCAGTGGCAGAAAATATTTCAAACATAAAATATTATCTTTCGCAATTATCATTAATGATTTCTGGAGTGTATTGCATACCAGAGGTAACATTGATTTTTATATAGATAATAGCGATTAATTTCCCTAATGTCATTATTTGATAAAATTGAATTCTACATAGTTAATCAAAAGGATTACTTCCATCTTCCTTTAATTTTAAAATCAATTTAAGTTATAGAGAGAAAGTCAGGCCTCTACTTTGACATCAGTCTTTTCTTAATAAGACCCAAATCCTCCGCCTAAAATTGAATTTGGTTAACCACAAGGTATCAAATATGGCTGGTAGGCAAAATTAAAGAGATCTTTGAAAGAGTGAAATAAAGATAAGTAGATTTTATATCTGAGAAACGCTCATGAAAGTTAAAGGAAAAAGATCTGATTAAATGCCAAGAGCAGAAGGAATCTTTTTATCTGACATAAGTCTGAGAACTGGATAAGACGCATGATAATACCTCGTAGGAAAGTTTATGATTGACGTTATGCAATCGCTTAATCTTAAAAAAATTTCATGGCACAAGGAGGGTATATAAATGTCAACATTTTGGAGCCATTTACTTATCCTCTGTTTTATTTGATTTCATTCGATCAAATAATCAAGCGTGCGTACACCCTCATTCACTTTAGTACCAAGTAGTCGTCTGTAAGAAATGTTTCCAGGAATAAGTCATTATGAATCGCTGTTAATTTCCTAAAATACTGAATTTCTTTAAATAATTTTCTACTCACTTTTTTAATGAGTTACTGGTTCATTGCGCTTTGAATAGTTTGAAAAGTAATTTATGCAACATGAATGTATATGATATAATGCTTCCCTCGATGAAGTAAATGAAAAGACCCTAAATTGTATTTAAGTTATTTATAAGAACTGCACATAAGATTAATTTAAATAACGTTTTTGACATCATTTAAATTATTGAGAAAGAATTTTATAACTCTATTTTGCAATTATTTCTCTTAATATTTTAATTTGCTGGGAAACTGAAGAACATTAATGGAATTTTTAGTTTACAATTTTGAAAAATGTTGCTTCAATGAACATGTACTCGTGTGTATTTATAAATGGCATCTTTTATCTGGCTTTGTGGATCTGGCCCCGATTATCGATAATATTTTTATTTCACGCATTTAATCCCCTAATTCCTTTTTCAAGTTTTAGAGAGAGACATTTGTTAATTACGCAGAAGAAATTGTAAATAATTAGTTTCCAGGAAATTAATTGTAACAGATTTTTAATTAAAATATCCACAGAAAAACACTGAATCATCTGCTCAATTTTTCATGAGCAAAATATTAGTATAAAACTAAAAAAATAGCCTTTTCAATGGTGAACAAGGATCCCCATGCAAAGTGTTCCACCACAAAATATACGAATGGGGCCAGAAAACTTCTTGTTCCTGCATCGTCTTGACTTCCATGCGGCGTCGACTCTTGCTGCCCGACTCCTGAGAATAATGGTTGGCAAATAAGAGAGAAGGGGGAAGTGGGACGCCCCTGCGTCCATCGCAACCGTCCATCTGTCCGTCCGTCAACCCCGCTTCCCTCCTATTCTCTTCCCCTCTCTTTCTCTCCTCTCCCCCTTCCCTCCGCACAGACCCTTTCACCCCCCGACTTCGTCTCCTCTGGATGCCTCCTACTAAATGAATTCCTCCGGGCATTCCCATGGCCCAGGACTAATCCATCTTTCACTTTTACCAAGAAAGGAGATGGTGGTACGGGAGCAGGGCAGGAAGAAGAATGGAAGTATGTGGGGCGGGGATAAAAAAGAGAATTCATCTCAGGGTCCTCTTTCCTGTGTTTCATTCCTGCTTAACCTTATCCTCCATCCATTCAAGCCCACTCTTTCCTCGTCCTACTTATCTTGTGCCTCTCTACGCTTATATGTCTAGGCTCTTCCTCCCGTAGATGCTCAAATAGATTACTTAAAGGAAATAGAGCCTGCAGAATGAAACCTTAATATTTCAAAATTCCCACTTAAACAAATACAGTGACATATATAACGTGAGTTCGTTAGTTTCATTACAAAGACACAACTAATAGATTAAATATGGATCATGATTATTTGTTGAAATTTGATCTTCTCTACTCGGTACTTAACTATTTAAATGCAAGAGCCCAAATACGATTTCGAAAATGAAAGTTTAAAAACCTTAAGGAGTAATTGTGCCATTTTAAATATTATAAATATTGACTATGCGGGCGGGAAGAGATTATTACTAATGCTGTAAATATCTTACCGGGTTTTTTCAAAGGATGAAACCTATCAAGTTTCATTTCAAAGAGAACCCAGGTTATGGGGTTTTTCCAGATTTTTTCTGCCACACTCTCTAAGTTTCCTTAAATACGAGTTATAGCATTAAATTTTGAATATAGGATAAAGTTACCATATGTATCTACAGTTTGACGTATACCATGACTTTAATAGTAATTACGTGTAAAATGAAATTCATCTATTGAAAGGTGATAAAAAAAACCTAGTTTTACTAGCTATAAAAGTTCATTTAACAGTCAACGGAAGATTTCTCGAAAATTAATTGAACTCCTTTTATTGTTTCGACAGTTAATTTAAAAACAATTTGGAAACATAATTATTTAAAAAAATATTCGTTTGTTTGTCAAAATTCGAATAAGAATACAGCAAGATGAATGGAGAGTTGAGAATTTCCACTTTTAAGTCTAAAGTGTATTGGTTTTCACGCATTATAAATACATTTCCGATTAGCTGACCGACATATTAACATGTATTCCCAATTTAAAATGAATCGGAGGTTACAAATTATTTTGCATTTATATAATAAGGAATGATCGGAATTAAGCCTTACTTTTTGTAAATCTCCATTAATTTTTGCTCATTCCCTTAACAGTTTATCGCCAAGAAGCCTTTGGCGTCTATTCATTTATCTGCCCATTTATCTTCCTTCCTTTTCACGCATCACCGCTCACTTCATTGTATCACTATATTCTCCACACCTCTTCCTCTTGGACTCCACTCACCCTCTACTTTGCGTCGCTTCATTTATTCTCTCCCTTCTCCCGTCAAAATCTCGTACTTTTTCCCTCCATCGAATCCCATACTCCCCGACCTTCCCATTCCTATTCCGACTCCTCTTCCACCTGTGCCCTCTGACTTCCCCTCCTCTACAATCCGTTCTATTTATTTTCCTTCCCCCATCTTTCACCCCATCTTCCCGGAGTCGAGAGTGAAAGAGAGGGAGAGAAAGACGGAACCGCCACACCACCCCGGCAAATAAAGAGAGAAGAGCCCACTGTCCCTCTCTCTCCATCTCCCTGAACTCCTACCTTCTCGCTCCTTTACCCTCCCACTTCCCTCGCGACTCCCACCAATCCATCTGTTATCTCTGCCCTAACATGGCCGCAGTGCCCACCGCTGCGAGATCCTCCTCTCTTCTTGCACCCCCACACTCCCGCCCCAAATGTCCTCAACGTCCCTCTTCCAATTCCCTCTCCGCTCTACCCTGGTCACCTTCCTTCATCCTTCATTCCCATAGTCCTTTTTACCTCTCCTCCGACCTCTCTCCTCTGCACTTTCAAAAACTTTCAATTCTTTCCGTGACGGCCCTTTCTTCGTCTCCCCTTAGTCCCTCTCTCCCGCCCCCAGTTTCCATCTTTCTCTCACCCACCCCATCTAGTCTTTCCGCGTCCGTCGGAGAGTAAAGGAGAGTGAAAAGAGAACAGGGTCGTTGGCCGGCCACGCCCGAGGGGTTGGCTTTCGGATGGCTTAGGTCGTTAGTCTTGAAATATTACTGAATGGTCCTCTCGACGTGGCAAACACGAGTATTCGGTCCTTGCCAATCACGGAAAGATCCATTAATGGCTTTTGATGTTTCTTGTTTTTCTGGGCAAATATTATGAGAATAATGAAAACATAGTAGGTGTTGAGAAAAAAGCAGTTGAGGAAAAACATATTCGGGATCTCCAAGAACGGAAGCTGGATTAAAAAAAATATTATTAAGCGCTATAACATCGTTCTGTTGCAAGTGATTTACTCTTGTAAAATAAAAATATAATCAATGTTGGAAGAATATACAAGGAAACAGGTACGTTGTTATGGAATATGCTTCAATTTTATGTCTCTTGGATATTCGGAGTTATTAATCAAAGCAAAAAGAATTATTACGGTTTATATTTAATATTACTTAATCAGGTGTATTTATAAATCTAATCAATTACCTGACAGAGAGTTCACGAATAATCCATGCATTAAAATTACTTAGGTGTGACAATACATAAGGCGTCGTTCGGTTAAAACAGAAGTGTTATTAGGGAAAAAAATATACGAACTTAGCATAAAATGAGAGTAGATTCAAATTCACCGTAGTTACTTCCTTATTACTAGCACGTTTATGGTCGATCACATTTTTTTGCAAACTATTTTCCTAAAACAATCCTACGATTAAAAATGAACATGCTCTCAAATTATATTACTCCCCTAAATGAACATGCCCCTTTATTTCGCTGGAGCATGTATTAGCTCTAGATTCTCTCAGCGACATGATTTAAGGGGATTTTTGTGCGCAAAATACTGGATAATTGCGTTAACCCCATTGTGGGCAGTTTTAGCCGGGGTCCATATGTGTGCTTGCGTTCTGAATTAACTTTAAAAAGAATAAACATAATGGCCTTACGTCAGTTTAGAAAATGTACTGCAACGAAACATTAGAATGGCTTGGTATTTGAGGTTAAATCACGCGTCGAAGTAGTCGTATGAGGTACGAGATTCGCTAACGGAATAAATGAAGACCCTCCGTTGTATCCCCGGAGTATAATCAAGGTAAAGAAAATCCACTCATTAATGTGAAGATAAAAGGTGTGACGAGGGTACTCCATTGTTTGTTACACATAGGAATTCTATGATAAAATACCCTTCCGAAATGAGTACGAAGATGCTGGTATTCAGGCAATATTTTTATGAAAACCATAAAAAATAAAAAAATATTTAGTTAAAAAAATAACCATTCATCGATATGCGTGCCAGTTGTTTTTTATTTCATCCCAGCGGAGGATTAAGGACATGAGGATATTATGGTGAAAATTTTAACCAGCCAACAAATAAGGAAGAGACGTAATTCATGTGGCTTCTATTTATTCGAAGGATATTCAACGTGGCATTCCATCGGGGACTTGTATGGCCTTTACTGGAAAGTTATTCAATCAGTTATGTGGGAAGTTTTAGCAAAGGCCCATAACAAAGATTAGTAGAACGTTTTCCAAATATATTTAAAAAAATTAAGGGCATACATAAAATTCATAAATTTGAAGTAGAATGGATTAGTTTCACAAATTCTTTAAAAACAAAACCGCAGACTAAGGAAATTAGTCAAATGGGGCAGTTTTGGTTCCCGTCTAACCATCATTCTTATTTTAATACTCCATAGCACTAAATATACCCAGAAATCCCTGAATAATTTTGTAGACTAACTTACATAATATTTACTTTAAGGATTGGGACCTACTCAATCTTACTTTCCATTCATCCAGAAAACTCTCCCTATAATGAAGTCTTGCTTTCAACCTTTTAGCAATCAGACATTTCATGGAGGACTTCTTACAGTTACCTTCTCACACCAAATGTGACCGAAGTCTGCCTTTCACTTTCTAGTTTCAACGTCACTTACTGATCGAAAGCCCTTGGCCCTGACATTTACATTATAAACCAGTAAGAAGTTCTATCGTTGCTAAAAGTTCCCACGCATTATTGCTGGAGGAAAACGAGAAACTTTTTAAAAATATCATAAAAGCGGAAGAGGATTTCCGTGTGCTACGAAATAAATTTTATAAATATATATATACATTTACATGTATATATATGTATATATATATATATATATATATATACACACACGAGTATATATACACGAGTATATATACATTTATGTAATAGATCATACAATTTTTCAATCTGAGTGAAAATTTTCAATGAAACAGTTTTCATATTACCGTTCCGTATTTTATGAACGTAACAACCTAATCAAAATTAACGGGCAGCTCTCTGATTTAGATATCGTTATTAACTGATATAGATAATTTGTATCACATTGAATGTGTAGTTTCTATTGAAGAAAAATATTACTTATTTGGAAAAAATTATTGAGTATCTCAATTAAATTTAAAAGTGACCTTTTAATATCAATAAATTAACATTAAAATTAGAGTAATTTAATCCTATATTTTTAATTATTACATTATTATGCTTTTACTTGCTGAATGTATGCAATGAAACTTCAATATTCATAAAAAGAGTGCAGTTTACGCCCACCTAGTATCTAAAACTCAGATAAAAACTAGTATTTGAATATTTTCAATGATGACTAATGTTATAGATTAGAAGTTCATGGATCATGAAGGAAGTAGGAACGATGAAGCATAGAGATTGTATCGGATATGGTCGTTATTTGATGTCAGACTTCATGGTAACACATGGTACTGAATGTCTTTAAAATATGTTCGCCATGGAGCTATATCAGTTAGAAATATTGCGTGGCAATGTATATTACAGAAGAAGAATATTAGAAGATTTTTTTATTTAAGATGCTTGCCTGAGAAAGATGCTTATGGTAAAAATTTGGTAGGTAACGCATAATTCATACTGATATTACAAATTATTCATTTTTCTTCCTCTCTTCCCTTTCGTCTCTGTACCTCATCCAAATTTTATTGACCACTTCATTTCCGGAAGTTTATCACCCATCGAACTTTTGTTTGATCGAGCCGAACAAAAGTTTCATCGAATCGAATGTTTTGCTATTTGTAATGTTGGAGTTGAAAATGAAAAAATACAATATTTACCAAATACCTCTGAGGGAAATCCTTTCACTTCTTCCAGGGTGATCACATTTCCAAATATGACTATCGCAATTCTAACAAAACACCAACTTGAAATGTAATGAAATAATTGACTTTGCAATTCCAATTATTTCATTACATTTCAATATGTTATGCAAATTCCACAAAGTTACGCCTGAGACAACAAATTTCAACAAAAAACACCAACTATTTGATTAGAGCTAAACTAAAATACACGATTCATTAAAGATTAGTTTATTAATTAAAAATAAAATAACTAGGGAGTAAATTGTGGGACCATGAGAATTCAATATGAAATCAATTGCATAACAATTTCTACTTTGACAAATATCCCTAATCATATTCAGCTACCTGAAAAAATTGCTCTCAATTTCATTTTTTTACCCGAAAATGGATATCACGATTAGGAAAATGAAACGAAAAACGCGTGGTACCTTCGTTAGCAGAGGTTTACGCGGCTGATGTCTCCTAAACCTCTGCTACCGAAGTAAACTAGGCGCACAGTTACAGATACGGAGACCAAATATAAATTTCAGGCAGGAAGCAAATATTCTTACGTTTGACGCTTTACTTTCATCCACCAATATGAACCGTCCTCCGGCTTGGCCTCGGCCGTGAAAAAAAAACAACAAAGACAGCAGTTGTTTTTGGTGGAAAAATGGAAGCAGCCAAAAGAAAGAGAGAAACAATTGCAAAGCAAACAACTGAGGATCTCCCGGAGTTTCCTGAGCCTCTAAAATGTGTGGAAATGGAGAGAAAGAGAGAGAATGAGTGATAAGGTAAATGAAAAACGAGGGAGCGAGAGCAGGGGATAAAAAAGAGGAGCTCGGGGAGAGCGAACAGTGCAGGCCGCGAAACAAAATTGAAACTATACATCAAGCCGGGGAGTTTCGGGAAATGAAAGTAATATACGTGATTCACGCGCGGGAGATGGGGTTGCGGGGAGAATGAATGAGAGGGTGTGAAAGGAGAGCAGAGGGAGGGATGCGGGGTATCCGAGGGTGAGGGAGAGCCGACGCGTGGAATAGAAAGGGACAGGCAAGGCGGAGCCGGGTGGGTTCGGTTGGCGAGGGAGAGGGAAGCGGGCAGGGGAGTTAAGTGGGGATTAGCCTTGCACACACAAAGGACCCTATTCTCTACATTTGTCATGAAACATTTCCGCACAGCGCAATTATTTGGTTCAGGAACATTTCGTCAGAATAATGATACAATGGCCTGTCTCTTTAATTAGGATTTCCTTCCAAAATGTCATTGTGAAATATGGTTTATTTACATTTAGTTTGTAATCTCATCTGTTTCGCTTTAACGATGAATTATCTATATACAAATATTTAATCAAATAATACACGCCACTGCTCAAATATAACCATTTAGAATATATAATCTGACCAACGGAAAGCTAGACGATCGAAAAGAAGATACTATTAAACATTAGTATTACAAAAAAAATGATCAGTAATTAAAATTGAATCCGACAGCATTGGTATTGCTGATAACTAGAAGGTATTTTTAATTACCTTATGTAAGTGAAGAGAGAATTTCATCTTTAAATCATACCGATGACAGCAAACAGTCTAATGTGGAAATGCTAAAACGAAAAGTTTAGAGCGCTGTTATAAGTATTATCAGAACTTGATTTTATAATGGCGAGAATCTAATGAATAGTTTGTTGGAGAAATTCTTTGAACACCGAATTAGATCCATCACAGCAAAAATGTATCGAAGGATAAGAAAAGTTAAACAGATCCCATTTATTATCCGTTAAATGATATGTTACATATATACCAGGAAGTAGGCAAAACCACTAAACATTTACCAAAACCATACCTTTGTGATAAATAAAATATTAAAAACATATCACGACTTTAATAAAGAAAAATTATAGCATAAAAAGGCTTTTGCCCCAGAAAACTAATTAGAGCTCTAATTAAAAAAAGAAAAACCGCTAGAAATATGCATCCCTCATATAAAATGTACGCAGAAAAAAGATCAAGTATTCTTCGAATAGGAAAAGCATACACTATCATTCCCGTCTTTAAGAGAGTTAAAAAATGAGATAGAGGTACTTGCAGGCATTTTTTTGTCTTCGATAACTCAGAAAATCAATCAATTTATCAAAAAATAATCATAATTAAGCGATGATAGCTTTCAACTGTAATATTGATTCATAGTAAAGACTATTTGAGTATGAAGAAATTCTATGGTAAAACTTCCCCAAATATTGATATTTTACTACAAAAAATCAAACTATAATTAAATTGATGACTTCCGGTGAAATAAGCTCTTCCATTCCGTCTAAATTCTCAAGTAAGCATTGAAAATCACTTTAAAATTTATGCTAATTCCACAATAAGACCATTTATTTTGATGGCTCGAACATATAGATAGTGAAATAAATATGAAAGAGTAATTCAATATGGTTAATTATACTTCATTTAAGTTACACGTTCAGATTATTCTTTAATATTTCAAACTAAAAAATTGTTATTTACACATAATATAAATATTTTTTACCGTAGATCATTAACCCCGATCACGTGAACGACTCCATACTGAAATTTACCGCACTCTAACGTTCAGTTAAGGAGCATTTTCTGCAGCTCGACACAAATACAACCAAACCTAGTATACCTAGTATAACTCCTCAGAAACCCTAAGTCTTAGCAATTCTTAGATATTATTAAAAAGAAATCCCCTCTTCAGAGACTATCTTGAACTCAGAACCACCGTCGCTCCCGCCCAATACTATCAGTTAGCAGTATAACGACTAACTAGTAATGATTTTGGAGAGGGTAAGACAGTTCCAAGGAAAGAAGAACTTTAAATTTTACCATAAACCTAGGTTCTTTGTCTTAGCCTTCACAAAAAAACGGCCTCTGGGTATTTTTTATTTGGAATCCATAGGAGAAATGGATGAATAAGATGAAGAGTTGAAAGAAGGTCAGCAGATTTAACAAATGTGTGTGGGTATATATATATATATATATATATATATATATATATATATATATATATATATATATATATATATATATATGTATATATATATATATGTGTATATATGTATATATATATATGTGTGTGTATATGTATACATATACATATATATATATAACACTTTTTGAAAGACTCACGGACGTGAATAATAATGTATAACACTTAGCACTAGTGGACACAGACAAAAACACAGAAACACACAAAAAAAGAGACTCACTATTTTTCGAATTTTCGGTGGTCGTTGCCACCTTTATCAAGGAGGAGAGGGACAGAACTCCAGAAGAACAGTTCTGTCCCTCTCCTCCTTGATAAAGGTGGCAACGACCACCGAAAATTCGAAAAATAGTGAGTCTCTTTTTTTGTGTGTTTCTGTGTTTTTGTCTGTGTCCACTAGTGCTAAGTGTTATACATTATACATATATATATATATATATATATATATATATATATATATATAATGTATAACACTTAGCACTAGTGGACACAGACAAAATATATATATATATATATATATATATATATATATATATATATATATAATGTATAACACTTAGCACTAGTGGACACAGACAAAAACACAGAAACACAAAAAAAGAGACTCACTATTTTTCGAATTTTCAATGGTCGTTGCCACCTTTATCAAGGAAGAGAGGGACAGAACTGAAGGGAATACGAGGGCTGGAGCGATGGATGGAAGGGGAAGGTGGGGAGGGAATTCCGAAGGGACGGGTTTGGAGGGGCAGCGTTAGAAGGGTGGGGAAAATGTAGAAGGTGATGGGGGTGGAACGGGGATGAAAATATAATTAGAGCAGGGTAATTAGTGCCTAATATTGATTCCTGGCCAGTTCCAGGACTCCAAAAGCCAGATGAAGGATTGCTCTAGTGTTTTCAGTTTCAGAGGAGGATCAGAGGGTGGGAGGGATGCTATGATGGATACACTATAGCATTTATCAAAGGGAGTGTTGTGTTCGGAGGCGTGTTTGGGGATAGGGAGCATGTCAATTAAGGAAGAGTTTTTGCATGAGGCTCGGTGGTTGTTGATTCTGATATTGAGGGGTGTGGTGGTTTGCCCAATATAATAGGCAGGGCAAAGTTGGCACTTCAGAAGGTACACTACATTGCTAGAAGTGCAAGTAGAGGAGGGAATTGGTGGGAGAGAGTTAAAAAGCGGGTGGGAGAGGGATGGGATTTTGGTTTTGAAAATAGGGCATGTTTTACATCTGGGTTTATTGCATGGCGTTGGAGAGGTTTTAGGACGGGTTGGGGATTTAAGGAGTGGATTTGTTGATTTGAGGAGATCGGATAGGTTGGCGGGGCGTTTGAAAGTAACTGAGGGGCATTTGGGAAAAAGGTTGGCGGTGGCATTATGATTTTTTAGGATAGGGTAGAGGTCTTTCAGGATTGATCGTATAGATTCTAAGCCCGGGAAGTATGTAGTGCAAATTGAGAGAGGGTGGGGTTCTGCGGTGGAGGAAGGTTTGGGAGTGTACGCATGTTTTCGGATTCTTTTGTTCAGGAGGGATTCGGGATAACCTCTTTTGAGGAGGGAACAGTGTAGACTTGAAAGGAAATAATCAAGGGAATCAGGGTCACTACAAATTCTGTGTCCTCTTGTGGATAGGCAGTAAGGAATGGAGCGTTTTGTGTGATATGGGTGGCAACTATTGTAGTGTAAGTATTGCTGTTTGTTTGTGGGTTTAATATGTACAGAGGTGTGAAATGTTTGGTTTCTTAATGAAACATTTACATCCAGGAAGGTGATTTGGGAGGAGGAAACTGTGGAACTGAAGGAAATAG
This sequence comes from Hetaerina americana, assembly GCF_022747635.1. Taxonomy (NCBI): domain Eukaryota; kingdom Metazoa; phylum Arthropoda; class Insecta; order Odonata; family Calopterygidae; genus Hetaerina; species Hetaerina americana. Next base: position 33,686,946 of record NW_027286070.1, read on the forward strand.
AGGACGAAGCATTGAGGTCGGAAATGAAAGCTTTCAGGGAATCGGTACCATGTGGCCAGAGGAGGAAGATATCATCGATGTACCTGAGCCACAATAGAGGCTTAAATTTTATTTGAGGAGGAAAAATATAATCATGGAATTGTGGTTTTTCCGAATCAGTATTTTAACTTCAGTGGAAATCCTAAACGTTTCGCGCAGCAGTTTTACCAGGACCACTATTATAAATATTAATAATTGAAAGTTGATTTAATATTGCCTCCCTCAGTGTTTCCAGCAGTAACTGAAAACCCACATAAATCTCACTTAGAAAATTATATGATGCTTATTTCATAATACATCTCAACCTGATGAAAAATACCTAATCACGTAGGTTTCTTCAATTATTTACTCCCTAATTCTCTACTCTCTCGTACACACAAATGAAGAGCGAAGCTGTAATATAAGATTAAGAATACAAATTTTGGGAGATATGAAAATTATAAGAATTTTTTTAACCAAATGGCTTAAAAAACAACAATGTATTCAACTTTAAAATAGACTTATGATTAACATATTGAACTCTCCTTCAAAATAGATACATAAAGACTATTAAGCTATTTTCTTAACTGAAATCCATTATTGAATACTTGAATTGAAACTAAATTAAACTGTCTCGAAAATTTTACTCGAAGAAACAAATAAAACGTCGAAATACGACTATTCCCAATTAATGGATGACTTAATTCTTGAGTTTAAAAAAATAAAATTGTCCAAGAATTGGAAAATTGCATTCTCAATAGTTCTCATATATACGCAGGGATTATTTAAATACCTGTGCGGTGAAAGCACCTGGAACCCTAGTGATATAAGGAACAATAGGATATTTTTTGGATTGATTGAGACCACATGATAATGCTTGCCATTTGAAGAAATGTAGAAAACCACAATTAGTTGATTGCTTTACTATCAATCACGCATTTCCATCTTTTCGTCACTCTATAAAATCTCCTTCGGATGTACGCAAAACATGACTTTCGGAGCCTCAGCTCCACCTTGCTTAAACGGTCGGTTAGCGCTGATGGATTCGCTACGTGCAATTCGATGTGGAATTCCTGGCATCTTCACGGACGACTGAATAGGTTGTCTATCCTCACCCTTCTCCATCTCTCGCTCTCTTTCTCTCCTCGTGCATGAAGCTCTCAAAGCGGAATCGGGTGACAAGTGACGACTGACATTTTCCCGCTTTACGCCACGCAGGCGGGTCCACTTTTCTCCTCTCTTCTTCTCTCTTCGCCTGGCGTACCGTTCTCAGCGCATAGGAAGCCCGTCTGGCGGTAATGAGTCGGTCGGAAATGGGTTCAAATGAAGGGCTCGGGTCGTTCCTGACCCAGTGAGCGATTTTAAAATCCTGCGGACGTCTCAGCTGTCGCGCTTGATCGCGGAGTAATAAATCCACTGTCTCGATATAATTCCAGTTTACCTCATTACCAATCTCTGGTTGTAACCTAAGCGTCTTCTAGAATGACCGAAGAGCTGCAGATATAACCGGATAACTTCAAATGCCACTAGTTTCATTGATATATTTGCGTAGATCAACTGCAAAATCTTTGATTAAAGTGTTTCTCATATTTTTCCAAATTAAATATGTGATATCTTTTTTAAAAAATCTAGCTAAATATTCCTCTTTTGATTCGTTTTTTCGGCATGCTCACACCACCAAAGTCCCTATTCTCTACTTTATATTTGTTTGACAATAATTAATTTCAATTAGGATTGAGTATCAGATCTTCCTGTGATACCACCACCGGCATTGGGAAAGGAACTGGCCCTGCTACCCTGATGTGTGAATTTCCCACGGTTTTATATGGTAATGGTACAAGATGGCTTTCTTTTTTCGTACATATTTATAATATATAAATAAATATATATATATATATAATATATATAAACACATATGAATAACATTATACGAGGGTATACATGGGTATATGATTACATGCATATACATACGTACATACAGGGTGAAACAGAATGGACTCCCTGATTTGAAACAACACTAAACAAGACAATTGAGAAAAGTTTTTATTTCGGAAATCTACATTCCATTTTTTTTTATTTTTATTAGGTTTTAAAAATGATTTCATCCAGGTGACGACCTTGATGAGCGATGCACACGTTAAGTTGTCACAATGGTTTTCGAAGACTCTTCTGAGTATATTTTGCGTTATTCCAGCGATGGTATCTCGTATTATTGTCTCCAAAAAAGCTTCCAAGGTCCTTGGTCGAACTTTGTAAACCTCAACTTTTAGATATTCCCAAAGAAAAAAATCACATGGGCTCAAATCCGGAGAGCGAGGGGAGCAGAGAACATCCCCTCGTAAGGATATAAGTCGGTCGGGATAATTGTTCTAGCATGATCTGGCGTGAACGTCGGGCGGTATGCGCTGTGGCACTATCCTGTTGAATGCAACAATCTTTTGTGTCATTTTCTCACCATACTCTTCCATTCTGGGGAGTACAAAGTCCTCTAGCATCTCACAATAGCGCACAGAGTTCACAGTAAAAGTTGAACCTCGAAATTCAAAAAAGTTAGGCCCAAAAATGCCTATGGAGGACACAGCGCACCAAACTGTCTCTTCGGGGCTATGAAGAGGTCTTCGGTGAAGTTCACGAGGGTTGTCAGTCGCCCAGTAACGAAAAGTTTGCTTATTTACTGAGCCGGAGACGTGAAAATGCTCTTCATCACTAGACCACAGCTCTGTGCCGCCATCACATTATTATTGTTCTTAAATAACGTTTCTAAGACAAAGCCTTGATGGTCACCATAACACTGCGTAATAATTACTAAAAATAGCATTGTTTCTCCCAACTAACACCACTACTCTCACTCCGCTAATTTACCCGCGCGCTCCACTCTTCTGTGATTTTTTAAAACTAAGGAGTCCATAGTGCTTCACAATGTATGTGTGTGTATATATACATAAATAAATAATATATATATACATGCATATACAAATATACCTACATATATATACATATTAATGTATGTATACATATACTCTCTCAATCTAACAAAACAGCTCTTACTTCCACGTTTCTACAGAGGAGGAAGAGCTTTTATGGAATAATTTGTCGGATTTTTGAGGCAGAAATTTGGCAGCAAAATTCCATCCGATCAGTGTTAGCTTGTATTCCATAAAAATAAAGGCGGCCATGTGTGAGGGCTACAGAAGGCAGGGCAGCTAAAAGTAGTGCAGCTCAAGTGGGTTTCTTGATCATCAATTTGAGGATCGAGAGGAGGGCTAATGATTACTCAGGGGAGCATTAGATTGGGTTCATGAATGGGAGGTGAGCGTTTGATGCTATAGGATTAATGACGCCCCTAATAGAGACGACCATGATATACCATCAGGAAATGTTTGTCTGTTTAATTGATTTCGGAACGAGGTTTGTTTGAGTGGATTGGGTAGAATTAACGAGTGTATTGTAAAAAATAGGAATAGACTGAAGGGATAAGGGACTTATCCGCTACCTGAATGCGTCACAGACTGTTCAGGTGTGAGTGGTGGATAAAGAGTATAGCTGGGTAATTGTAGGAAATTGAGTAAGCCGCGGGCGTTTATTATCACCTATGCACTTCAATGGATATTTGAAGGAAATGGTTGAAGAGGCATAGGAGAGAGTTGAGATATGAGTGGCAATCTGTGGGGAATGCATAAAATCAGTTAGGTTTGCGGATGATAAAGTTTTAGTTCGTCAACGAGGGAAAGAGTTGCAAGCAATACTGAGCGCTTAGGAAAGCCTGCTCAATAGGTATGGGATGAGAATAAATCTTTACGAAATATATGCTTTCCTACTATTGAGAAAGGGATAGGCTAAATTACTCGTATCAACATACTCATGGAATAGAGCAGTTGGAATACTTTACCCATTGAGGAAGTGTTTAGGATCATAATGATCAAAGTAGTAGATACTTAAGGAGAAGAATTGCGTTAGGAATAGAAGCTTTCACAAGGAGGAAATCTCGATTAGGACTTTGATTAAGGATTTTAAGAAAAGGCTCGTTAAAACTTTGATATGGTGCGTGGCTTTTTAATGCGCGAAAACATGATCATTGAAGTAGGAAGTAGGCGTACATTAGATGATTTTTAAGTGTTCCCGTGGAGATGGATATAAAAGTGAAATGAACAGAAATGAAAACTAAGGAAAAATGTCGTTCATGGTATGGGAGCAGAGAGGATTGTTGTGAGTAATTTTAAGGAGGTTGGAGCGACCGATGCAAAGAATTTTGACCGGAATTACGATGTCGAAGACTCTGAGAGAGGTTAAGACTGAGAAAACGAGGAAAGGGTAAGAATAGGATGGCTCTGTAACAGGGAATTAAGGGGAGTAGGAAGTATGCTGAATGGAGGAGGGGCTTAATGTCACGTTTTTTTGGGAGAGGCAAGAGAATTGTTACTGGCCCGTTGTGTAGGCCGTGTCCACCCTAAATCTAAATAATTATAGAATTTAGAGATTAAATATATATTTATAGAGAAAAAGATAGATTTCCAAAAATAGCAATAATAATCACCAGAATTTCTTTCCATTTTTTTGGTGTTTACTGCGTAGGTTGACATTGTTGATAATACTTTTGCTAGCGTTGCTACGAGCGTCTTCTATCTATAGACCTGACCAAAACATGCATCTGATTAACTCCGATAAAAATCTAATGTTTAGGAATAGGGAATAATTGCCGGGATGGGAAAATTAATTCCGCCGGATAAAGTTCTGTGAGAGACAGGGTTACTTCGTAATGTGTACACACAAATACAAAATAAACAGAAGTCGACCAAACAGAAATGGAAGTATATGCGAAATCCGCGTAATACCGGAGATATAGAGAGTTAATAAATGAACTATATTATGTTTATGGACAGATATAGGAATGGCGATATCTATTGGCACCGTTTCTCAAGAGCGGATGAGGATTGAGTTCAGTATTCGGTACTAATAAATTATCACATTATATTGAAAAGGATTAAGCAGGGACGACCAATGAAAAAATTAAAACACTATGCTTTAACTGGAATACATTTTATGAATTGCCAAAGAGCAGTGGATATATTTATGAATATTAATTAGGAAACGACTTATTAGGAGAAAGATGGGAAAATATCAAAAAAGGGATATCAAAAGTCGTGAACGACATTTTACGACATTAAACAGGAAAAGTACAGGGAAACAACCGAATACAAGTGAAGTGATTAGAAAAAAATGAAGTTAAGGAATACTAATAAATAATTAGAAAAAAGTAAGTACAAGGAGATATATGATAGCAAGATATATGACGAGGGAAACTAATATGGTGAAGATCAGAATACTAGGACGTAGAAATTTTAAAAAGGATATGCAAAATGTGTGCGCTCTAGAGAGAAATGAAACACTCGTATCTAAAGAATTAAGAAGGGAAAATCCGTGAAAAATAGTGAAAATACGTCAAGGATTTTTTCAAACCAAGAAAGATTCAAAAGTGATGAAAACATTTCGAGTAGCAATGATTCGTACGTTCGTGAGGGTATTCGTGGAATAGGTATTCGATGAAAACAATGCAAACTAAACAGATGTTATTAGGTCTTTGAGAATGAGAAAGGACAAGTTAAACGTGAACTCAGCAAAGAATAAACTAGAACAGGGTGATCAATATTCCTATCTTGAAAGTATTTCGGACATAGAAGGTCGATTTAGTATGAAACTAGTATTAGTATTAAGTCTATATGAAATTAAATTGCGTTCTGGTGAGAGACTTTCACAAGGAGGAGTGTTTCATGACAGGTATGGTTAAGGATATTAAGGAAATACTAGTGAATACTTCCAAATGGGACATGTATTTCTACGGCTGGGAATATTTTGGTGTCGTTGAAGGAAGATGATAGACGGATATTGGAGACCTTTGAGAAAGAGAAAGGTAAAATTGACGCAAAGGAAATAAAAGTGGTGCTAGATATGGTGGGGAAGGAGAAGGTAGTTTAGAGAAATGCATAGACAGCAGAATAGATGGATGCATACCATTTTGATTGGGGATGCAGTTCCGAATAATGAAACCGAGGGGAAGAGGTTAATCTAGAAAGGCAGAGGTAGGGAAACTACAGACCTGTTGGATGTGATGAAGAAATGTTGAGTGCATCCTGAATTGTAGAAAAGTTTATCGTGGTGTGGGATGCCAGGTTTTGTTTTGTTAATAAAGGTGTTTTCAGTTTATACCTATCCAACATAAATTGTCACCTAGTTATCGGATTCTTTTTTCTTTGAAAAAGAACTACGTTGTTTGAATTTTTATTGATTAAAGCGAAGGCAGTTAAAGTAGATGATGTTGCTAAATTTGGTTCGATGCTAAATTACCCACTTAAAACGGCGATTTATTAACCTAAATGAGTCGTGCGGAAATGACTTTAATATTACTATCGATCCGTACAATTTTGTACGAATTAAAATATTTTGCATTATTATTAAGAAGTTAATTTCACCAATTTTCCACTTCATTCTAAATTCGTAGGATCTTGTCCTATGGAATTACCGCAGTAGTATTTATAGGGGAGGCGACCGACGGCTAAGGTCATTTGCGCCATTAAGGATGCATGGTAATGGAGGAAGGGTGGTAAGAAACACGGCTTCGATATTAGCCGCAACGAAAGGCACCAAGGGGTCCGCATTTCAACGTCCCGTCCGACGGATGGCTGAAACCACTGATAAATATCAGCCGTCTCCAGGATTCGAACCCGAACCCTACGTTAACCACCGCACCATCCCGATACCCTCTAATGAAATTCCTTACAAATTTTCCTTAGCAGTTTCACATACCACAAAGAAAATATTTATAAATATACACGTAGATCACCGACTTAACTGGAAACGTTCAAGTCAATTCCATCTTGTAGGACATTTTCATTCTGTTTCGGAATGGTCGCTCCTTAATTCCATTAAGTGTTCTTTTTTAAGATTATTTGTTTACGTAATTTAACGCATTTATCATTTTTTCATCCGATGGAAACCAGACAAGAGGACACGATTGTTGTTATATTTATCTAATTTTAGCTATTTAAATTCCCCTTAAAAAATTTCTTGCACGTGACTACAGTCTGCAATGCTGCATAGCGTTTACTTAGTATAATGAATTGCATTTCGATTGTAAGGAACATTAAAGTATTTCTTTCATAACGCATTAAAATTTGAGAGATTTTATTAGTTATGTTGGTTTCATAATGGGTGATTGTAACATACTTATTCTTTGATGTTCTTCAGCGTGACATTAATTTATTTATTATTTCATTCCCTACCGCCTTTGAAATATTTATAACTTTGAAAAAAGGTTAGACCACTTGAAAAATATCAATTTTTCAAAAGCCCAAAATATAAAGTGTTAACTTTTAATGTTGAGGCATATCTTACTAGCTTACGTAGTTAAATTACTGTTGAAGAGTGGTAATAGAGACTAACGAAAAAAATATCTGTGAAACGACAAGGACAAACGAATACGTTTCATTTATGGTGACGACAGAGAGTATTTCTAAAAATATACGGAATCAGAGGCATATGAATGAATAAAAATATTTGTATGTGGAGGGGTCTGAGTATATAATACAAACATCTAGGAAATGATTCTTTAAAGATCATGATAGTTGATAGCATAAATAGTTGGGAAAAGTAATAGTTTTGGACATCTGTGACGAAATCGATCTATCAGAAGTGTTTTAGGAAGTCAAGATAGATAATGCTCCAGGGATCATCAAAATATCAAAACAGGTAATTAGGTTTACTATAAAATGTATGAATTATCATTTCAATAAATTGAAAATTTGAGTCTCATAGCCTAAAATAATATTTTGTAAAGACTTCACCGTTGCTTCATTGAAGACGAAGAAAGCTATTATTGTATACCGGAGAATAATCTAGGGTTGTATGAAGTAAAGCAAAGTATGAGGTATTGTTACATACGCGGAAAGTATCAAGAGAGTAGAAATCTTAGAGATGTTCTGCTAGACCATGATTACGAACTATTTGGGTCCATCCCTCGTTTTAAAGAGGCTCCCTCGAGCTAAAGAAGCTCGGATGAATGAACGACTATCCAGGTCTCGATGAGAATGAAAGCATTATTATTTTTTATGTTGAGGGAGCATCAAAAAGATGCCAAGTGTCTTAATTCTGAGTTTTTTGACGGGGGAAGGAGATGATGGCCTTTTTGAAAAGAAAGAGGAAAGACAAAAATCTTACTGTTTTGTGGAATAGCGTTTGAATGTGCGGTTTGGGAGCTTGAGACACTGTTGCTTTTTTAGGTACTTCCGCCCTCCGGAGAGCTGAGCAGTGTTCCCTCGAGGCGAAGGAAGTAACTGCCGCAGGCTACTAGCGATTGGACTTTCCCGAAAGGCTGCAGATGAAGAAAACGTGATTCATCCGCCCTTTCAAAAGATCCTCGGTACGCATTTAAGGCTTACGGGAATATGGGAATTGTATTCGAAAAGGACCCGGTAAGTAATCTTTGGGACTGAGAAGAATTGTTTCTTAATATCATGAAGGAGATCGAGGGGAAGAATTGTTTCTTAATATCATGAAGGAGATACGAGGGTCATCCGGAAAGTAGTACCCGTTCGTGAAATAAAGACACAAAAGTAAATATTAACAAACATAAAAAATTTTATTTGAAAGAGGATACTTTAAACTACTTCTCAACATAATCTCCAAGCAAATTAAGGCATTTGTCATAACGTGTGACAAGTTTCTGTATTCCTGCTGCATAGTCCTTCGCCGCCAGCTCATTGAGATACAGGGTCACTCCTTCTTTAAGTTCTTCATCGCTGCCAAATCTTTTTCCTGCCAAAAAGTCTTTAAGCTTTGTAAAGAGATGAAAATCTGAAGGGGCCAAGTCCGGGCTATACGGTGGATGGTCGAAAGTTTCCCATTTGAATTGCTGCAAAAGTTTTTGTGTTATCCCAGCTGCATGAGGCCTGGCATTGTCATGAACGAGAATGACACCAGTAGACAATAGACCTCGCCGCCGATTTTGTATTGCCCGCCGTAATTTCTTTAATGTTTCACAATACGCATTGGCATTAATAGTGTCTCCACGGGCCATAAAATCAATAAGCAATACACCTCGTCGATCCCAGAAAATGGTTGCCATGAGTTTCCTGGTGGACAGAACTGTCTTGAATTTTTTTGGTTTGTTTGGTGAATGAGCATGATGCCACTCCATTGACTGTCGTTTACTCTCAGGTGATGCATAACAAACCCATGTTTCGTCACCAGTAATTATGCGAGTCAAGAAAGAGTCTCCTTCATCAGAATAACGTCCCAAAAACGTCAGTGCTGCAGCCATACGCTTGGTTTTGTGCTCATCTGTAAGCTTGCGAGGGACCCATCTTGCACAAATTTTTGCATAATGCAGATGGTGTTTAACAATTTCATGAACAATTGTTCGAGAAACATTGGGAAAATGCTCACAGATGTCATCAATTGTGACGCGCCGATCGTTCCTCACGAATTCGTCAACTGAGCTCACCAGTTGGTCTGTAATGACAGACGGTCTCCCCGAACGCTCATCGTCGTGTGTGTTCCCCCTCCCCATGTTGAAGTTGCGACACCACCGCCGAACAGACGACTCGTCCATTACATTGTCTCCATACACCTCCTTTAATTGGCGATGAATATCACATGGGCGAACGTTTCTTGCATTGAGGAATTTAATCACTGCCCTCACTTCACAACTGGCGGCGTTCTCAATTTTTTTAAACATTGTAAACAATCACAGAAACAACACAGGCAATGCTAGCGTCACGCAACTTGGCTCAGAGAAGGCAGACAAGCCACTGAAGCTATCTGACCTCGTCCAGCGGCTACTCGCGTCGTCAGCACTTCATGCGGCACGAACGGGTACTATTTTCCGGATGACCCTCGTATATCCGAGAAAGTGCTAATCAGGACAAAGGGTTTATCATAAACAATGAAAGCTCTTACACCTTGAGCTATCGAAGAAACGTAATATTCACCGAGATCCGTGGGTCTAATATGTCGCCAAGTGCCCCGTTTCTTTGGCCGAGAGATGGCGTCAGTATACATACATATACATATATACATATATATATATACACACATACACATATATATACACACACACACATATATATACACACACACACACACACATATATATATATATATATATATATATATATATATATATATACAAAAATACATAAATATATGTATACACATACGAATATATGTGTATATATGTAATAACCAATGATAACTAAATAAAAACAAAACATTGTGCGTGAAAAATTGGCCATAAAAATAAACAAAGGGAATTTCAGTACATAACATATTCAGCCAATATCAATAGAATAACATTTTAGCACAGCTTATTCTGTGAAGTGCATATGGCAAGTGATTAAAATTGTATTTTTCCTTCCACACAATTTCAACTCTCGAAGGCTCCATAATCATTAACAGTTTTTTCAGGCTCTTCCAAGAGCGGGAAAACATATTTCATAACTTCCATTCGAAGGTGGGTCTCACATTCACATGTCTACAGGTATACTAGGAAGGTAACAGGTATATTCAGTTTTATGCTCGTGAGACAATTTATTCTATTGGAGCAATGGAAGATCATGGATTGGCTACTAGCCTGAACTGAAAGTCTTAGATATTAGATATAAAATAATACTTCTACATTACAAAATACCGCATCATTATTCTTCGGATTCTCCGACGCTAATAGCTCTAGCTTGATGGACGTAAAAGTCTATTGATCAAAGGATAGAAGAATTAGACATACACGTATCTTGGTATAATGGCCTCTTAATATACTGCGTATCATTGATATCCTCGGAAGGTTAAAATAAGAGGCAGGTAGCCACTAGGTGAACAGTCAAACGGTGCGTTCTAAGCTAATACTTCTATTTTTAAAAAGTAATTAATTGAAAAGATTTGCACAAATACTTCTCATTCTTCAAATTACTATCCTTTGTCCTCTACTAATTTTTTCCAGCGGCTCTGCCACGACCGGTATGCGCCCTTGTAGGCGTTTTGGGGAACCTCTCGCAAGGTCTTCGTCACGGCTGATTGGATCTCTTCTATGGACAAAAACGGGCTCCTTTCAGGGCTACCTTAATCCGAGGGAACAAAAAGTAGTCTTCTGGGGCGACGTCAGGACTATACAGGGTGTGGGGCAGCATTGGCACCGGGTATTTGGGCAGGAACTCGCGGACTCGTAGCCCGTTGTTGCCAGGAGCGTTGTCTTGATTGAGTTGCGAGCTGTTGAGTTTTCTCGTCCTGATGACCCTTTTTCGGAGTCTTTCCAGAATATTCACGTAGCAGGCAGCGTTAACTGTCTGTCCTTGAGGAACAAACTTACTAAACCGAACTTCGGGTTGATTACTGTGTTTTGTTTATGTATGGTTTCTGGTGCATATATATATATATATATATATATATATATATATATTATTTATTTATTTATATATACATACAAGGGTGGTCTGAAAAGTTGCCGACCTCAGAAAATTTCAGAAAAAATGCCTAGTGTCTTTGTTAGGTCGGAAACTTTTCAGACTACCCTCGTAGATGTGTACGTAGAGATTAATAAGCTTCCTTAACAACCAATTATAATACATATTCAATTAAAAATTTGTTCACACCAATATATCGTCTAGAATATCCACAATATTAAACGAGACTGAATAAATGTATGTCAATAATTATCATTCAGATAATAGCAGTTATTACTCCACCTGAAATGTTTTCCACAAACCATGCATAGTAGCGATCGTGGCTTCAATGAAAAATTTAAAACCCACGAAATTCGACCTCGAGAAAGTCCAATTTCATCATATTAATCGAAATGCATATTATATAACAACGTTTATAATGAAGAATTAGCTGTAAAAACACAAATATCAGGTTTTTATATTTAAATTAAACCAGTAGTTATATAATTATATAAAATTGCAATCAAAAATGAAGTCTTAATAACTTATATCTATTAAGTGGTGGCAATAAAACATTGAATTGATAAGCAAAATAAAAATTCCGCCAGAAAAATGTTTGGAAGTCTTTGGCCCAAATACATCTCCCATAATGAAGATGAGAATACATGCATTCATTTTTCAGATCAATAATAAATGAAAAAAAACAACAGCTTTTAGTGAATGCTTAACAAGTAGCCAAAAGTACAAAGTGGATAATTTAATTTCATTGAAAAGAAAAGTTTTCTCCTTATGAGAAAATTTCGAACTGTTAGTTTGGTGCAAAACAAAGTTCAATTGCTGCTCTTTTATTGTAAAAGTAATAAATTAAATGAAAACAATTTTAGACTTCCAAGAAGTTTATATGATTTTATTGCCAAATATTTATTCCGATAAACTAAGCAATTCGACGTTCTCATAAAAAAGCAAGGCGAAAAAAACTGCCCCGCCTCTTTAGAGTATTAATTTAACTTCTCCTCGCACCTCCTATGGCATACCTACTAATTCGGGTCGATATGGTCCCTCCGTTTCATCTATCATGCTCATTATCTCTCCTCCACATCCCTTCCTCCAATTAGTTAACCAAGCCTCGGTTTGAGATAAGAGCGAAAGCACGGAGAAGCCAACCTGTCACATTCGGTGACTGAGGAGGGTCCGGACTATAGTTAGGACGGCAAGTGGGTTGATGGGGTTACGTGGATTCGAGCAAACGCTCATGACGTCTGCTCCACACCTCACTCTCTCACTTTCTCTATCTCTCTTAGGAAAAGCGGGTGTAAGAGACCCTTCTCCCCTTATTTTAGCTGTGGGAGCCATTGACGCCGTTAGAAGTCCCAGCTTTTCCCTCTCAGATAAAGACGTGGGCGTAGAATCGTGCCCACGCCTTCAACCGGGGGGGAAAAACTGGACGAAAAGTTGCTATAAGTGTAAAAGAGAGAGAAAATCTTTATATTTCATCCCCTTTCTTTCGTTCTCTGCTCTCTCTCTTACATTTCATATTTATTTTGATAGAAAGGCTACTATACCTTCTTCACTGAATTTCTCACTTGGCCAACTATCCTAATTTAGCGATGGAAAAGTGGTTGAAACCGCATTCTTCCGAAAATCATTCCTTCCAACACTTCCATTCATCTTTTGCTCTAAATATTATTTATTTAATAATATTAAAAATAAAGAATACAGACTCCTTCCTCTTCAAGTTCAAGCTCTCACTATGGCTATCATTTCTTTCTACCCTATTATTTCTACGAAAGAATTATGGAAGTATAGACCATTAACTACATTATAAATGCAGAGTTATTTAATCTTAAAGTATAAGGAACGTAATCAAAAAAATTGATATGACCACAAACTACTATGGACCATTTTTGCCTAAACGCTCCCACATTCAAATTGTTACTGGGTCACGTTTATATCCCTTAATATATAACCTTGATTAATGTGTAATATTAAATTCTTGTTTGCATCCCTTGAATAAAAGTCAAGAACTTAAACATTGGCCAACCCAAGTCTGTTTCTTTCATAATTTATCAATCAAACCTCCAAACGCATAGTATAACGCAATTCAGTAAAACTACAATTCATTTCCTTTGACTACTCCTCCTTTTTTTCTATTCAAAGTTAGCCGTCCCCTAGGTTTATTGTCTGCCCTTAGGCTATTGACTGATGTTCTCTCCTCCTGCTTTTTAGTCATTATTTTTCAGTCTCTCAAGAGGAAGTGATGACCCAATAATTTTAAAATATAAAATTTTGCATTTTGGGATGTTCAAAAATTATAAAAACTTTATCAAATCAGTTTTTACCTCATACCTTCATTATCGTTTTTGTAAAATAGGAAATATATGGTAGAAACACATACAAAAATCGACCTTATGACTGGACATCGAGATTATTGCCCCGCGAATCACCAAAAAAGTATGTGGTTCAAGGGGGTGCAAGCACTGGGTGGGTAGGGTGACGGATAAGGGAGGGTAAGGGAGATGAAGGGGAAAGGGAAGTAATATTCTTTAAGAAACTATATAATAACTGGCAAACCATAATTAAACATTATGACTTATCTGGACATTATTATTAGCCCAGAAAAAATATGAAGAATGTCAAGATTCTGAAAAATTAAGTTTTAGTTAGTTCAAAAGAAAAGATAGTGCCTATTGTTGTTAGCAGCTTTGGAAAGTAATTAAACTATTTTAATTCCAAGAAAAGCTTAGAAATACATATTTTAGCTGGCAGAAAATCCAATAAACAGCTTTTAGAAATCTTGTTACAAGGGTAATTTTAAACATGGAATATATTGATGCATACAACGTTGGGCGTTGAATATGGATAGATTAAAATACTTAACCCCCTTGCAAAATATTAAGGCAATATATTATTTCGTAAATGAGAAACTTGATCAACATGCTAACAGAAGGCACATGGGTAGTCCCGTGTTTAGGGTAAGGGGCACATTGCACAGTTTACAGATGTAGACCTTTAGATAAGGTGGTGTATAACATATTATAAGTCGTTAAATCAGGTCTGGGCAAATAATACCCTAGGGAATCACTATATCATTCATGCACTAAAAGAAATTTCTAGAATTTCGTAACATATAGATGGGATGTTGCTTATAATTCGGATATTGCAGAAAATTCAACGAATCCGTGGTTAGCGGTATGTGTACCCATTGAAGAAACATTCATAGCAAAAACAATTGGAATATGTACCTTGGAATACGCTTAAATTATGATGTTTCCATTGAATAAACGGTTTAGTTTTATAACACCTCTAGTAAGTGAATATCTTTAAAATTTTAAATTTTATTTCATTATAGTCCCTACCGACTAGTTATTTTGTAATAAATCAAAATAAAAATCCTTCAAGTTCCACGCATCAGATACTCCTCAAAGTTTTAAAAATAGAGGGAAAACAGAAGGAGAACTTTTCTGCGGCCAAAATAAACCAAATGTTTGGGAGTGGAAGGGAGGAAAATTGACCACTTTGAAGCCCGATTGGGGAAGTCATAAAACGAAGCACTTGCGAAGGGGCGTATTTTTATCGAGTAAACTTTCTCATTGTACATGAAACGAGAACAGTGTGGAAAACTGCCTTTCAACACCAGGCACCATCTTTATTGTATCAGGGCCCTTTATTTCAGCACATCGTATTTCGTTTGGAGGAGAGAGATGTGGACACAAAAAGAAAGTTAAAAGTTAACGTAAGAAAGGGGTCGTGTACCCAAAGCACTAAACTTTTACCGATGTTTCAAAGGGGGAGGGGAAAAGATATGAAAAAAACGGTAAACACAATCATGGTCCAATACTCTTCAATAATTCTTCGCAATAGGTTTAGCCTCTAAGTTTTTCCATACAACGACCACATACAAGGTTTCGTACATATTAGGACGTTATTTTCAAATAGTGTATAAAACGTGGCCTTGAGGAATAGGTACGAAGAAGCGAGTGTGAATACTTAAGGTCTTGTAATGGATTCAATGCAGAGAAAGTACGTATTAAACTAATCCGTAGATAAAACAAGCAAGTATATAATTAAGATATATACTAACCAAATATGTATACGTATCCCAGAGATTATTCAAGAGTAAGAAAGTAATTCAAACAAAGTACGAGGGTCATCCGGAAAGTAGTACCCGTTCGTGAAATAAAGACACAAAAGTAAATATTAACAAACATAAAAAATTTTATTTGAAAGAGGATACTTTAAACTACTTCTCAACATAATCTCCAAGCAAATTAAGGCATTTGTCATAACGTGTGACAAGTTTCTGTATTCCTGCTGCATAGTCCTTCGCCGCCAGCTCATTGAGATACGCGAGGGACCCATCTTGCACAAATTTTTGCATAATGCAGATGGTGTTTAACAATTTCATGAACAATTGTTCGAGAAACATTGGGAAAATGCTCACAGATGTCATCAATTGTGACGCGCCGATCGTTCCTCACGAATTCGTCAACTGAGCTCACCAGTTGGTCTGTAATGACAGACGGTCTCCCCGAACGCTCATCGTCGTGTGTGTTCCCCCTCCCCATGTTGAAGTTGCGACACCACCGCCGAACAGACGACTCGTCCATTACATTGTCTCCATACACCTCCTTTAATTGGCGATGAATATCACATGGGCGAACGTTTCTTGCATTGAGGAATTTAATCACTGCCCTCACTTCACAACTGGCGGCGTTCTCAATTTTTTTTAAACATTGTAAACAATCACAGAAACAACACAGGCAATGCTAGCGTCACGCAACTTGGCTCAGAGAAGGCAGACAAGCCACTGAAGCTATCTGACCTCGTCCAGCGGCTACTCGCGTCGTCAGCACTTCATGCGGCACGAACGGGTACTACTTTCCGGATGACCCTCGTATGAAACATACAGTACATGGTAATATCTTATTCTCATCAGCATCCCTGGGTGCATACTTTGAATGCATCTTCTGTCAATGACATTAATTTGATATTTGATGAAATTTCACATCTAATTACCTATCTAAACAATTACAGCCACTAAAAAACAGGCAATTTATTAAAAATATTAAACCAACAATATAATTTTTATCATTCCTTTTATTGAAAATAAATAATAAATCATTTACGTTTGGCTGAGGACCTTTGAAAAAACGTTTTACTATATATTTAACTTTGAATAAAATTTTGAGTACCTTTGATTAGTAGCCTGAATATAAAATCTCCTATTAATAACTCGTAGCGTAGAAGGATAGAATTATTATCCCCCATTTTTCTTCCTTTTTCAATCCTTAAACAATTTGGTCGTGGGCAAGAATCCTACTCTCAATGGATCAATATTAAATGTTCACTATGAATAATGAACAACTAAATTTCATTGAGAAATATTTTATTGTATTACTGAACGTATATTTTTTTTAATTCTCAAGCCAATCAAACCAGTTTTTTCTCGAAATCCGGTTATAGTGGATACCGATACTCAGCTTGCTTAAAACTTAATTCTATAGCGTTTTTAAATAAGAGCAAAAGAATTTGCAGTTGTCCCATGCAAACCTATAGCTTTGTGTGGATATCTGGATAGTTGTATCAAGCAAAAATTCGCAAATTTACTTGTGTAATAACCATCAAATTCAAAATATGGGTTGATCCATGAGATCTTAAAATACACCATTTATGACCTGTCTATAAGTTTAACACGCCAAAACAATTTGTAAAAGGTATCTATTTCTGGAATCGTTCAAATAACATCTCTAAACATGTACCTGTAACTTTAAAATATACCATAAGAACATATGCATTCAATTTTAATAAATTAAGAAGCTAAGCTGAATTTTCCTTCTATTCATTCATGAGACAAATTCGGAAGACGTAACTCGTTGTCAAAAGTTAGAAATCCGATATGAGATTTATCTTAGCCGTGCTCTTTCTCCTTTCAACTTTTGTTGGGATATTTTCTTCGAAGTGTCACCTAGACACTGAAGTTTTTCGTCCGACAATGCGCTTTATCTTTCCCCACGCCCGTGCCTATCATCCTATCCGTCTCCAGGTAATTGTCGTACATTTAAAAAAAAAACACGCTCCCCCTTTCTCCTGTCTCCCATTCTATTTTCCAATTTTCATGCGTCATCTGTAAAAGCCTTCCGTGTCACATTTACCTGGGGCTAAAAATGTATCCTTTATAGCTGAAACAAAACTGAAAGTCGTAAAAGTTTTCACAGCGGTTCACCATCAAATTTCACCGTGGTACTTAGTGAAACGGAGAAAACTTCAAATCTGAAGCGAGTGACCAGACTCAATTCACCTTTCCTCGTAATAAAAATAGACTGCAAACATGACATGACATAAAAAAAGAAACTGGAATTCTTAAAGAGATGAATATATATCTATATAATATATTGATATCAACCACCTTTTGTCGTGCTAGCAGAAGATCCGATAATATTAATAAAAAGAGAACTGTAGAAAAAACTGCCACTGTGACAAAACTTATCACTACTTGATTTCTATAAGATATAATATTATCGATTTCGATTTTACAATTGCTGTAAGTTCGTTCATTTTTCATAAAAACAGGTGATGTTAAATTTAGGTTTTATCAATTATAAACATGGGCCTCGACGTAAAATTAATGCATTGCGGAGTAAAGGAACATAGGTAGAAATAAAAATAGAATACTATGCGATTCACTGTAGCCATGTAGGAAATTGTATTTTTTTTCGGACAATGAAATTGGCTGAAAAAATTTGAACAGCTGATTAGCCCTTGGGCAGGGAAGCTTTCCTACACAAATTCACTCAAACCTATTTGGTCTGACTTCATTTGATTACTTTTGTCGAGAATTGATCATGAGCAACCGATTAAATGGGGAAATTGTTCCGCCGCAAGATTAATGGGAAATGTGTAACCGTGACGGTTTCCCCTTAATGGATACAATTGTGAGCGGGTTGCAAAAATGGATCTGTTTGCAATTATAACTACCCATTTGAGGGCAAAGGAAAGTTTACATAAAACGTTAAAAAACTTGAAGGGGAAAAGAAACGAGTAGTGTGAAATTACATGCAAAATGTAAAATCTTTGAAAAATTAAAGGAAAGAAAATGATCCTCAGAGTCTAAAGATTGCCACAAATTGACTACAAGAGAATCACAATGAGATGAATGAAGTTAGATATGCCAGGCATATTATTTAGAAATAATACCCTATAAAAGCTCGAAATTCAATTCTTCCATAAACTTCTATCGTTTTTCATGATAAAGAAAATGGCAATGGAAAGAAGGTTTATTTTAAAATATTCCGTGTTCAGAGTTTCAATTAAGAAAATATAATATCCTACCATGCAAAATATCTCTACAATGCACTCATATAGTTGTTTTCATTTAAATCAATATCATTCTTTGCAAACAAAAGTCTTTTACCGTTTTTATTTCAAATTTATAGACACAATAATATTTTTTAGAATACTGTAGGGGAGCACTTTTACCCTCTATTGCATAATAAACAAGAATTTGTTGTAGTTAATGAACGATGACGTCGTTATTCCCTTCAGCCGGTATGTTACTATTCAGGTGACGGTCAAATTAAACACAATGTAAATCAATAGGCCTCTAATTTTAACAATTTTAATTTGAAAAGTCTGAGCCAAATGATGAAATAGAGGGTCATAGTATTTCTAAAGTTAGCATTTCCAGAGTATTATCCCGGGAGTAATTGTATAGATGTTTTGCATTTCACTTTTGTCCTATTATTTGAGGCTTGATAAAAATTAATGCTAAAAGAGAACATGAAAATGTTTATAAATTTATTGAGGAACGTGTTAATTAATATTTTTCTGATGACCAAATTTAACGCACTTTTAAGTCAATAAAAACTTTAATTCGAGAATGTCAAGGGATATAAAATAATTTTTCTGATTCAGTGAGGTTTCCGGACCATTTCTGCCATTTTGTAAATATCCAATGGATTTGGATTCGGAGTACGAATTTCATACGTCTGATCAAGATATAAATTTATAAACAACTATTTAATTTGAAGGAGTGTTAGTAATATGACCCTAAATATTAGAAACAGCAACTTACTAGGTACTTCTTAGCTGTATTTTATTAATGCTTACACAATCTTTTCCACCATAGCCCTAACACTACTGCATTTAATACAGAAGTTCAAAGTAATTTGTTTTTCAACAACTAATCTACTATAAAATTACCTTAAAACAAGTCTCTTACAAATAATATTCTAAATACTAAATTTTCTGAATTTTTGGCCTTAATATACTAAATAGTGAATTCTATGGTCTCGGGCTCAACTTTGTGGAGGTTCATGTTCGTTTAAATGAATATACTTTGTAGCTTCCACACAATTTTTATTCGTACTACCGGTTTCAACGCAACGGCGTCATCATCAGGTACCTGGTACCTGATGATGACGCCGTTGCGTTGAAACCGGTAGTACGAATAAAAATTGTGTGGAAGCTACAAAGTATATTCATTTAAACGATACTAAATAGTTATGATAAATAATAACTATTGATGCAAAGTAAAAGAAATTATTTTAATGGCAAATTGACTTTCGTACGTCAAAGCTTTCTCTTGCTTATTGGTCTACGATACTTACCTCACTGAAGTTAAAGTTTCGGATAAACTAAACACTAATTTTATCATTTTTAAATTCTATATAAACTGAACTATAATGATTATCTCAAATAAAAAATAACATACTTTAAAAAAGACCATATTTGCATTATTTTAAGAGGAAGAACCCATGATCATATTTATTATTTCTTTCATTTTTTAGATTTAATATCCTCTAAAATTCACTAACCGTGATATTTCAAGTAAATCTAGGCATATTGACTACATTTCCATTTTAATTAATTTTTTTTATTTTCACTCAAATACCATGAATTTATTAACCACTCTTTAGTAAAATTATAATTCTTTTACTTTAAGGGCAATTTATGGTGGTGGGAAGGAAACCTAGCCCGAAGAGTGCGTAAATAGTATTGAATCAAGCATTGAATAATTGTTTGCAGAGGCATGTGGTGAATATGGATCACGTGGGTGATTCTACCGGTTGAGAAACAAGCAAACCCGAACATTCTAGTGGCAATCCGGGAACACATGTCGGTAAATAGTCAGTAATAGATTGTGAGGTCAATTAGAAGAAAAATTGGGAATGAAGCGGAAACGTAACACTGGTTGGTGATGGGGGAAATCACACAGCGATAGTATAGGAAGAGCAATAGGAGGTATAAATATACGGTTTGATTTAGGAATCGACAGTGATTCCTGAGAAAAACTGCAAATTCTGCGAAGAATGTGTGTGATTAGCCCTCAAATCTGGTTCAAATCTAACCAGAGTCTGAATTTTACTATGAAATATGCAGGGAGAACAATATGGACATTTTATATTTAGACACAAAACGGGTGGTAATTTCATCAAACCAAAGAGTCTCCAAAATGGAAGATGCATATTATGAATATAATGCTATTGCTACGTAATTTAAATTTACATTCAAAAGGATTACGAACGATAGAAAGTTGAAATCTGAATGTTATACCGAATATAAGCAGTGGAAAAGGAGGCCATGGTAAGGGTCTAAGAGAATTTGGAAAACCATAGATCCCGGGAGATGATTAGGCGGCTGGATGAGAAAAAAATTATGGAAAAGAGGAGAAGAATGTACAGAAAGCAAAATATTAAACCTAGGTTATCCAAATTTAAACCATTTGAGAGTCAGAAACTGCGTTGGACGACCAACTACTACCTTTGACACTCATTGACTAATTTTAGTCCATGCATGCATGGTAACTACACTATAAACATGGCATTATTTTGCCCATCTTCAGATTCAATGTTCAATCAATGTTGATGGGGGTATTAAAATCCTCTCAGATTCGAAGAATTTGAAGACAATTATCAAAGCAAATCCATCAAATTGGGATGTATTTTCTAAACATAAGACTCCCCGTTTCTTTCAAGCTCCAAACCTCCTTACTTTATGCACAAAATTAATTAAACAAAGAAAGATATTTTTTCATGCCATAGCGTAGTCTCGGCTTTACAGAGATATAAATCCAACTGAGCTACAAATAAAGATGAAATAATACTTGTTGGTACGTTCTATTTAACCATTTGCCCCTCCTGTGTTCGTGCATATTTTATGCTTTTTAAATTGCCATTCAAAAATAGATGGTGTATATAATTACATTCGTCACCCTGCGTTTTCCCATCTGACTTCCAAAAGTGTTTTTCTACATCCCAGGTCTTTAAGTTTGACATGAAAGGTCCATCGGTATTTTGTAATTTGGCGTGTAAAAAAACAGAGCCGAGATTACGCATTAAGAGCCTAAGTCCATGTTCTAGCTAAGCATTCGTATAATTTGGCAAAGTTTTGATTTAAGAAAACCAGGCCAAAAGGGGGAGATCATTAAGTTTACTTATGCTACTGTAAATCCATTTTTAATATTCGCTTTAGTTTATGATGAAAGCAATTATTTCAGATTGATATGCATAGATATTAAAATGAAGGTATTCTTTTAAAGGGGCAGTTTGATGAGCCTACTTTCACTGGTCACGAAGCTACAGAGTATTTTTCAGCATCCTTTAGAGCTTCCCATCAGATCAACCTCATCACCCAGGTCTCCATTACCTGCTAACCCCCGGTGGCGTCAGCACCAATCCGCGTCACTCTTCCGCATCTTTGTCCTCCCTTCCTTCTTCCCATTACACTCTGCATGGAGATCGCTAAACCATCGCCACTGCGGACGCACGCGCTACTCCACTTCGGACAAATCTTGTAATGGAGTCTCGTTTTTGGAGAGGTGGTAATTCAATTTGCCTGAGGTAATCGGCGGGTGATAAAAAATGAGCGGGCATTAGGAGGGAAAAAAGAGGAATTAAATTACGCTTCTCGCCATTTTCAAGATGTCTATGTTACAAGGTATGAAGGATGGGACTAACTTCTGGAACTGAGGTTAATGTGGGGACAGACGAGAAAAACCTTAAACAAGATTATGGAGTTCCTAAATTTAAGAAATTCGGATCAAAGAGCTGGGATCGTTTATAGATATTGGATGGTTAGGGAGGAAATATTCAAAAATTTCAGGGATAAGTAACCTCTTCCGTGCGTTTCATAAAAAAATTCAATGCCATTGCAACTTAAGTAATCGAAATTTATACTCTCCATTGAAATTATATAAATGTAAAAAGTCCCATTATATTAAGAGACCTTTTAACTCGGTCTCCGTTTCCTCGAATCTCACTAAAAATTATTACAATTGATTAGATTTATATATATATATATATATATATATATATATTATATATATCATATATTTATATAATATATATATATATATATATATATATAATATATATATATATATATAATAATGGGCTGAAACAATATAACACAAATATAATAGAATAGCAACATTTAAAAGGACACTCACACGGTAAATTGTTCGAGCTTTCGGCCCTCTCAGAGGCCTTCAAGAGAGAGAGTCTCTCTTGAAGAAAGCCTCTGAGAGGGCCGAAAGCTCGAACAATTTACCGTGTGAGTGTCCTTTTAAATGTTGCTATTCTATTCTATTTGTGTTATATTGTGTCAGCCCATTATTGTGCCGCTCGTGTGAGTTTTTCCGTACAATCGTGGTATATATATATATATATATATATATATATATATGTGTGTGTGTGTGTATATGTATGTATATATATGTATAAATATAATATATATTATTATTTATTATTAGGTAATCTACCGGTTAAGGTAGGTTTTTGGATGGAAACAGCTACTAAATAAATATATTGTGATTCCTAACAAAATCCGGTATACTGCTCTACATTAGGTCCCTTTTCATCTCTGAGTACTTTCTTCCTCCCTTACTACCGTTCAACATCCCTATCCTGATCCTTCCCTTTCCTCGTTTGCCTAACATTTTCCCCTCTATTACAGTCTTCAACATCCCCTTGCCGGTCAATACCCCCTTCATTCATTACTCCAGTCTCCATAGAATTTCTCCCAACAAACCCCTCTCTTCACCCTCTATACCAAGTACTTCCTCATTTGTTTCCTTATCAGTCAATTTCACCTTTTCCATTCTTCTCCACCCCCACATTTTAAAAGCCTCCAATCTACGTCTATCCTACTGCTTCAATGACCACGTTTCCGCGCCGTACATAGATGCGCTCCATATCAAAGTTTTTACCAGTCTTTTCTTATTATCCTTATTCAATGTCTCTGTCATCAACTCCCTCCTCCTTGTGAAACTCTTTGCCTAACGCAATTCTTCTCCTTACGTCCCTTCTACTTTGACCGTGTTGGTCCAAAACACTACCGAGATACGTAAACTGTTCTACCTGCCCTAGTTTTTGGCCTCCTATTTTAATGTTTAGCTTAGCCTTTTTCTTTCTGGAGAATCGTATAACCTTTGTTTTATTAATATTTATTCTCATCACATACCGGTCGCACTGAATTTCCAATTCACTAAGCAATGCTTGCAACCCCTTGGCTGACTGACAAACTAAAGCTTGATCATCAGCAAATTTAAATGATTTTACGAATTCCCCGCCCACTTTCATTCCTACCTTCAGTTCTTTCCATGCCTCTTTAATCATTTCCCCTGCATACAGGTTGAACAGCAACGGTGATAATGGGCAACTCTGCCTTACACCTCTTCCCAACACTGCCCATCCGGACTCCTTGTTCCCCACCCGAACCCGAGCAGTCTGAGACATGTACAGGTTGCGGATTAGCCTCCTTTCCCTCCAATCTATTCCTATTTTCTGCAATATACCCATTAGTTTTTCCCAATTCACTCTATCAAACGCTTTTTCGAAATCTACGAAACGGGCATATACCTCCTGGTTGTGTTCTTTATTCCTCTCGATTAATAATCTCATTACAGCCATGGCATCACGTGTAACTCTCCCCTTCCTAAACCCAAACTGGTCATCTCCTAAGTAATCTTTGCCCTACTCTCTATCCCTTTGTTTATCATCCTGAGAACAACTTAAGCTGCGTGGGATATCTTACTTATTATCCTGTAGTCCTCACATGATGTAGCCTTTAACTTTTTCGGAATAGGAACTAAAACTGATCTCACAAAGTCTTCCGGCCAGATTTCTTCCTCGTAGATAATACAAATCAGTCCATGCAGCCTCTTCCTCCCACATTTTCCTAAACCTTTTAGTAGTTCCGCGGGAATGTTATCCGCCCCCACGGCCTTATTTAATTTCATCTCCCTTAATTCCCATTCTATCTCATCACCGAGTATGCCTGGACCTAAGATATCTTCCTTTGCGTCATGTTCCTTTTCTATGGCTAACTTTATTGGTCTAAGTTATTTAGCATACAGATCTTCTATATATTCCTTCCATCTCTCTTGGATCTTTCCTGTGTCAACTATTACCTTACCCGCCTTATCTCTAACTGTTAGCATAGATCTCCCTTTCTTACTTCCCGATAAAGATTTAGCTTTCATGTATAGCGCACCAATTTCACCCTTCCTCTGCAGACTTTCCATATCCTCGCACTGCGTCTTCCACCAAGCTTCTTTTGCTTTAATTTTTGTCCCGCCTCAATTTATTGTTTAATTCTTTGTGCTTCCTTTTGCCTAACTCTGTATTTATATTCTTCCCTTTTCTCCGCTCATCCATCTTTGAAATCATCTCATCCGTGATCCATGGTTTCCTAGTCCTTTGTGTTCCTACTATGTTTATTATATGTGACGCATAGTATCTATGAGGAAGGAATCTGGCCGAAAGATTTAGTGAGATCAGTATTAGTTCCTATTCCGAAAAAGGTAAAGTCTACATCATGTGAGGACTACAGGGCAATACGTTTGATATCCCACGCAGCTAAAGTTGTTCTCAGGATCATAAATAAAAGGATAGATGATATATTCCTCGCGATTAATAATCCCATTACTGCAATGCCATCACGCGTACCTCTCCCCTTCCTAAACCCAAACTGATCATCACCTAAGTAATCATTTGCCCTCTTCTCTATCCTTTTGTTTAGGATGCAAATGCAATACCTTACATTGCATGACGAATGAACCAAGAGGTCATTTGCCATGCAATGCAGTCGGAGAGGCAAGATTTTCCCAGCTTTTTTCAATAGAAATCATTACAAAGCGAAACAGACATAGCAGCAGAGAAAAATACACAGAAGAGGGCGAACCAGTTAGAATGATGGGGGTCACAGATAAAGGACCTGGTCGCCCTAACCTGAATTGTGAATTTAACACTCCCTCAGGTTCAGTTATTCGCTTTATCCTCACCCATCGAAGTAACCAATGGGTTGATATCATTGGATCATCATAAGGCAGGCGAATTTATTTTTATACCTCTCTCGCCAGGTGTTGCTAGCCTAAATCCGCGGTGTTTCAATTCTTTCTCGCTCTTCAAGTTTCATTGGCTGTCGGGTACCATGTCAGTGAAACGAGGGGAGCGGTAGATATTTAACTTGAATCTCATTTGGGCCTGTTTATGAGCCATAAATAATAATAAGAAGGAATTCCTTCTCATTCAAATTTCTGCAAATAAATTGGGGATAATATTTCTCAGAAGAATGCGCATGTGTTTATTCTCAGGCGATGCAATAAAAACATTAATTTATATTTTATTAATTGAATGATACTGTTGGATGTTTGATTTCGCTATTACTTTCATTTCCTGCATCATTTGGATGACTTCGGACTATAATAGCTCACCTTGCCTATTCCCTCTGATTCTCTAAAAGGCATAGCTTCATGAGCTCTGACTTTTGCTCTATTCCTTTCTAAATGGTAAGGGGAAAAACTTAATGAAAAGTCTTCTTCCCTGAAAAATCCTAGAAAAAAGCATTATATTCTGACCATTATATGTTGTCTTTCTTTAAGTTTCATCCGTAACGTCTTCCTCTCTAACATTATATTATTAGGCTTTCTCCATTGTAATATTTATTCTGGGACTTTAAACTAACCCATTCCAATTACATTCGCGTTCTATTTCTAAACTTTCATAACAGCATTGCGAGAAGTATTAAATTTCCCTCACTATTCTTTTAAAAGACTCCCTGTAGTTAATTCGATGCTTCATATATTGCCTTGTGCTCTTTTCATCATTTAATCGTTCATTTTTTTTCAGTCGAAGGAAAATTATTTGTATATCTGATATTTCTTCTGCTTTGATTTCTAGGCATGCTTGTTTCCTGTTAAGTAGGTAAATTGTTTCGATTTTTTTTAAGAATTCCATCTAAAACGTCTTTATAAAAATCTTACTTCTGGTGTTCCGCAGTTATAATATAAATTGAATAAAATATATCATGCCTTTTACTTGCAAATAAAAGCATTCTAAAATATCAAATTAAACATATATTATGCTTTCTAAAGAATTTTCGATTAAGCAAAATAATTTTTCCCCAGTTTCTTTTTTTAAATTTCAGGATAGTGCTAATTAAAGATCATCAGTATAGAGCACTAAACTACCACAAAAACCCATAATTTCCTTACGCGTACTACCTACTGAGGTTCGTATATATTTTGAATTGTGGTTAAACACTATTATCCACATTGCGCGAAGGATTCATTTTGCATGGTTTTCCCTAAATCATTCCCTAATTTCTGAGTAACTTTCGCCTTCCTTCATGCTATCTGAGGGACTCTTCTCATCATTATTTTACCACGCTTGCTCAAAATTCTCCTCTGCACCACGCCCATTATCATCCGACTATCTTTTAATATTTTCGCAGACACTTTTCCCGACTTTTTTTTGGAAATTCTTCCGAATATTTTCTCTTTTCTCCGACTTAATTTTAACTAAATTATTTTTTCCATTCTTCGCGAAACCCTCACTTCGAAAGCTTTCAACAAATGTTTATCCTAATGCGTCGTTCATGCTCGTACCTTGCCATTCATTTAGCTTGTAAGACAGTTTCGATTTTTAGGTAAATCATGCATAACACAGTTAATATGAGTATTAAAATGTTATCCTCTGCAAGCAGTACTGTGTATGATTGTTTTACTTTAAACTTTTGAATCTCAATGCATAAAATATTTAACTGAGCCCTCTTCAGTTTAATATTCGTTTCCATATCCTAATTTGAGCAAGATGATTCAGTAGTCTTAGACTATCTACTTTTGCATCATAGTAGAGAGACAAAGTGTGATTCGTAAACTTGGACGAGCATGAAAATATTTCCTTGAGCCTAGAGCAATTAGAGTCAACTAACTTTTAAATCTATATTGGAAGGGAAACTTTTTTCTCGTTTAAAAATTTAAAATAATAATTCAAGCACGCCAAACTAAATACAGCTCTCCTTTTCTCGTTAGCGTCCCCGTGCTTTGATACTCTCGTTTAAACTTCTTGCATTTACTACCGCTCGCCACTAATGAGTGTGCAAGGAGCTCAAATGATGCCGCTCGAATATTAAATTCATTTTTCAGATGCTTCCATGAATGATAAATATATTCCTCTTACCTATTTGAAATATTTTAGAAGAGCAATACGAAACCCTTTTATTTTGGTCCAACCAAAATTAAAATTCGATTATGAAGAAATAAGACGTAAAACTTATTCAATAGAAAATATTAAAAATTAAAATAACTGATGATTCAAGATGAGAAAAGACAAATTTTAATCAACATCATAAACCAATTATTTTTTCGAGGACAAATATATTTGTTAATTTATCATATTTTTTATTCAAGTTTTAAGGAAATAAAATTACCTTGTAGAGGAAAAACTCTTAAACAACGAAATATTTCAAATTATTAATAACCATTTATTGATATTTATATGAAATTTAATCCATAAACTCTAATGATGTACTTTTAAAATTGTATTTTTGCCCAAAATATATACTCAGTATACTATTTCAACTAATTCTTTAAATGTGAAATATTAGAAGATATAGAAATGGTAGCAGTAATAATTTCCATTACTAGGATAAAGTATGTACCTCTGAATTCATTTGTAATAATGTTACAGATCTTCATCCAAAAAATATCACGCAATCCTCTGTAGAAGCGTATGGCGGAGGGTGTAAGGTCATCAGTGGGGCTTGCACATTCGCAATCATGTTACCTATTCACAAATATTAGCTTCATCATACACTCGAAAATTAATTTTTTTAATATTCTGATTGATCTTTATAAGCAGATGTCAGTGATAGCTCTTCAGGAGTGAACTTCAGTTCAGTTTGAAGTAAGTAGCCCTTTTTCTATATTGCTAAGTATTAAACGCGAGATATTAACTGCGTATTGTTCATTTAATAGTAAGTGGCTTCTTAAACTGTGACTTCTTGACTCTTTCTCAAATGTGGTTTGTTTAGGTTATCCAGAAAATTCCATAGATCAAGTAATACGAAATTCGATTCAGACCGAGTTTTTGCATAAAATAAGCCCAATCGTTTATTAATTTAAAAGAAAATGCAAAGTCAGTAAAACATTTCATTATTGTTTTTATATTAAAATATTAAGGAAAATTACCAGCCCAAATAGTATATGTACATAGATGAAATATATGTTACGATAGATATCTTAATATCGATAAGATACAACCTCCCAAATATTTATATAATAATGAGGTTCAATTATTGGACAAAAATATTCTAAATGAATCAATATTTTTTCGATACATGGCGTTATTTCGTCTTTGAAAGCGAGTCGCGTTAGTCCAGGGGTAGATTACTGGCCAGAGGCCCCGGGTACGATTCCCATGTAAGTTCCGCTTAGAACCCTCAGGTTTACCCAAGCTATAATTTTTCGGGTACCAGATCTTCCTAGAAAACCATAACCACGTGAAATTTGGAGAGTAAAACGGTAATAGATCCCAAATTACACCATTTTCAGCGAGTGATGTTTCTGGGAATCTGAAAGGCAATGAAAAAGAATATGGATAGACCTCAATTATATCGCGCAAAATCGACGGTGACAGCAGAGGAAAAAGCCTACGAAAGTAATAAAACACTCGGGTAGCGGGTCCCCCTTTTCGGCTTTTAAGTCGCGGGTGTGGGCAAAAAAAAAGAGGAAAGGGAAGGTGAACAACATCCAAACCTCCAGCAAACGTCTCCTATAAAAGGAAATCACCCGTGCGGCATTAACCCTCTGAAAATCTACCTCAGACTCACGCCCCTGCACTACCCATCCCATCCCCCATCGAATACGTCGAAATACTTCTGAATTCCCTCTCGTGCCCCCTCACTTTCTTCTTCCACTGGAGGATTGCCAGGGGTAGCATAGGGTGTGGTTGGGATAAATAAAGTAGGCGTTCAGTGGGAGAGCAAGGGAGAGAAGTGTAAATAGGGGGCGTTACATATCAGGGTATGGGAAGGAGGAAGGAGGAAATGAGGGTATAGGAGGGGGAGCTATCCGACCGCTGCAGACGTGGTCTTTGTGGTTGGCTCACTGGATTTATGGCACGCACGGGGCGACGGTTAAAGGGATCCAATTGCGTGGACCACACCCCTCCCCGCGCTCACCTCACCACTCGCAAACCCACGACCCAAACGCACACGCACACAACATGAAGAGCATCTTCCCCTTAGAAAATGAGGGACCCGGCAGCAACCCTTGTCAGAACACACCGCAACAACAGGGTTGGTTGTGTGCCCCGTGGTATTCGAGGGACGTGCGCCTGGAAAAGGGGTGGGCAATCATATATGTTGAAACTGGGGGGCTGGTCTATTGGTTTCGGAAACAAGCGAATTTGGATATATATATATATATATATATATATATATATATATATATATATATATATATATATATATATATATATATATATAGGCGTTGTGAGCGGGAGACCCAGGGGGTTGGAATTGGAGCCAAGACCACCGGGGAGGTTGAGTACTTGTTCCATGGGCCCCTCCCGGCAGTGGTGGCTGTGCTTGTTGTCCTCAGGGGTTTCTCTTACTGGGTGGTTTTAGGTTCTCGGAAAGAGGCTGCGGGGACCGATGAGGGATTAGGGTTGCATGAGGGATGGGAGTAGAGGAGTAGGGAGATCAGTAGGGAGAGGGAGAAGGGAAACTACATGGGATATAGCAAGGTAATCGGTGGTGTTAACCGAAATGGCAATAATAAAAATTCCTGATAAAAAAATGTCTTTCGGGTACAGGCGATGACAGGGTGAACGTTAAGGGAAAAATTAGGCTCTTCAAAAGTCGGAGGAACTAATAAAATTAAGGAAGGGATAACATTATTAAAGCCCAAGAAAATGCTGGCATTTATTAGCAAGAGAAAGGTTAGGTATAATTTTTATTATTTCCATTGGATTACCTTGTTTCTCAATCAAAAACTGAAGTTATGTTTAATAACTAATATTCATATACTCGGCAAACGTTTCTGTTTAGTTAACCAATGCATTTAAGCGGAGTTTAATATCTTATAAGTTCAGTGCCTCTGACTATTTTGTAGATTAGGAAAAATACAGGAATATAGCATTGTGCGAGTATGCAGCAAATCTTATTCATAACATTTTTCACATGCACAAATAAAGTAAAAGATTCTGTAAAGTAGATGATAAAATTTATTTTTCATTTACACACACAAATAACTATCGTAATCACGTTTGGGTGTGTTTATAGTTTTATTTATCACACATTTTAAAATATTCTTTATTATTTTTATTTTGTGAAATCATGCCTCCATTATCAATATAATCAGCAACCAATATTTTTTACCGATTCATATTTGACCTTAATGGTTATATTTTAATAATACTTTAATTATTTTAAACTGTACCTACATACCTTCTGATGCCCTGTAAATTCCTCGTTGGGAATCATAAATCATATAAGTGTCAAAATAAATATTAACTCTTGGTAAAGTTACTGTGTATAACAAGATAAAATTATCGTATCATAGGGGTTCGCTGACATACCAACTGTATTATATTTCGAAATCAGACGGATGGATATGAACACATTTATAATAAGTTGAACGGAGCATTTATTAGTCGGTCTAGCGAGTTTTCAATATTTTACGATTTATCCAGGTGGTTTTAACATATATATATATATATATATATATATATATATATATATATATATATATATATATATATATATATATACATACATACATATATTGAAGGAACGTCAATCATTCAGAAAAATATTGCCACATAAATATTCGCATTTCCATAAAAAATGTTTATTGTTTATTTCTACTTGAAAAATTAGAACATACCAACTGATTGTATTAAAATTACTATACTTTCATCATACGTTCAAAACGATGAACTATTTTTCTTCATGTATCTGGTACATATTAAATCAATTGACCACTTCTGGTAGTAGTGGTACTACTAATATTAAACATGAATCACCAACAGGAACAACTTAAACATAGGAATGCGTGTTTGCCTAATTGTCTAATAAATACAGAATCGAATATATTTATATGTATTTAAGCATATCTCTATTACCACACGGTAAAAGTCTAAACCTCAGAATGATTTTAGCATTTATTGTACATTTCAGCATACATTGTTTTTCAATACATTTCAGTATACATTGATTGGATTAGATCAAAATACTATGCACTTCCTTAAATGCTTTTGCATCCTTTGCTTATTAAAATATTGTCATGTCAACTCAAATTCTTCTATGGAAAAACAGATTTTTGGGGCCAATATATTACCCAATTAATCCTAGGATAACTTTCTAATAACCATTGTGTTTCTTTCGCATGTAATTTACATAATTTCGCGTTAGTGAAAGTCATGTTTACCTACACTATTTTATTTTCAGAACAGATTTCCAGGGCTGGACGGGCTTTTTGCAATATCAACAGAAATCGTACTGTTTCAATAGTACATTCTTATACCCTCTAACGTTGTTCAAGTTATTGTTTTACCCAAAGCTCAGACAGGATTACTTTAAAACTTTTATTTTTTGCGAAAAAAGATGGTAATTCTAGACATATTCATCGTTTTGGGAATATCTCGTCCAGTTGATTTATTGCAGGTCTTATCTGTTGATCTTAGCAATAAATTTCCCTCGCAGTCTAATTAAGGTGAACACGGGACTCAAACATATTTATCCGCCTATGGGTACAAAATAATCAAACAGAGCGACATTTGAGTAATTTTCTAAAAAATGTATAGATATAGGGAGATCATACAGAATACCTGTACAATTAGATACCTAATGCGGAAGATAAACTAACTGGAAAATTGTACCTAACGTACTAGGACTCAGATTCCTTTGCTTAATGCATTAGAGGAGTAATAGACAATACATGTAACCTTTACTAATTTTTTGACAGCCCAAGCTTACTGCATTTAAATTGACTCAAGCGGTTAAAAACCGGGTCGTAATAATAAAATAACAGTAGAAATTACAACTGTTTTGCTTTCCCTTATTCCATTACGGAGAGTTTATATGATGCCTGCCACTATATGATCTTATATTTTCAATAATATTAAACATTTACCCCCTAATATCATAAAAAATCACTCACACAAGCAGTTTTACTATCATGAATGTCATTCATTTAACTTGAACTATACGTTCAGAATCGTACTATCAACCTATTTTGTGACCCAAATTTTATTACTGACAGCTATTTTTAAGCAGTACAAAAAAATTATTTACACTTATATGGCTTAAAATACTTATTGCACAACACTTTTGATCTTCTAAATTTCATGCCCTAATCTCCCAGACATGGTCTTTTGCTTTTTCAAATGGAAGGGTTGCAGCAATAAATATTCCAAATTCATTCAAAAGGAATTGATTTATGACCTAGGTTTGCAATAATGGACCTGTTGATTTCAAATTAAAATAGTGGTAAAAACTTCTCGGAAATATCATAGCATACCAAATTTATCACGGTCGCCATCATCATCATTTATGTCGCAAGAGAAATGTTTTTACACGTTCATCAACATATCTTGGCTCCGACTCCCTCTCTCTCTCTCTCTCTTCGCAAGATATTATGTATCCTTAACTCGACAACCCCGACAGTCGCGTATTCGACGTGAGAGCGACCGTCACGGGAATTTAGACCAACCCCATGGTGGTTAACCAAGATTTGGGTCAGATCGACTGCCAGGCCTCCCAAATGACGTGCTCGCGTCACCATGTCATACCAATCGCGGGCGATGGGGAGAAGAGTACAGCGAGACCAGGTGCGGGCACTTGACGGGCCTGAATGTGAACCCTTGAGGACTTAAAGGCACGATTCACATGCACCGGGTCCAGTTTGGAGTGGACAATGCGTGGTTCTTCACGGTTGCCTTAACTCGATCAGGGGTGTATCGGGACGCGCGACGGTCGCTTTTTTCTTCTCACGCGTCAGAGAGCACGGGCATCCCGAAGAGACGAAGTCCTCCCTCCCTAATCAAGAGACTCCCTCGTCCCTCCATACTCGTAATCGTCCCGCGCACCTGCGCTCATTTAACTCTCCCGAGTCCATCTCCTCTGCCCCCGAGGGTCAGATCGCGTTCGACCCGTATGGGGTTGACACGCACCACACCGTGTGCCCCTCCCCACCAAGCCAGCTTGCTAAAGGGAACCAATACAGGGTCAAATGTTTCGCAGGGAAGGGCATGCTCTCCGATTATAAATGACTCCACTTTACACAAAGGTCCGATGGGGCACGGGATGTGCGCCTGCTCAAAAGACCCCGAACGGAGAGCGGCCCTAGGGATTGTACAAAAGGGGTCAATGATGTATACCTCTGGGGTGAAGATGATGGAAGGGATATGCTAGGGGAAGTCAAGAAATTGGAAAAATATGAATCAAACTTCTCGCTCATCTCACTGAAGCGAAAATTTTATTTTACGTTACTGAATTGAAGCTATTGAATCCTTAGAGGGCATGTGTAGATAAAGCAACACCTATTTTATAGCGGAAAAATTCTTATTTTTAGAATAAATAACCCGTTTCAAAGTTAAAATCAAAGATTGATTTAATGCCCTTTTTACTAATTGTGATAAACTGGCATTAGTCAAACTACAATAAAATTACAAAACGATTCAATGCAGATGATTTAATCAGTCTATTGAATTAGGATGACAGAGCTTTCCAATGTCTAATGCCAACTATAATGATATCCATCCCTAATTTTCTTCCTTGAATCCATCATACATTATGTAAAATTTTCAGTTTTTTACAATTCTTCCAAGCCAGTATTGCTGGGTTCTTCAAATTTAGTGGGTTCCAACATTTTTCTTCTTGTCTTAAAATTCTTTCTAAACCGCTTACTATTTTCTTGTTTTGATTTTCTCATCATACGACGCAGTAAGTGTCTCATTGGGTGTCCAACAAGGAAGCGTGTTATCGGTCCGCTATTGTTCCTTTCACACTTTAATTTTAATAGTTCTCAGGTTCACCGTAAAATTCGCCTCTTTGCACACGATGCAGTGGCATACAGGGGTATATCCAGTCAGATAAGTAGAGGACCATTCTGTAATTGCCATCCAAAAGAGTAAAGTCATTCTTAAGAGGTTCGAAACATGGAAAATAGACGCATTTGAATAAAGAGGAAGAGCATTTCACCCGAAAACATTTACAGCATACAGGAAACCAATGTGACAATCATAGAATCAGTAAAATATTTCGTTATTACGATACCTAAGGGGAGAAAACATTCACGAAATTCGCGGGACAGCGACTAAAAAGCCAGCATTCATAAAAAGGATGCATGGTAATCTAATGTATAGGTAAGGGGTTCTGTTATTGTACGTTAGTTTGGCCTCACATATGTATGCTGCGAGTGTATGAGATCCTCATTAGACGGGCTCAGATTTAGAACTAGATCGAGGGTAACCTAGTGCAGCTAGGTATTGAGCAACGGAGCAGTGTCACGACAGTATAACCATTGGAAGAATTAGGATGGGAGCCACCAGTTGACGGCAGTTTGAAATATAGGTTTAATTCACTGCGTAAATGTGAAGTAGGTCATTTTTCTGAGGGTGTTAAATATGCATAAAAGGTCCCGACTTACAAAAGTACATCAGATCACGTGTGTAAAATCGGGAAGAAAGATAGTAGAACGGATGGATTTAAAATAAGGCCTCATTCTCGAACGATTAGTGACGTTATCTGTTATATTAGAGTTATTAATTTAGGCGCAAATAGGATAATTAGTTCTGGTAGCGTATATATTTTGCCTTCACCCGACATGCATTCGACAGACCCATTTTCATAACATTGTTCCCGCATGATTTGAATATAACCTGTTGTTGAATATTTTTGCATGTGAGTAGCTTCTCCGGTATTAACTACTTGTACATAGCTTTGTTCTAGGGCATGAATGAGCTAATATCTGCGTAGAGATGTAATAATTGGGCATGCGTGACTAGTGACCAAAAAAACCCAGCCACACGCCCTTGCGGCGGCTTGCGGGATGTTGTGTAGCTACAAGTAGATATGTAGATGTATCTAATTTGATACAAATCACGAGACAAAGGACCATGTTTTTACCATAAGATCTTATTATCTCTTAATGATAAAATGTAAAAATTCGAAAAAATAATTTTCGAGCACAGTTTATGCTACCTCGGCCAATTTTATTTACAGATGTACGACGTGGAGTACTTTATCAAAGTAGCTTTAAATCCCTTTGAATCTCTTATTGCTCTCTTAGTTCTCGTTTCTTCTTACATCTTCTTTGCAATATAATGAAACCAAGTTTATCATTCTTACAGAGACTACTATCTAAACTCTCCTCTTTGAAGGACTGTAATGCGATCAAATTATGTTATTGCAATGGTTCTTAAATTTCTATTCTACCACGTTATTTAAAACGAAGTCAACATTTGTTCACCGATGCTATTAGCTCTTGAGTACTGAAAATTACAATACATATGTACTAACCTATATTTGCTGAGATGTTTTCCTAACAAATGATTTTCATTCTATGCCAATACTATTATTACAATGGCCGTAGTTCATTAATAGTTACAATAGTTCTGAAATTCGATCCTTGTTTTATTGATCTCATTCGTACTTAATCCGAATTGGCCGTTTTCTTGGATTTCAATATGGAATCAATCCACTCAACGTAAACTCTATTTTTCCACTATTTTTCCTTAGAAAATTTGAAAAGGGTATGGAATTACGGAATAATCTGTGCCAGAGGTTATTGGACTCAAAGGTCCGATTCGGCATTACCTTAAGCTATGGCTACTCTAAAGTTGCAATACAATTTGATATTTTTTTTGTATTTTTGTCCGAAGTTGCCCATTTTTTTAGCTTTGAAATACATGAATAACTATTAAGGGATTTCAATATAGGTCTTTTCTCTAACTAATTCGTCCTCATTCTTCTGGCAGACAAATACAATTGTAAGAAATTTTCATTATATATTAGGTATGTTAGGAACTCGCTCTCTCTACAAATATTTAAGGGGACAATGCAGGGGATATAATAAATAGCTACTCATTTGTTTCATAAGGAAACTTTTAAAACAATAGGATGCGTCCTAACTCGAGAAAGCGTAACAGTTAATATCCGACATGGTTCCTACTTTGGTCAAAATTAAGAACTCCAACGACTGTGGTGCGGTAGCAATGCCCTTGCAGGTGGAAATGTCTCTCAACGCCGACTTGAATCGCAATATTAGTCGATTTACTGTGAACTCTGGTACATCTGAGCGCGCTCTCTCTCTCTTCCTACAAATTTCTCTCCTTCCTGCTTCTATCTCTTCCCAAATCTATCGTGATTACTCCCACCAATCCTCATTTCTCATATCACTATATCCTTACAACCTCGCTTTTCCTTGCTCCTTCTCCAGCGCTCCTATTACGTGCTCGGAGAACCCGTTTCATCCGCGTGATCTGGATGCGCCACACGGAAGCGCGCAGATTAACCACTCACTCATGCCATATTGCATCGGCATGCTTGCATTGGCATATGGTCACCATCTCGGTACTGTGGAGTCCACTCTCCTCCTCAGCTCCGCACGTACACCCCGGTGACTTGTGGTGGACATTTGTACTATGACCTACACACTCCATCCATTTATCAATCGACTGGTGCAATTGTATCGCAGAATCTTGGCACCAAATAGATCGAATCTTCAATTTCAATACAATTTTTCCTCCTTTCAATACCCCAATGCATTCTAAGGTATTAATTCTCATTTTAAATTAAATGGGTATCTAACTTTTATTTCGACACTAGGAACGTTTTTTTTTATTCCACATGTGGTGTCTTCATCAGGTGACCTCAGGTGGTTGTCTCAATTAAAATTTCACGCTATAGTTCACTAAATTATACAAATTTTCGTGATGAATAGCTCTCACCATATCACGTAAGGAAGTATTTCCTCCGTTAAAAAAAAAATTAAGCCATATTAAGGATAAAAAATGAGATAGTGCTAGTCGTGAAACGGAAAGACTGATTGGTCTTTGGGAAGCATTTCGTATCCTACCCAGGAATAGAATGTTAAAAATTGTTAATTTTGGTTCAATGTTGGGATTTAGGATAAAAATATAAAGTTCATATGGCAAAATGAAGGGCGGCAGAAATTATGTGCAGTTGAAGAATGAGTTACCGTAGTGGATGGTTTTACAGTGACGGGCGTAATACTCGCAATAGACGGGGTTTCGATTTTTTGCTGAGATGAAATTCCATGCCCATCAACAACTTTCCTTGAACGGCAAATTATTAGTTATTATTGGGATAAATTAATCAAATGATAAGAAATACGGATTTATTCAATTGGATGGTAATTATTTTCAGTCGCACTCTATCGGGTAGCGTAGTTTTTCAATTGACGATGGAATTAAAAACATCTATTCTCTATAACCCTAGGAATTATTACCAGATACTCTTTGTTCCATCTAAAGCAATAACTCTCTCTTTAACCCTTCATACATTTTTCCTCCCATTTTCCATCCAAATTGCGTATTGTTTTCATCTCCCTACATTGCTTTCTCAGCATTTCCCCTGTTATCATCTTCAGCACCCAATTACCTTTCCATATCTCCTGGGTCCACTTGTCCTGCTTTCGATTTTCTCCCTCCAACTACGCTAATTTACATTCCTCGAGGACCAATTTTCCGAATAATGCAAAGCTATGCTCCTGACCGAAGGTTTCCCTTCTCTTTTTTTACATCATTACTTAAGTTGCCTGTCATCAGCATCCATCTCCTTGTAAAAGCTTTAATACTAAATGTATTTATTCTTTCAATACACCTCTACTACTTTGTCACCCTGTACAAAACTCTTTCTAATTCTGATTTATTATTCATGCTATTCTTGCCGTGTTTTCTCTTTGTTTTTTTCCTTCACCATAATGTTAATTTTGCCCTTTCAATTTGACAATTTCATTACCTTCCTTCTCACATGTTTAAAGCTCATCACCAGCGGCACAATCGTACGTATCCTGCGGATAAGGAGAGGTGTCAAGTGATGATTGTGGCCCATCAGCTGGCTAACTATCACCAATCATTTATTAACTCGATCAAGTTGAAGATTTTTCCAGACTCTTGTATTTAACTCCGGCTTCAGCCCTACCCATTCCACCCTTATCATTCATTTCCTCTGCATGCATATTGAACAGAATACGTAACATTGGAATATTCCTTACTTGCAGCACATTACTGCCCTTGTAATCTGACAAATGTCTGTAATGAGAGAGTTTCGGATACGTTGTCTAACCCTCCATGACACTGCTATTATCTAAAAAAAGTTCAATTGTTGTCCATTTCGCTGCGTCATACGCTTCTTAAAATCCACGAGGGATGCAAAATACAACCTTATGCACATTTTTACCATTCTATTCCTTACTGATGCAAAATCACGCATACCCATCCTCTTTATAGATTCAAACTGGCTTCCTCGTAAGTTCATTTCCTCTTCCCTTTCTCTATAATCCACTCTTTTGTACATTGTATTAAGTATTGTAGCGCATGTTAAATCGAATTTATAGTCCCATAATCTGTGGGGTTGTGGATGAAATTGAGGAGGTTTCCCGTTGTCTTTCTCAGTAGTGTTTTCAATGTGACATACCACTAAAATGGCCGCTTCACTGGAGGCAAATACCGTCATAATCGCCTCGCTGGTGAACAGTTTCTACGTTTCATCTGGTTCCTATCGTTCGACCTATAACTCTTAGAGAAAAAATCATCATTGCTTCCACCAGCAGATCTTTATGGGTCATATAAACACGCAAACCTTTCCGCGATGTACGCTATCATTATCACGGTTTCATAGTGAGGAAGATCTTAAAATATTATTAAAAGTAACACACACCTACTCAATAGTTTGACCAAAAAAAGGTCCATTGGACCAAAATTTGATTTTCTCAATTTTAAATATAAATTATAAATTGACATGTTTCTCTTTCTAATTTCTGCCAAGAAGTGTTCTTCCCTCGTAAATAGTATCACTTCCTAGCTGTTTGAAAATATTTCAAAATTTCATTATGCCCTCCATCGGAAAGCTTTTGTGCCAGAAAGGTATTGTGGAATATATATAAATAGTATTAAGGGAAAATCAACCATGTGTTCCCTATTAACATATACACATACTATATATATTTCAAATTACTTTTAGTAAATTTCCATGGCAACTCATGCTACATATTCGCGTATGCTTCCGACTTCAGCTTTTCTTCCCCATTGCCTGTTTCTTTTTCCTCCTATTTGTTCATCGTTTGACTCCATCAGGGCCAATGCTTTCGGCTGAATATCCTGATTCTGCGCCAAAACCTTAGGAGTTGGCAAGCGAAGGAAAAAAGGGAGCGGCTCTAGTTGCGGCGGGGGATGTGCGCGGGAATGGGTTTCGGTCGGGGCGCCGGAGTCTGGAGGGAAGGGATTATGGTGGATGGGGGTGTGGCTAGTGGCTTTGGAAGGGGTGAAATTGTGATGGGACAGATGTTAGAGGCTCTCTTTAAATCTCATCAAAGGATTACATCGGCCAAGTTCATCCTGTACCCTATAATCGAATTTTGAGGACCATTGAATGCCGAGAGGGGATTACAAAGGCCAATAAATTATCATGGGAAATAGAGCATTAACGGGGCAATTATGATCGCCCAATACCGAGTTTGGAGATAGATCAGAAGAGTGGCCGTAAGGAATTGTGCGATTATTTTCAATATATTAAAGCATACTATGCAACCGTCGATTGGGCCGTTTCGGTGCAAAGCGTTGGCATTGACGGGAAGCCTCAAGTGAAATCACACTGGCAATGCCGGGCTAGGATTTATACGACCTGTAATAAGTACATGCCCTATACTCTAACTTAACTATATCTCATTATTCACTAATGTTAAATGGCTAAATCAGATGAATGCACAGAGTTCATAGAAGGCTCTAAACATAGTATTTTTAATTTTTATGTAAAGTTACATATGTATATACCGAGGGAAAATTTCTGATACCAAAGGGATAAATTAATCGTGCATTTAACAGCACCTTTGAATGCATGTTCTTGACATTATGCATTTGCTTAACGTATTTATGTAGTTGAAAAGCATTTAGATTGAAATTTAACCAATGGAGAAGTACGCCTAATGCGTGAACCAAGTTATTACGGTAATTTACAATATATTGTTCGAAGATATTTAACTTTCATGTGTCAGCCCCTTCAAGTAAGCTGAAATTTCTCCATCAAATGTGAACCATATTTTGGGATAAAGCTGATGGGGTATTATCCCTTGCTCCATCTTAAGTTTGCTTTTTGGTAAATTTCTCGTTTCGGCACCATGAACTTGTAAAGACCCCATTTGTTTTGGAAATACCTCAACTTAAAACTCTCTTTAAATACAATAAGCCGCCTTTGACCCATATTCAATCCACCTGGTGGATGTACCACCAGTTTTCATTCTTTAGTAATGACTCAAACACGCAAACGTTACAGATAGGCCCTTAAAACCTCTAAATGTCTCGGCCAGGAATGGTTGAGTGGCGTTAATTTAGAAAATAAACGGTCAGTTTAGCATTGACCCATGAATAAAAAAATTTCTCATTGGCAGTCAGATTTTACAGCAACAAATTTCCGTGAGTAAAAAGTAACACTTTATAGAAAGGAGCGAGATCAACAGAACAGCACTTGTAGACAGTCGTATACTCCTTGTAGAGAGCATAAATCCGTTACGTGGTAATGTTTGGCACCAAAATTCTATCATTTATTCTAAAGGACGGGGTTTGATAAGACGGTTAAGAGAGGAGGTAATGGTTAAAAATAGAAAAAGTTAATTTGATGATGAAGAAAACAAACGAAGAAGTAGGAGAGGAAACATGGTTGTTGGGAGAAATTCAAAGAAGGTGAGTGAAATGGATGCAAATTATTTTACTAGAGCTGGCATTTTAAATTTTAGACCTTATCACTCAAAAAAAATTGAAATACGGCACGACCAAACATTCCGGCTGAAGTACACTTATTAACTTTGAAAAGGATTTTAGTGAGATTAAAATGTGTCCATTTGAAAAGCAAAAATTGATCTTTTAATTTTATTTGGATAGGGCATTAGGCCTCTAGTATCATCTTTTAGAATTATTGCTGAGTATTAAAAGATCCATTCACTTTTCAATTTCACAGGTAAAATTCTAAAAGTGGACAATGAGTATTACGCATGCTTGTAAGCCTCTACAAACTAACCAAAAAACTGCACGGCCGAGAAACGTGTATTCTATAGTTAATTGATTATTTTCTTTGTTCTATTTTTCTGCGCCATCCATAATTAATATGTTATTCACAGGATAATATTTTTTCCACTGGGAAGTGAATCAATCTAGGAATAACGAAACCTCGAAAACTCAAAAAACGTAAAATTTTAAGCCTAAATTTTAATAATGGCATAAATTAATCAATTGATATAGTTTAAGAACGATTTGTGGCTAATTAACCTATCGAGATACAAAAACCAAATCCCTATGTGAATATCCAATTTTTAATTCCAAATCTTTTGAAGGTCTCACTAACATCGAAACAGAAATAACCCCGCAATTAGCCGACATTCACATCCTTTTCTCAATAATTTCTGTGAATATTTATATCAATATACTCGCTTTCTATTATTATTACTTCAAGTCGTTGATTTTTTCCGCCTATTAATAAAAAAACTGGTGTTAAATAATAGGAAAATACTTATTCCATTTTAATATAGGGCAATATTTGTTTCGCTATTCATCTCCGATATCCTGGATATATCCTAGCGTTAGATGTTTTCTGACACAAAAACCTAACCCAAAGTTCCCTGGACGCTCTTAAATATCAGTCAACTTTCCAAAAAACGTCCAAAAGGATAATGTTTTTGTGGCGGAGGTATCGAGATTTAAAAAAAATTAATTATTTATTGGTAGCTATCATTTATTTTAATTTTAGAATAAACTTCTTAACTCAGAAGAAAAATGCAGAATTTATATAATCGAAACGGAAGTATCTTAAAAGCTGATTTGTATAAGTGTTAGAGTGTTAATACTTTAGTTTTTCTATAAGTTTGCGAAATATACGTAAGCTACTAATAATAGCTGAAACTCGAAAATGAGAAAATAAATAGCTATTGAAAATTTGAACTTTATCTATGAAAGTTCTTGTTATTAGGTCTTGTTGCCAATTATTCTTCGCAAAAAAAATAACATTTTAATCAGGCCTATTTTAGAATTCAGTTCTCTAACTTCATAAATGACTGATAGAGTAGGACAACCTGCGGAGTAAGACTTCACAATATTTTATTATATTATAATTTCAGTTTTATCTTTGAAATCAGGATAATTTTTAACCTCTTGTAACAATGTAGTAAGAGCACTGTTTATCATTATTACGTTTTAAAATTTTAGCTTAACTTTCTCTATTAAATTTAATTTCTAAATCAAACAGAACCTATAAGGACACCAATGCTTAGGAATCATAATCTGGAGTTATTTAGGGGGAGAGTAAAAATTGTTCCCGAACCTACAACACATCTCCCCTGCAAAAGCTTAATAAATCCCAATTTGCTATGAAAATATCATAATATATTCCCTATTTTCCTGGAGCGGTTTGCGCAAAAGTTACTCTCAAGTTATGCATTGATTCCACACCTAATTTTTTAATTAGAGGTACATTTTAAGGAAGTGACCTAATTATTACATGAGGTTATTAATGCACATTCATTTGAAAGTATAAATCATATGTTGGACAAAAATTAAATTATTTTTGACCTTCACCGTGATGGAGAAGACCTAATTATTTGCCAAATAAAAAGAAGTTATTCCTCTTCTCCGACTGAGTAATTTAAACCATCCTTACGCAGTCCGTTGTTCCACCACTCCATTAGAAAACGCTCTTCCTGTATGCCCTCAGCGTTGCATTTTTTCATCTTCCTACGGTAGCCATTCCTCGACGCTTCGTTTCTTCAATCTCTGTTTCCAGTTCAGCATCCTTTGGCATTCATATTACCGCACCTTAAGTATCAGTTATTTTTCGTTCTCTCTCAAACTTCAATTTCTTCGCTTTCCCTCATCTTCCACTTCAACGACTCCCAAAAATTCTCGTTTCCCGCATACCTGTCCTCCGACTTCCACGCATTCGACCTTAATGAGCTTCATTACTACCGCAGACTCAGGGATCTCCGTCATAATTTGTATCCGGGCGATACACCACGCATTCGAAATTTATTCCCTCGCAACTCCAATTCCATGAAAAAACAAACAAAAACCCAAGA
Organism: Hetaerina americana; assembly: GCF_022747635.1. Lineage (NCBI taxonomy): Eukaryota > Metazoa > Arthropoda > Insecta > Odonata > Calopterygidae > Hetaerina > Hetaerina americana. The sequence goes on from NW_027286070.1 coordinate 33,730,980, forward strand.
AAAAAACTGAAACTTTTCATTTTTCTTTTCGAAAAGTGCACAGGTAGGTCGCCGGGTGTTTTTGGTCTCTCGATCATACCTGCTGCCGAGCTGAAAGACGATTTTCCCTCGGGGGTGAATAAGATTGAGGAGTGCCAAGGGGAGTGTGTAGTGGATAAGAAGTGGGACGAAGAGAAAGAGGCATGGCCCATTAATGGTTACCTCTGCTCACGCCAGAGTCTAATTGGTAGACAGGGGAGCAATTAAACTGAGTATTCGTGTTAGACCTCGATCAGAACATTAATCATTGAAGTAGAAGGCTGTGGGTTACGAACCATATTTCAGAATATAGTTTAGCAAAAACTCTTCGAGTGTTATACTTACTTCTAGAGTTCTGCCACAGTGATCGGTACTCTGACCTCTGACCTTACGGCTGGGTCCAGCAATATATTCCCAAGGATGCTTATAAGGTGGACGGATCTTGTTCCAATATTTTCTATTCCTATGGTAATGACCATGTACCTTCATTCGTAATATCTATGCTTCAAATTGTCTAACCTAAAGTCAATTTGTAGATCCTTTGTTTAATTATGCTTACTGTGTAGATTATTTCCACCCTTTGTATATACGTACGGTTTCCACCCTCGCACACATAATAATTACAATCCAATATTAAGCTTTAAACTTTCAACATATACTAAGTATATGTTAAAAGGGTCTCTTGGCTCACAGGTTTCATATGATCTTTGACATGACCTTTGGTTTTGCAAAAGTATTACAGAATTCTCTTTGTTAGATAAATACTGTTATTATTGTTACTATTTCAGTCTTACACATCTCACAATAAATTAAATAGCTCACATATTTGAAGAATGGGCTCCAATAAACCCAGGTAATTATTAGATTCTCACTATCTTTACTTTAAATAAATGTTCGTAATTCTCTTTATTCTATCTACTATAATTATTTTCTCGTGTCAGACACGTTATGTTTTCACCAACTCTATCGTAAATCTCGACGCATATGGCTCAAAAAATATACTTACTGCAATAAGAAATAATAATAGCTAAAAATATAAATGCATTAGTTCTTATTTCCTGGTCTTCTATATATAGTTAACGTATCTGAAGTGGTGTGATTCGTTCCTCATTAGATATGAAAATAAAAAAACCTAAAAACAAGAAATAATATTTCCAAAATATTAGAATATAATATAAAATTAATTATTGAAATGTTGCGCCATTAATATTATTTTTAATTTTAGATGTTTTTTTAGAAACGCAATGCAAATATTTCCCAATCCAGAGGTATGACGAAGAGTAAACATATACTTATACATGTATGTCGACTGTGGTTAAGTGATCACAAGAGCACAAAGCCTCTCATTTCAATGTGATTTTGGTCTTTTTGAGCATGTTGAATTGCTTTATTTAATTATTTAAATTGAAATAAAGCGTCTTGAATAAAGAAATCAGTTTTATCATTTTCGTTAAATAATTTAACATTATAATAACCAATAAAGATTTCGTAGAGTATAGTGTCACAAGACTAAAAATAATATGCGACTGCAAAAATGAATTTTTGGAGCAAAACAATCCTTTCCATTCACTGGGATATGGCTTATGTAGTCGGTAAAAGCGACAATATAGGAGTAGCGGTGTTAATTAAATTGCTTAGCATGTCCTTGCGTAGAATCCATTTTTAGTTTCAGTGACACAAGAATCTTTAACACCACCAAGATCAACGCTTCTCTTATTTCTCTCTTCCTCCCTCTCATTCAACGTTGATATGAAATGGTTTCAGTTTTTTTACTTCTATCTCCCCGTCTACAGCCAGAAGGAGCGAGGCTCTGGTTATGAAGGGCTAAGATAGACGAAAGGATGGAGGCGGACTAGATGATAGGACGAGGAAGGCCAGGAGAAAGAGGAGATGGAGTTGGACATATGGGGAAAGAGATGGCGAGTGTGTGCAAGCCCCATCTCTCCCGGGGGCAGAGGCGAGAAAGCAAGGCGGATGATTGCTGTCCAGCCTGCTTGTCCTCGGACAATGAGGGCCCGCTGGTGTTTGTGCTGTGTAATTGGGATTGGTGTTCTCTGGTTTCGTGGGACACTGCAAGAACCGTTGTCCATGAGCGACAGGCAGGGGAAGGGCACCAGGGGAGGGGAGGAGCAGGGAGGGTGATAATTTAAACGAACGGAGTGGAATAAGAACTAGAAAGCTACATCCCCAAATGGCATATATGAGGCTGAAATCAAATTATTCAACAAATGCACCCTTTGTTCATCAACACAATGTTATCATTGTGAAAAATAACAAGGTATTATTTAAAAATTTTTGAAATTCCACGCAGATGGACCTATTAAAATATAACTCATAAAGTATATTGGTGACTAAGTATAAAGTGGGTCAACACCAGTAGTGATAAAGAGTTGTAAGTAATTGATATTTAAACCACAAATTTAGTGCTTATCACTTCCTTCTTTCAGCAAATGGTTTTTAGTAACTTTGCTAAGGCTACCTTTATGTTCCCCATTCATTGTGCAATGTGTTTGTATTTTGCACGTGTACATGGATATGATTTGGATGGTGAGAAAGCGACAGCGTCTGAGCTAACTCTGAGAAATTAGCAAAAGCTAATCTGACCACTGGAAAAATCGCATATTCAATTATTTACACAAGATACTAATAAAACCTTTGCCACTTAGTGGAAAAAGACCAACAATTTTCTTAAAAGACCATAAATTAGTGCCTTCATTTTCTATTTTGGAAATAATAATGAAATGTAAAATTATTCATATCTATGATCTTGGTGGATTTTTTATTAGATTAAAAGTATTTTGCAAAGAGTATTTTGCCTTCGCCGCTTTCCACATAAATTATTCTAGCAATCACATCAGCCTCAATAGACATTAAATTTAAATAGTTATATTTTCATTAGGTAATCTACCGGTTAAGGTAGGTTTTCGGATGGACACAGCTACCAAATAAATATTTTGTGATTCCTAACAAAATACAAAATCCAGTATCCTACTCTGCATCAGATCCCTCTTCATCTCTGAGTACTTTCTTCCTCCCTTCATCCCGTCCAACATCCCTATCCTGTTCCTTCCCTTTCCTCTTTTGCCTAACATTCCCCCTCTATTACAGTCTTCAACATCCCAGTGCCGGTCAATGCCCCCTTCATCCACTTTTCCTGCCTCCATAGGATTGCTCCCAACAAACCCCTCTCTTCGCCCACCATACCAAGTACTTCCTCATTTGTTTTCTATTTAAATAGTATTTTACGGAAAATTAGAGAGTAAAGTAATTAACTTTTGACCAAAAGATGAAAAAAGAATATATGGTGGCCATTATATTATTTTATCGATAATTCAGCTAAAAGTCACAAATTTGCTGTTATAATTGAATACGAGAGATTTTTTTGCACCATATTATTTTTTTAAATTTGATACCTTTATTGAATAATCTAATTAGCTACCAGAATCGGTCGAGTTTTTTTGACTTTGCCGACGGTAAAAGTCTGAGGTGAGAGTATTTCGATTTTTATTTCCCTGTATCCATATTTCTAATAAATTTCATTTTCATTCATCCATGGTCAAATAAAAATAATAACGTTTGTAAGTCATGACGCCAATCACAGTCCATGCGTCACTCAAATCACATATTTAACTCAAAATCTTAACTCCATGACAATGTTAACTAAAATGTCAGGGTTTTCATTGTGTTCACATTCTTGATGGTCATAAAATGTTTAATCAAAATTTAAAGAATATTTTATGGGTTCAAACTAATTAAATTATTCTTACCAGTTGGAAAACAGTTTAAATCATAAAATTTGACATTTTTCAAAACTGTAATACACGAATTTGTCTGCCGCTTGAAGTTCAATTCCTTCTATTTGTAATCGGTAAAAGAAAACGCATTTTCAGGCAAATTAACATATTTTCACATACTCCTTCTTTGGAAAAATTGAAAAAAAAATGGTTTTGAAGATGGGTAACTTGTGTGAGGGTTTGCTTTTCCTTGTAGGTCATAGATTTCGGTTTACTTTAAAGCCAGTTTTAGAATTTTTTAATAACTACATGAGACAACGTGTGATATGGCGGAGTTTGTAACTGTATGTTTTTCTCTTGGCAATACAATCAACTCCTTTGCTACGTAATTTTTTTCTAAGTAAAATCGTACTAAATAGCTTGCCATGTAGAAAAAGACTTATTAATAGAGAGATATCATCAATAAAGAGTTTTCTAAATACGTTTTCAGCAAATTGTCTCTGCATGAAGTACTCCTCTAGTAAATCATTGATCTTAAATTTCTCTTTAGGTAAAACAAATTATGTTTTAAGTAATATTAATAGGGAATAATATAAAGTAAATTTCCTTCCAATGTTATTTGTCTTTGCCACCGTGCTCTACCAGGCTGAGTTTAAGGATACGGTTCGCAATTTTCGAAATTTCAAATTTCTCGGTACTTTCGTTTCGGTATTAATGGCATTCATTCACCACGCCGATCCAATGCAAAAATCATCAAGTTTTAACGATGCAGTAAAAATATAATTTCAACGTTAATGAAACATAATATCAGGTCTTACAAACATAATTTTGGTACCATCTAGTTGAAGAAACAAATAATTATCGTATTGGCAAATATATAAAGCGAATCGAGGAAAATTGTAGAAAAAGGGAATGCGAATATTGCAATTTATTACTCACATGTTCACATAATTTCCCGTTGCGATAATTAATCTGGTCTTGTAATACTGCTTTACTTATATCTTCCTAGTATTTGGTTATCTTGTGTGGTCTAAGTAAGAAGACTCCTGATAGATATTATGTGTTGATTACCCTCGGAGATTTAACTTCCATTGCACTATATTTCTATTTATTTTTGTTCGAAATCCTTGTGAGGGAAGGGTTTCCCAGCAAGTAATTTGAGGACAAGGATTAAAGGGGTTTAATAGGGGGAGTAACACATGGAAAGGGTGCGATAGGAAGAGACAGAGCTGCCTGGCGCATTGATAAGTACCCACCTTCCTCTCCCTCCGACGTCGAGTGGCAAGAACCCCCACCAAGATAGAAGGGAGTAACAAGTGGGGTAGGTAAAGGTAACAAGTGGGGTGAGGACGAGATTCGAAAAAATGGTAGTCGAAAACGGGATTGACTGTGCTCACGCCCAACGTCAGTTGGCCACCAAATGTCCACTGCATTAGATGGGGATCCTCAACAACACAACTCCTGGCCGGGTCCTAACCAGTTGCTGGCATCCCTACAAATTGTAATTAACTATAAACGCAGATGAAGATGCAAGCAAACTCAGGCAACTAAGAGAATTTAATTGACATATGAACTTATTACGCTACTTGGGTTTCAATTTCATTTTATTGTTCATATAATTACTAATTATGGACCTTTAGGAAATTATACCAAAGATTTCTTTCATTTAAAATAAGAATTTCAATGGTTTAAGAAGCATAGGGACTTAGAGCAAAGAGAGATTACGAAATATGATGAAGTAACCTATTGAAGAGGAAGAAGTGAGATCAAAATATTAAAAGACCCCCAAGTACTTGGTAAGTCAAAAAAATTGATATTAATTCAAACATCGAATCTTACAGCTTGAGTGGTAAGGCAAGAGAACATCAAATGACTTTCTGTACGGATTATTTTACAAGAAATGTTTAGTTTCGAAAAGTTTACATAACGAATTTTAATTGAGAGGTAATTTGATTCTTCAATATACATGTACGAGGGTCATCCGGAAAGTAGTACCCGTTCGTGCCGCATGAAGTGCTGACGACGCGAGTAGCCGCTGGACGAGGTCAGATAGCTTCAGTGGCTTGTCTGCCTTCTCTGAGCCAAGTTGCGTGACGCTAGCATTGCCTGTGTTGTTTCTGTGATTGTTTACAATGTTTAAAAAAATTGAGAACGCCGCCAGTTGTGAAGTGAGGGCAGTGATTAAATTCCTCAATGCAAGAAACGTTCGCCCATGTGATATTCATCGCCAATTAAAGGAGGTGTATGGAGACAATGTAATGGACGAGTCGTCTGTTCGGCGGTGGTGTCGCAACTTCAACATGGGGAGGGGGAACACACACGACGATGAGCGTTCGGAGAGACCGTCTGTCATTACAGACCAACTGGTGAGCTCAGTTGACGAATTCGTGAGGAACGATCGGCGCGTCACAATTGATGACATCTGTGAGCATTTTCCCAATGTTTCTCGAACAATTGTTCATGAAATTGTTAAACACCATCTGCATTATGCAAAAATTTGTGCAAGATGGGTCCCTCGCAAGCTTACAGATGAGCACAAAACCAAGCGTATGGCTGCAGCACTGACGTTTTTGGGACGTTATTCTGATGAAGGAGACTCTTTCTTGACTCGCATAATTACTGGTGACGAAACATGGGTTTGTTATGCATCACCTGAGAGTAAACGACAGTCAATGGAGTGGCATCATGCTCATTCACCAAACAAACCAAAAAAATTCAAGACAGTTCTGTCCACCAGGAAACTCATGGCAACCATTTTCTGGGATCGACGAGGTGTATTGCTTATTGATTTTATGGCCCGTGGAGACACTATTAATGCCAATGCGTATTGTGAAACATTAAAGAAATTACGGCGGGCAATACAAAATCGGCGGCGAGGTCTATTGTCTACTGGTGTCATTCTCGTTCATGACAATGCCAGGCCTCATGCAGCTGGGATAACACAAAAACTTTTGCAGCAATTCAAATGGGAAACTTTCGACCATCCACCGTATAGCCCGGACTTGGCCCCTTCAGATTTTCATCTCTTTACAAAGCTTAAAGACTTTTTGGCAGGAAAAAGATTTGACAGCGACGAAGAACTTAAAGAAGGAGTGACCCTGTATCTCAATGAGCTGGCGGCGAAGGACTATGCAGCAGGAATACAGAAACTTGTCACACGTTATGACAAATGCCTTAATTTGCTTGGAGATTATGTTGAGAAGTAGTTTAAAGTATCCTCTTTCAAATAAAATTTTTTATGTTTGTTAATATTTACTTTTGTGTCTTTATTTCACGAACGGGTACTACTTTCCGGATGACCCTCGTATCTACTTTGATCATTAAAAAATTAAAAAGTGAGGAAATAATAATGCTCGCGAATCAAATAAAAAATGCAGGTAAACCTACATATTTTTACAATAAGAAACTTTTCAGTAACCAGCTTCATATAAGGTATACAAAACCGAATACGTAAAAGAATGGGTCAAACCAATTCATAAAAATGGTTTGGAGATGTGGGCACTGAATTTGTAAAATTAAAAACGTTTAGTACATTAATTTATTCTAAGTATGGATAAATGTAGTATGATAAGAAGATATATACTAAAAATAATGGATGGAGAATTTCTTAAAATAATGCAGAGATTTATCACTTATTTTAGGGGCAGGATTGAGCTACCTCTGATCTTGTTTATAGTATATCTGATAGAATAGACCAGTTGGACTATAATGAGAGAATGGCAGATGCATAGGATAATTTAGTGACAAACTTTATTCAATGAAATTATTAAAGCAACAATTGAGATGAAGGGTAGTAATTGAAATAATATAAAACCATTTTCCAAGGAAAATATATTATATACGTTTATTTTGACAAGAAAAGAGGTATATAAAATTTAGAAATTCTTTTAAATGTAATAATATAAAATACAATTATATTTTACACCAATTTTATTAAATATTTGAAATAAGTTTCTGATGAAAATCGTTAAATATATTTTAGAAAATAAGTAGCTATGTAACTTGGAGTATTCGTGAGAATGTATTATTACTTCTACTTAATTCAATAACCGGAGCGGGGGACAAATTTTTTTAATCCAAAATTGAGGCATATTGGCCATTACATTAAAAATATTATCGATGCCCTCTGATTTTATGGGATCACATGGTCTCCCATTTTGGGCAGATCAAGGCTCATATCCCAGTGCATACATACATATGTATGTACTTGGGTGTAGGTATCACACAACTGTGGAACCGCAAAATTGCGCACTATTTGAATCAAGGGACGTAAATGGGTCGAAGGTTGAAGGGTTCACGCGAAGTCCAGAGTTGGTTGCAATGTAATCCCGAGTGGTAAAGCCGTCGAACCCTAATCCCGTAATAATCCAGATGACGCCTGCGATGACATTTTGGAAGCGAATCGGTCGCTCCGAAACAAATCTTCTATCAATTAAGGACTTTACACGGAGGGAAATTGATTTTCGCTTTGGTCAATCCAAATAATCCCGGTTCCCTCTGCCGTATACTCCCATTAACCACCCCGCAAGTAATTGTCTAAACCGTTTCACCGTTCATCAGGTCGAAATCGTAAACAAAGAAATTTCTATCCAAATGGAGGAAAGAGAAAACTTCTCGAACGACTTTAGTACGGCTATGACAAGAATGAGATGCAAAACAATATAATTGAGACTCAACATGAGTGTTTGTTAGAAAATATCTATTTAAGTATCTCAAAATTGATAATAAGATATATTTTCTTCTGAAATGGTACCCTTCTCAAAATAAATTTGGCAAATGGACCCGTTATACATAAAAAAGTAAATGGCAAATAGCACTGCATTCGTTTTCACGTCACATATTTTGCAGCGGCTATTATTTAATTTATTAAGAGCTAAAATAGAAAATGTTTTCATTATATTTGCTTGATAGTGGTCATGACTTCCTAGTATCTCTTTGAAAACGAAATAATTAAAATGCTTAACAAACAGTCTCTCGAAATAGAAATTGAAAGCTTCAGTGCGAGTCATGTGAAAGCTGGAGAGCGAAAGGTTTAATTTAAAAGTATAATCTCACATTAATTTTAGGATTTTAAATTCGGCTGGTTTTACAGCGGGCATAGCTTATTTGAAGAACGTGGCATTTTAAATGTAAGTCTGGTCTCGAATAACCGAATTCAATTTATTCCGTTTGGCTCGACGGTGATATTGTTAAACTAATATTATAATAAAGGTAATTTAATTCTGCATTCGGCGGATGAAAATATAAGTAAAGGATGAGAAGATAAGTAAAAATATGAAATCAAGGAAAAGGTAGCCTTTGTGAAATAGAGTATTGTACGCTATTTTATATATTACATCAGACGATTAATTATATCTATAAATGAAATTTATACGAATATCACTGCTTACTTTGAAATGCATGATAAGTTGTAATAAGGATGTAATGCATTTCAAAAGTTATTCGTATTAAACAATTATCAAAAATTTTTTAAAATTTATTCATATGGGGTAAACGATAATAACAAGAAGTCACTCAAGTATAAATCGAAAATCCTCCGATAAAAATGACCTCTGCTTTTCATTCAAGGTTGACGATGTACTAAAGAGAACTTTGAACAAATCCGTGAGGTATCACTAAAAGGTGAAATCAAGATCAATGAAAAATGAAAAATCGTATCTAACACTGAAATTTAATGCAAATGGTCAAGTGTCTATGGCTGAGATATAATTGATAGTAATTTATAATTTTAAAGGTCAAGTGGGTAGATGCTAGATCGTCAATTGGATTATGAAAAAGATTAGCTCTATTAGTCATAACGATGGCCCTGCCATGCAATTCATTTTATTTTCCACTTAAAAGTTTGCAATGCCATTATAATGATTAAAAGTTTCCTTAAAACCCATGACTTCTTAGAATCGTTACACTCACAGTACTGATTAGGCCGTGAAAAAGAGATTAAATGAACGATGTACAAACATTTACCTCTAAATACGCGATACCGTTTTGATGGACTTTGCATTTATACACAAGGCAATGGGTTAGGAAAATTTGGTTGAGGAATGTCGACGTGATCCTTTAGATATACGTGTATATATGCGTATACTTTCGCTTGTTGACCGCCGAATTCGATACGTCAGCAATAACTCTTCTGGTTATTGATGAAGGCGGGGCCAGCTGCGATGGAACCGGCGACAGGTTCACCATAAAAATTCATCGCATCCCTGCGTACCTTCAGCGACAACGACTTGAGCTTCAAATCCGTAGCAACGAAGCTCCAAGCTCCGACCCCCCACTGTCAGCCCACTAGCCCGGTCAGCCCTCTTACTCTGTCCCTCACCATCCAAAACTATGCCCCCTGGCAACACGCCCACAACCACTCCGACAACAACCTGCCGGCTCTGTCTGGTACATATTCCGCCAGTTCACACCGTGGAGCATACGCAGTCATCAGTTTCCCATCCAATTAGGAACGTATGAAGAGGGACGCGGTTTAGTCGTGGGTGGGGAGAGTGGTAGAGAGAATGAAGGAGAGAAGGTTACAAGAAGCGGGTCCACCAATGAAAGATAGGGAGGATGTGGTTGGAAATTCTTACGGTGGAGTGCGGAAGAAAACGCAGCGGAATGAGGAAATAAGGAAGATAGAACGCCTGAGCAATGGAAAGAGAGGCTGAAAGATGGCGTGGAGGTTGAGAGTGAAAGGAAGGAGGGTCCGCTGAGACGATGTCAGGTTGGTAAAGCGTATAGAAGAAATAGGAGGAGGTGGTTTAATAGTGTATTCGAGGAAAATTAGGGAACAGAAAGAGAGTGGGAAAATACGAGGGGGGAAAAATGATGGATTGAAGAAGGAGACTGGAAGGGAATGGATGAGCTAGGAGAGCGAGACAGACCGACGGAGATGCGGGTGGCGAAGCGGTGGCAGAAGTCAAAGGGTCGAGGTCTGTGAGCATGATAGGGGGAGAAAGAGGGAAAGGAGGGGTGGGAATCTGACAACTGAGATGAAAAAGAAACGCCACGGTGAGCGGAAACACAATTGTTAGCTGCATCTGGACAAATTCTGCGTCATGCTGCAAGCTGAAAATTTTTATTGAATTTGGCATTTGCCTCATAAAAAAATTGCTGTGTACATGAATTTTGTTCCTCGGTTTTAATTGAAAGTAATATAACTTAAACGTGACAACTCCTTTCATTTGGTTATATTGGTCACCATAAAGGATTTTCCAATCCATATGAATTTAAATAAGCTCATTTATAGGACTGCTAGTTCCAAAATCGAATATTTGCTTAAATCCCTAAAATATAATGGGGAATGAATATGTATCAAAAAATTAAAAAAATTAAAAGCCATCTAAAACATTTTTAGGTAGGCCCATTTTTCAATATTTCATCCAAGTTCCGTGCATTACAAAAGCGAGCAGTATCTTATTTTTAGGTTTTTAGCGATATCCCTAGTAATGGATTGCATTAGGTAAAATATTAATATTTACACTGTAAAAGTTAAGCATATTTTATTTGCTTAAAACCGATATTATTTTATAAAAATTTCAATATTGAATTATTACATTTATTTTTGATGCACCAATATTTGATTTTCCAATCACTCTTCTGTGGATTATTTTATGAAACTATAAAAGGATTTGAGGTGATCGTTGATCGCAAAGCACATATCAATTATAAATCCAGTCATTAAGAGAGCAGTCTTTTAATGTGAAACCTACACCAATTATCGCTTGCTGAGCAATCATTTCTTATACATAAATAATTAGTAATTATAATTCTTTAATCATCTAGTCCTTGTTAGCCTTTTAGGTATTTTCTTTTACTATTCAAACTTAGCCAAGAGATAACTAATATTTTTCATTATTGGACTACATTTGATCATTAAATCAAAAGGTGATCTGAGTAAAAGTTTATACTGTTTTCATCGAGCTGAAATTTAAGCTTGTATAAAGACAAAATTAAAGAAAACTTCTCACACAATACAAAGTAGATTATAATGCATTTAAATATGAAATAATAAAGAGGTAAACATTGAATCTCTCACAACTCTGGATTCAACATTTCATTCAAATATTGCACCCTTGTACTACTATGATTCCGCTACTACTTCAATATGTATACACAATTCGCATATTTTTGAAAATGACGTACATTTTAAAGTGTACTGCTGCGTCATCGTGATTAATCACTAATGCGGCAAATTATTTTGCCGTACTACCAGTAATCACTCCGTATTTGAAGATATTTTGAAATCTGATCCTATGCAACAATATGAAGTCAACTTATGGAAGCCAATTACAAAGAAAACAACATACAATTTTGTAGCGGGTTTACTTTTCTGGAATCATAGACAGTTTACCAACTTACCAGTCGTAAAATTCATTCATAATTCTAGTTTGTAAGAATTTCTCCTAAAAGCTTTTTTTAACCGCTACCCCAATATTTTAGCCAATAATATGCACACACACGTGTAGGTAATTCGAAATATTCGATTGCCCTAGCGCCTTATTTAAAGGTATGTAGGCAAAATCAAGTTTATTTACTTCCATGTAACTAATCCATGCGTCATATTTCCTTTTTAGTGATAAATTCCATAGAAAATCTAATACAGTTCCTCTTTAACACACATTGAATTTTTTACTGTAGTTGGTAAAATTATTCGCCTAGTGGCTACAAGCAAAATGAGAACTAACCCATTAAATATAGACCCGGAAACATTAAGATTAATTGGTACAACTTATGAATTGTAATTCACTCTCGCATTATTATATATGCAATATTTTTTATTCTAAATCTGCATCATACACCTGACAAGAATTTCCGGCATCTCTAAACACACCCCTCTGTCTCTCTTTAAACCCTAGATCATCGGTAGACATTATTATCAAGTCGATAATTATGAGGTAATGAGGAAATATTCTTTATTTTCTTGAGCTTCCAATACATCTATAAAACAATCAAATCTCTTCTATTGTATAGCCATTAAATACCAATAAATATTAGCTGAAGCGGTGATTTAATAGCTCATGATTATAACCAACACCATGACTACTTGTATAAAGAGAAACGGTCTCATTGGTATGTAAAAATAAAACTTTTATTAAATTATTTTTCCGGTGTATTAAAGATAATTATTAATGAAAATATGTAAAATAACGAGAAATGAAGAATACTTTATGGAGTTTTAGATGGTTATTTGACTGATAAAATAACAAGTAATTTGTTGCTGCAAAAATTGCGTGAGCCATTTATTTTTCCGAACTTTCTAATTTGTGCTACTTGTTATGTGATTGATGTCTATTTTCAGTGACAAAAGTAATTTTAAAAAGGTAGCAAGTAGTAAAAAGGCAGAAGGTTTTCTGAGTTTTCTATCAATTGAGATGACTTATCACCAATCTGAGATGTTTAAAATTGCAACCGAAAGAACATAAAAAATCCGAGGCCTTCGTCTGGACTAATCGAATAAAACCAATGCTGATTGAGCACAAAGATCAACCAAACCAGCTCAATTTTCCGAAATTCATATTATCAATCGTTCTCCAGGGAAATATTGTTGCCAACGATGCATGCCTCGTGCCTAATACCAAGGAATAAGTTCATTGTTTCTTGCACAATTATGGCATAAGATTTGAATGCAGTTGAATCAATGATCTTATAATGTTTTAAGTACTGTTATGAATCTATAGATCTATCAATACACTAAACGTGTAGGATTTAAATTGTATTCTACATATATGAATGAATTATTCAAAATTAATTCTTAAGATAAAAATTCACTCTTCACTTCTTGAATGTAACAAATGAAACTGACGGAAAATTATCACAACTTTTCAATATCTTGAAGGACATTAGTTAAAATTATCAAAAAGAACTTCAGATAAAAAATGGTGAGCGGCGGTCAATGTCTTAACCTGTTCATCGCCACGTGCACTGGCAGCAATGAAGGAGTGTGCGTGAAATTTTGTTTCAAACTCGACAAAAGTGCTACGGAGACATTCGGAATGATTAAGTTAGCCCTTCTTGATGAAGCTATGAGCCGAAAGCAGTGTTTTGAGTGGTATAGTAGTTTTAAATCGGGCAGAACCGCGACAGATGAAGATTCGCAAACGGGGCGGCCTTCCACTTCGACAGACCCCAACGATTTCAGTTTGGTGAACGATTTGTAGCTGGCAAATAGCCGTTTAACTGTTAGGGAGATAACCGAGGAAGTGAACATTAGTTTGGATCCTATCAGACAATTTTGAAGGATATTTTGGGCATGAAGCCCGTCGCATCAAAAGTCGTCCCGCGTGTGCTGACTGATGAGCAGAGAAAAATCGTGTGGACATTTGTCAGGAACTCCTGAATCGAGTCAAAGTCAAGCCAGAGTTTCTTAAAACCTTTTTGTTTCCAAAGTTTAAATCAACCTTGAAAGGGGGCCGATTCGCCTGTATTGCGGGCATTAAAAATAATTGTACGGCGGACCTAAGTAGGATTCCTAAGGCGGCTTACTAGGTAGGGTTCAAGAGCTGGAAGAAACGTTGGCAAAGGCGTGTCGTCAGCCAGGGCATGTACTTTGAGGGCGACAAGTTGGATTCAGCTATATTCGTCAAAATAAACAAGTTATAAAATCAGTCCTCTCTTTTTTTGATCACACCTTGTATATGCATTTATCTCTGGAAAGAAGGGAAGATAATGCTCCCAAAAGAAAAGCTGAGGCCGACCTTCTACAATAAAACCGAATTAAGAAATCTGCTATGCCTCACTAAGGAACAAGTTGAACCCCTACAGAAGAGTGGAGTTTACTAACTCCTCTGCAAAGACTTCAACTGGATATTCATAGGCAAGACGGGAAGGAGATTTGAGACGAGAGTAAAAGAGCACCGAGAATGCTTTAGAAACAACACCCCCACGTCTATCTTCACCAAACGCCTGAGAGATTGTGGCCACAGCAGTGATTACATCCCCGAAATCCTGCACACTAAGAAGAAAGGCAACCGCCTCGATGGGATGGAGCAATTAGAAATCCTTCAGCACGCGAATTACGGAAGAGATGTTTTGACCAACGATTTTCTTTACCCTTCACGTTCCACGTTATTGTATTTCCCCTTACCCCTCTGCCAACTAACCTAACACCAAGCAAACCTTTTCAGCAATGTGGTAACCCCTTCCAGCCGGCTACTTAATCACCGGACTAATTACCCAGTGCTGTTCTCCCCGTTCACAAATACCCATTCCCCCACTCCTATACCAACCAACCAGACGCGTAGCAATTCTATTTCAACATTGTTTCAATCCCTTCTCCGAGCCTGCTACTAATTTATCATTATTACCAGTCCTCCTCCTCTGCCTCTAACCATAAACTTTTAGCCCCCCTCTTCATACCACAAATCCTCTTCCTCATCCCTTTCCTTCCTCCCTCCTCTTCCCCCCGTCGATATATATATATATATATATATATATATATATATATATATATATATATATATATATATATACTCATATGAATACTCTGTGGAGGGGAGTGAAGGGAATGTTGGGCAAAAGAGGAAAGGGAAGGAACAGGATAGGGATGTTGGACGGGATGAAGGGAGGAAGAAAGTACTCAGAAATGAAGAGGGACCTGATATAGAGTAGGATGATGGATTTTGTGTTTTGTTAGGAGTAATAAAATGTTTGTTTGGTAGTTGTGTCCATCCAATAACCTACCTTAACCGGTAGATTACCTTAAAAAAAATATACTCTGTGCTTGACCTGCATTTTTACCTTTAGATATTATACCATAACGAAAATTATGTAGCAAATAAAAAATTCTCTATATGGAAAAGCAACACTACTTATTTTTCAATTTCAACATGAAGATTTTCCATCAAGTCACGCCAGAAACTTTTATTTCTCCTAAACTTTTTTATCACTTTTACCTAGTCCTCTTCTGATAAATTCTATTATTTTGTTAGCTCTTCCACGCATTCCCCGAATATTTTTCACCCAGGAGAGGCCGTGAGAGAGGGTAACGCCTAGGTATTTAATCGAGTCCACACATTCCATTTCGGCGTTCCAAATACAGTAGGTGTTCTGGAGGGGATAGCTCTTTTTTCAAAAAGTTTTTATCGCTGCGCACTTTTTGTAGTTTAATTCTAATTGCCAAGTGCCTCACCAGCATCGTATAGCATTAATATTTTTTTTAGATAAAATAATCTCTGAGCTAAAGTTGTTTCATAATATAATAATGAAATTTAAAAATTTCCAAAACAAAACTCAATCCAGTACGGATTACTGGAACGTTCGAAAACGGTCTCATCAGAAAGCGATATCACCCATTTGGGTGATAAGGATATATCAGTGCGTCTCCCATTTTTAGCTTAACCTCACGATATTCGATGGTTGCGGGCTCAACTCTGCGGAAGTGCATGTTCTTCGGTACCAAAATAAAGTACAATGGAAAAATAAATTGTGTTCTTCATTCTATGAATAACCTCATGGTATATTTTTGTATCACAAAATATAAACAATAAAATGGTGCAAAATATTTACACCAAAAAAGTAAATATAGTTAACACCTCTAGGCTTTTACTGACCGAAATTTTGGACAAATGAAGTTCAAAGGCTACATCTATCTTTTCCATAATTTGGCTTTAACAACTCACGCGGAAAAAATAAAACCTCTATACCAACATTTGAAAGGAGCTTCTAGAAGTACTATGCCACAAACTTCGACGAAAAGACATTTCTCTTCTCATTTTCCGTCGTTTCTGACCGGAGGGACATCAAAAAATGAGCAGAGGCGGGTCGCTTCACACGCGATGATGTGGAAATGAGGTTTCCTTTATGCGGGAATCGGATCTCAGGCAGAGCTCGCATGCCGAGCAATAAAGACCGGCGTCGGCGTCTCGATCCGCGAAATTGCCGCCGGGGCAGTCGTGCCCAGATTTCAAGAGGGCGGGAGGAGGAGGGGGTGCTTCCTCAGCCGCACGTATCGCGTGGTCGGGACCGGACACGACCCGGCCACGCTCTCAAATGAAGCGATTTGAAGGCACGGGGGGACGGCATGGAATCGTCGGTCGCGACTCCTAGTTCTAAGGGTGAGATTTGGCGGGAGTCTTCCTGATCAAAGATGCCTCGCCGTTTACGACACGAGCTCCTACGCGGGTCTCCTGCACTACCGTTTCGAAGCAAGGGAGAGAAGAAATGGAAGCGAGAGAAAGAAAGAGAGAAAGTAAAAGCCGAGTTGGTTCGAAAGGGAAGGACGCTGAAAAGTAGTCAGGTTCGTACGTGACCTTCGTGCTCTCGTGATTCCCGACGGAGGATGTATATCCTGGCAACCTCTTCCGCACCTAGAAATCTAAAAGGAGAAATCACCACCCTTCCGTAAAATCTTGAAGGATTTTGAAAAAAACGTAGACTTTGAGTCTGGTTCAACGCGGTTCCAAAAACGATGCCTTTTGACGACCAGGACGCAAGATTTAGGAGCACATATATTGTTGACTCAAAATCTCTCCTCACATTCTTCAGCCCTAGGGAAGGTAGGGGACAAAGGAACAAGACTATTAAGGAAGCAATCATGACTCAGCTGAAAAGATAAGACAGTAGGAGTTGTCCAGAGCAACTTGCCATCCTGACTGTGGAAAATTTTTAGAGATACATGACCCCTGGATATTACGACTTCAAAGAGATGCATACCGCTCATACAGCTTATTCACTTTGCCCAGAAATGACCAATCTTAATATTGTTGCCGACTTGCATAAAGACGAATTAAGCATGGCCAAAATGATATTGACTGAGCCTTAAGAATATAAAGTCTGATGAATTCTATGGTTTTTGGCTCAACTTGATGAAAGTTCATGATGAAAATAAAATAATGATAACGTTGTACGTTCCACTGATTATTATTTTAAAAGCAAAGTCGACTATTCGACAAAACCAGTCGTTTTTAAAATTAAATCAGAGGAACTTACAAAGTTATTATTATACACTTTTCATGTAGAGTCTGTTCCAAAAATAAGTAGAAGAGTTTTGCCACTAATACAGATAACTGGAGTGGGGTAATTTGTGCTGGGAAAGGTAATGGGAGATCTTTGGAAAGAAACCCGACCCACTTCAGTTAACTGTGGGTATTTACAGATTGTGGATTCCTGCTAGACTGGACAATCGTTCGAAGATCACGTCAAGATTTGAAGATTCCACACTCCATTGAGCAATTAGATGCCAAAAAATTGTAAGTTAAGCTTGTAAAATTGGGTTCAGAGGCCATGGCCTTGGTTAATGATGCTTGTGAAGATGGAGAAATGTCCCAAGTGATGGTTTTCTACTTGAACAGGAAATTCTGGGATGGTAACGACGAGGCTGACGATGAGGAATGCCCTGCACATCCATCAACAACACAGTGTGATGAAAACGTGCAAAAAGTGAGACACGTAATCAAGATGAGGGTAAAAAGAAACTTTATACTTCCAGAATAAATATTTAATATTTCACGAACACGGTTTCGATGCTGCGCATCTTCATCAGGTGATGATGAAATCATGGTGATCGAAACCATGGTCGTCAAATATTAAATCTTCATTGTGGAAGTGTAAAGTTTCTTTTTTACCGTCATCATGAAGGAATTCCACAAAGTTAAACCTGAAACACATGATCAAGTCTGATTGACCACTTAGTGTCAGGATGTTACAGAAGAGTTCAATATTCAGAAAACCACAGTGCATTGCATTCTTACAGAAGAATTAGTCATGGGAAAGGTATATCAAGACGGATCCCAAAGTGCTGTCAAAAGACTGCTTGTGTGACACTCTTGCCTTGGACTTCTTACGCCGGTGAATGTGACTCGTATTTTTTAGAATAGGTGGTAACTGGTGACGAGACATGGGTCTTTGGGTGCGACATAAGTATAACCCCTATGAGAACCATTTTGGACCGCTGAATAATATCAGTGAGGCCATGAGGAAGTACCTGAACGAGGGTCCTGTTGATGACTTACAGGAAGCATACCACAACTGGTCAAGGCACTGGTATTGGTTTGTCGATACACAAGAGTGCTCTTATGAAGAATTTTAGCAACACGTACTTTGATCTGAAATATTTTTTTGCCCAAATTTTTTCCACTTATTTTAACAACAGTCCTTCTAATTTGCAAATTTTCTTTTTTCTACTTTAAAGAGAGAGAAAGTAGTTCAGAATTGAAGTTAATTTCACCGATACATTAGTTTCGCAGTATATATGGACAGCAAAATCAAATTACATAGCAATAAAATGATCCAAATATCTCTATTTAAGTTCAGTTTCAATGTTACCTGATAACTAACATGAACTTTATCACGTGAACCTCCTATTGTTTGCTCACAGCATTTTTATTATCATTTTATGCGGTCTAACCTTTCTTGATTGAAAGTCTTAATGCTGCCTACGTCTAAAAACCCAGTTCTCTTACTTCCTCTACCTCGCTTATCTAATACCCTCCCTTCTAATTGCTATCCAACATCAAGTAGAATATGATGAAAATAAGTCAACCAATCAATAAATAAAATCAAAACTTTTCTCTGCTTGGAATTGGTTATCGGTTTGTCTTAAAACCAACAAAATTCTTCAGATTTAAGATTAGATTAGTGAGTAGGTTCTGATTTGTGCAAATTAAAAATGAAACCAAATATTTCGGAAATATTATTTCAAAAGCGCCATCCCGCTACTAACCAATTAAGGAGAAATTACTTTTCTGTACTTTGATTTGAATTTCAGGATTACAATCTATTTACTTTAATTATTTGACTCAAATTTTTAATGAGTGCTCACGATTTTCCGGCGAGCAATCAGTCTACCTGCTTCCGTCAACGCCGCACTTGACACACCCACACCCCTGTTCTCATCTCAGACATCTCGTTCAATTCATTGTACTCGAAGCATAAGCGTTCCTCATGGCGACACATGCTTCCCACCCCATCTGCGGCCCCTTAAAAATCCTCTTCCCATACTTCCTTTCCCGCTCTTCTTCTCGGCTGCTCTCAGAGCACCACTGCGAACAATTCGCCGCAACTCCACTCACCAATATCTCAGGCGACCCGCTTTCTGCTTCGTTTATTGCTTCTAAATGGGCGTCTCTGGATTTTGTATGTGTTCGCGCGCGAGTGTGAGTGCGTCATTTTCTCCTGCCAGGTTTTTTTTTTGAACGGGGATGCTATATAGTGAAAAAATATAATATTAGCGAAAGACTGCTGGAGTGGAGGCATTATGAAGTAAATCCGGGGGCGGAATCTTTTGGTGAAGAGGAAGTTTTTATAGGGTGTGCCGAAAATGAATAAGGAATAAATTGAGTTTGGGATCGCTGGGTTTTTTAATGGCCTATTAATGAAATTCCCCCGAGAGGGAGAGAGTGAGCACTAAGAGAGAGGAAGAAACAAAAGCATGAAATTTCCTTGGCGCTTGTTTGCTTAAGCATTTCATATTTTCTTGCTATGAATAGAACATTCGCACCTTCGAGTATAATCTGCTTTTTCATTTTGTCTGTATCGCTTTAATTTAGAGAAAAAACAAACAATTTTTTGGAATATTAGAAAAATAGGTTTGGTGGGGTAATTTTATCAATCGCTTTCCTGTGAGTAGAGATAGAAATTAAGTATTGAGGAACAGAACTTATCAAAGTCCTTGGGCAAGACCAATATTTTTGCCTTCCATTACGATGGATAGAAAAAGAGGGAGGAATATTTTTCCATGATTACCGCAATATAGTTTATTTCCAAAATTTTCAAACAATCTTTTGAAAATATACAGCATGAAGAGTAAATATAATAGATTTTATATTTTACTACCGTAAAATAACAATATTTTCATTTTTTGCTTGTGTTCACGAATGAATTTTAAATTAAATACGCCACGCTACATTAGCCCTCCTTACCATTCATATAATTAGCGCTCCGAGCATGTATATAAGCTCAGTCAACTCTTTTCAATATTGACCATTCGTGTAAATACCTTAAGTAAATTTATCAGCGAATAAAGATATTACTAGAAAGGTATGTTATAGCAAAAATATATTTTTTTGGAATTTAAGGGCTAAACAATCAAAAGCATATCCATGATAACCGAGTTGTACTGAAATAATATTTCGTCTTCAAATATAATTATTATGGAAGAGTCGCATTGAAATACTCTTTACTGGTAGTTTTTCATTGCCTCCAATGAACATTTTCGGGGCTTTTTTTCTGGTAATTCAGGTTTATTTTCATTGTGAGGGAATATTTTCAACATAATTGAAATTAAGCCTTTTGTGCTACAATAGAGATGATTTTTTTTATTTTAGTTGAGATAAATAATCTCTAAACAACCGCAGTCATAATTAAACATTATGGCTGAAGCTCCTCATTCAATATACACAGTCATTTTTTCTCGCAAAGATGGGTCCTCCAAGATTGGTGAACGGACTTTCCTCTAAATGTGATGCATGTATGTCTTAGAAAAAATTAAAGTCTTATCCACGGCAGTAATCAACCTGAATGTGGTTTTATAGGTGACAGAAGAGCTTAACCAGTGCCACGTCTAATGGAGTGTGAAATTCATAATCAGGTTAAAGGGGTCTGGGCCACCTGCCATTTTCCAGGAATATCTGCTCCTCGAAAATAAAATAAGTTGAAAACACCTTGTAAACTATATTTCTTACGCCAAAAATATCATTGTGAACTTCTGGGTAGACATTATATATATATCACCTCCCGTTCTCCCCTACCCCTGGCCCCCTTCCCTTTCTCTCGCACCCCTCACCTCTACAATTCCAGCAGTCATTACTTCTATATCTTCAGATGAAGACGGATTGTTCCCGTCGAAATATCAAGAAATAACGTATGAGTGTTCTTCTTTTTTTGTTTTTCTATATTGTGTGTTACTGTGTATTGTACCATTCGGCACTTCCGCGTTACGTCTACGAAAGCATATATATATATATATATATATATATATATATATATATATATATATATATATATATATATATATATATATATATATATATATATATATATAAATATATATATATATATATATATAAATATATAATGAAGGTGACTTCACTATAATAATGGAGTGACTAACTATAGAATATTTCTTTCTGAAATAACTAAATATTAATTTACTAAATCATAAAATACTTAAGGTCTTATATTAGTCGATTGAATGGCTGGGACACTGAAAGGGTTCTCGGGTTTGATTTCATTTGACCCCTTTGATCATCTACAGATTAATAGAAATATTTTTCATTGTTTCAGGAAATCCGTATAAATTAAAAGGCACATCTGTTCCTTTGCGTTGGTCAATAGAAGCGTTTTAACGGTGATCGGAAATATTTAGGACAAAATGTATCGCCACTGATGAGCGGGGCTCATGTGGAGACGGAATCTCTCCCATTTACCACATGGTCTAGGGTCGGCATATTCTGAAAAGGATGATGGAATAGGGGGCCGGGACGAAGTGTGCCGGTGGGTAGCGAGGGACTTTCGGAGGAAGGCTCTGCCTCCCCATCCTCCCGGTCCGTCGATCTTCCCCACCATCGTCCCACTCCCACGGACGACCTCCTTCCAATTTCCCCTGTGACCCTGCATTTCCTCCTCGTCGCCATAACCATCAACCATCTAGCATTCACCACCCCCACTGAGAACTTGACTCAACGGAGTTAACTGATTATGAAAATATTTAATCAAAAACTTTGCCTCACGAAGACCAACTTGAGGACAACTTGCGCCGTTTTTCCTTTAACTCCTTCCTCATCTCATCCTCTCTTCTCCCGCCATATACCATCCATTTCAGGTCCTCATATCCCTGAATACATTCAAGCGTAGCTGCCTGCAAGTTGTTTAAAATGAGCAAATGAACGTACGTTAACGCTCCTACAAATATTCCGAGTAATTCACATTTAACATCCATGCTCAAATAAGTTTGATACTTATGAATTAAAAATCACATAGTTGTGAATTGGTCGTTTAATATTGTTCTCATTTATTTATTCGATGAATTTATATTTTTGTCTAATTATTTATCATTAAAAAGCATAAAATCTAGTCTTCTACATTTTCCTCAAGTAATTACTCTGAGGCCCTGACATATCATAGGATTTTCATTTGCCGTCCTTGCCACTGACGCCGCCTGCAATTACCTATTTCTTTCCTTGAACCAACTCCACCATCGTTTGAGTATACACCCAGGCGTGTCGCATATCTCGGAAAAACACATCCACCTACACATAAAATAATCTTAGCTAAAAATTTACGCTTATGCACTACAAAATGAACCATTATTTTAAGTTATGCCTGAAAACAGCCGCATGAGTGATTCTTCTCTCTTTACACTAAGAAAAAATGTGTATAATATTGCTTTGCTCTTAATACATGGAAAATGTCGTTAAAATGTCAAAATAAACGTATATCTGTGCTTTTAAAAGAGTAAAGAATTGCTTAATAACTAAATACTAGCAAACGAGAAGAAATTCAAATGAATGCTCAGGATTGAGGCTATTTTCATTATAATTGTCTTCCCCTTCATTGCTAATAATATTATTCAAACTTTTTCATATAATTTAAATAAGCATAGTAATTGAGAAGGCTCCGTGCATAAGAGAAGGCTACACGTTATCCCTGGGGTACACATTCTACACATACACAATAATATCCAACTTGCTCGGCCAAAAATATATTTGTAAAACGGATTCAGAAAACGGTTTCGTGATCATGCAAATTCCATAGTGCACAGTTTCCAACAATGAAGCAGCAGAGATCAATCAGTATTTTGTAGAATGAATAAAAACAGGGTTGTATTATTTAAGAAATAATTTTATTATCTTGACAAATCTTTTTTTGCCCTGCAGTGAGGTATTTTCTCAACATAATAATCGCTTTGTCAGCCAAAAGTTCTTTTTGATTTTTCTTATTTTTCTTCCTCGGCTATGCACTGTAAAGAATGATTTGAGAAACACTAATATGGCTGGGAATAGGATAAATATACATGTATCGTACCTGGAATGGTGGAGGATGCCTCAGCAAAATAATTGCATGAGCGATTTTTCAGGCTAAGGTTAAGGTAAGGATATTTTTTGATTGTCTTACTTCATGCTAGTAGTGGGTTTTTTATGCAATAATAAACATGTATGAAGATAAATCAGGTGACGGACTTCCTTCTTTCGAATATTTTCCCCTAGTGAATTATATCCAATGGCGATCAACGCTTTTTTAAAGACTAATAATGGTCTTCAAAAATAAGTTCAACCCTGATAGATATTCAGGATAAATTTGGTACGAAATATGAATCCAAATCAGGCCGTGCCATCAAAACTGCATATACGAGTGTCCTTTCTTTGTGTCTCCATATTTTAAAAATCTACACTGTTTTTATGTCTCGTA